>NC_083734.1:36950313-37311849 GCF_028564815.1 Eubalaena glacialis | reverse complement strand
GAATATTCCTTTTAATATTAGAAATTATAATGATATATAGAGATAAAAACTTTGAGCTCATAATCTAGAATTTGATGAGACCACAAAAGGTGGCATCTAATCAATGCTTCTGCTCTCAGGAAAGATTACCTCCAAAATCTATCAAGATCTATAGTTGTATATTTAATTTATGAAGATCCTGAAGGTGAGACTCTTAAGAGAGGTGAAGGCAGGGCTAGGGGCTCTGGAAGGTTCAAATAATAATTCCTAAGGTTTGGAGTTTAGACCAAAGCTTCTTATTTGTTATTATCATTCTAACCTCTACTAGTTATTCCTACTAATTAGATATCTAATAGCTAATTGAGGCAATATTCTCCTTTTCCTTTTCCTAGAGATTTATGCTGCAGTAAAATACAGTCTATCGAAAGACGTACATTTGAACCACTACCTTTTTTGCAGTTTATCTAAGTTACAAATATAACTTCATTATATTTGGAATTTTTGTAAAGCTTAATTTTTAATAAAATTAATTTGTTACTCATTTGGAAATATGATTAAGATTACTACTAAAATTTTGTAGCAAATCCTTTTTGTCTCTAGCAAAGATTAGTGTGAGAAGTATTACACAGATCAGAGTGAATCATTATAGAGCAGTGGCTCTCAACCAGGGTGATTTTGCACGCAGGTGACATTTGGTAGCGTCTGGAGACATTTTTGCTTGTCAGAACTGTATATGCTGCTGGCATCTAGTGGACAGAGGCCAGAGATGCTACTAAACGTCCAACAGTGTACAGGAGAGCCTCCCACAGCAAAGAATTATCCAGCCCAAAATGTCGATAGTGCTGCCTTTCTGGAGAAATAAAGATCACTTAACACAAGTATTTAATGAGCATTTACTATTTTGTATCTAATGCACCACATATATAATCATGAAAGTATAAATCATAATATCTTCCACAGTGAGATTTCTTTAGCGTATGGAGGGAGTAGTGTTGTTATGTTTCATCATATATAAATTAGAATTATTGCCAAAGGATAAATGTTCTGAAAGAATATATATTTTTATTCTTCTTTTGCTTGTGTCTTTTGTTGTAGAAATCTTGGTTGCAATTTACTCACAGAACTGAGCTTTGGAACGTTTCAGGCCTGGCATGGAATGCAGTTTTTACACAAGTTGTAAGTGGAATAGAAGATGAATACATGTAAAAAACTGTGTGTAAAAACACCATGCAGTTCTTGGTTAGCTGGGTGTAAGCCCAGGATGAATTCTGGAAAGTATGTCTTGAGAGCCATTTATTTTTTTTTTTCAAATGAGGAAACTAAGGTACAAAGAGGCCAAGAGACTTGTTTAACTCAAATATATGAATCGCTCTGCTTTCCATAGTACTGATCTTTGGCACGGGCAATAAAAGGCACCAAGCAAAAACACTCAAATTAGCATTGTCATGGAATCCCACTGATGCCTCTCCAATATGCGAATGGTCCATGAAGTTCCACTTTTGAATTTCACTTTGATTCCTGCTCATGTGCAAAGTTCCTAACTGCTTAAAATGTATGCAACACAGAGCTGCAAAGAACTAAGTTTAGCACCGAATTCTTCAGGGAGCAAAAGGTGTGGGTGCTTCCCCAACCATTATTAGCTCTTTTAAATGGTAAAGCAGAAAGAATTCCTGAACACCCACCACAGGGCTCTCCCCAGCCACCCAGAACATTATTTTTCAAAAAGCATATATCTCTGAAGTGAATTATCTGTGGCCAATAGGAAGCTCTGAGGTATGGAAAAAGACGTTGTTTGTGTTCAGCTGTAGTGTGAGAAATATAAAGAAAATACATTGCTGTAGCCTAATTCAATATACTTTCTTTGCTGACTACTCTTCAGTAAGAAGTGTGGGTTTTACACCCCTTCAGCTCAAAAATTCTGTGATTTCTCACGACACAAGCAAATGAGAGTGGGTACGTTCAATGGCCCGAAGGCGATTTTAGACTCAAGGTAAAGAGCTCTTCTACACCTGGCTTTGGAAAAGACTCCCTTACCTGTCTTGTGGTTCAGAAATCCAGTTTCACACAGTTCATTTTGGGTTAATGAAGGTGTTGAGGCTGTGTCTGGAGCTGGATTAGCAATTCCTGCAGATGCCTATCTTTAGCGGCCTCCTTCCTTTCCCTTGTTAGTTTGCTGATGCCTACCTTGGGGAGAGAGCACCGAGGGTCAGTTTTTCTTTTGCCAGCACACCGGAGAGCAGGCTCATGAGGTCCCTTCACCAGGAGGTTTTAGTAGCGTCAGTACAGCGTCTTAAACTCACCGCCTTTCCTAAACATCCCATAACACCAAGAGTTCCTTATAAGAATCAGAGTTTCACTATAGTTATGTAGGCAACACAGGAAAATACATTGTGGAAATCAATCAATCAATCAATCAATCAATCACAGTTTAAAAATTAATGAATTCATTCAAAAACATTCACTGAGTGCCATGCCCACTGTTACTCCTCTCGGGTAACCTGCGAGGACCTGGAAAGCGACAGTCCCTTGGCCCCGGGACCCTCTTCCAAGCTCCTGCAGCCGGACGTGTCACACCATTACGAATCGTGGTTCCGGCCGACACGCCCAGGCACCGAGGAGGGCTCGTGGTGGGACCTTCATCCGGGTACCAGCTGGATGGACCTCCCCCACACTCAGGGCGCGCTGACCTCACCTGGCCACCCCGGGGCGCTTCAGGCTGGCTTGGGGGGCTACGTCGGAGACCACCAGCTTTGTGCCCAGCCGCCCCACCCACACCCGCACCCGCACCACCTCCTCCCAGCCGCCGGAGGGCAGCACCTCCTCGGGCCTCCCGACGGGGCGAAGGCCTTGGAAGCAGCCGCCCCGGAATCCCAGGGGCTGGATACCAGTCTGGATGGGGCGGCCCGGCCCAAAGGCTCCCGGCGGTCAGCGCCCCGCAGCTCAGGCCAGACCGTGTGCCGCTGCCCCAACTGCCTGGAGGCGGAGCGACTGGGGGCTCCGTGCGGGCCCGATGGGGGCAAGAAGAAGCATTTGCACAATTGCCACATCCCGGGCTGTGGGAAAGCCTACGCCAAGACATCGCACCTGAAGGCACACTTGCGCTGGCACAGCGGCGACCGCCCCTTCGTGTGCAACTGGCTCTTCTGCGGCAAGCGCTTCACGCGCTCCGACGAGCTGCAGCGCCGCCTCCAGACCCACACCGGCACCAAGAAGTTCCCCTGCGCAGTCTGCAGCCGAGTCTTCATGCGCAGCGACCACCTGGCCAAACACATGAAAACCCACGAGGGCGCCAAAGAGGAGGCTGCCGGGGCGGCGGCGGGAGAGGGCAAGGCCGGCGGAGCGGAGCCCCCCGGGGGCAAAGGCAAGCGCGAGGCCGAGGGCAGCGCGGCTCCCTGCAGCTGAGCTCCTCGTCCCGCCTCCCCGTCCCGCCTCCCCGTTGGTCTCCCCTGGGGCCATCAGCAGAGAGCCCTCTGGCCTGATGCCCTTGGGGGGGGGTGGCTTGAGTAAGAGAAGGTGGTTATTTATGGAGAGGGAGGGAAAGTGGTGCGGGGGTCAGGGAGCCGGGTCGCTTAGGGGTCTCTTAGTCTCTGGGGCTGGACAGGACGGACGCGTTTGACTGGGCGGGGAGGAGCTGCGCGTGCCCATCAGTTCTCCCCTTCCTCGCTCTTTCACTTCACGCCCCTGGGCTGGGGGGTTGGGGTGGACTACCCCAACGGCGGCTGGAGGGCCGAGGGGATAGGGTGGAGGATACGGCGCGTCCCCGGAGCAGAGAGGAGTGGGGCCGCCCCGGGCGCTGGGGGTAGCTGTCTGGACACGTCGTTAGCGCCTGGGAACCCGGACATAAAAGGGCCTCTGGAGCCGCGCTGCGGCCCGGGTCCCTGTCATCCCCCCTAGAGTGCTTTACCCCGGGGTTTCCGGAGGGAGAGCTGAGATGGGGTAGCAGAGGCTGGGGGTCCCCCTAAGGGAGGAGTTTCTATCTGGCTGGGAGGGTTGTCACCGCAGAAATAATGTCTCTGATGTGCCTCCTTATTAAGCCTTCCAGACCCAGTGTGATGGAGCCACGAGGGAAGAAGGGAAGAGGGCCAGAATGGGCGACAGCTTCCAGCCAGAACTGTGGGGTGGAGGAGGGAGCCAGATGTGGAGGTTGAGCAAGGAAGTCTTCCTCTAAAATGAGAGAAAGGGATTTGGTCAGGGAGTGGAAGTAAGCCCTTCCCTCTCTAGCTCTGATTCAGTCCTTAACTCTTGGTCTTTATAAAAGTAAAGTTCAGTAGTCCACTCTCATCTGTCACCCCAGGCAGGCCTTCAAGGCAGCCAAGAGCCCTTGCTCCAGAACTGATGTAGTTCCTCACCCTTGGTGCCTGGCATTTGCCCTCCCCTGAGGGATGGAAGGAAGAGGGTGACCTCGGTTGGGTGAGGGTAGGTGGGGGTGTCCCAGCAGAGGGACCTCCAGCGGTTCCTGCTCAGAGTGGAGGACTCTGTCCCTGCCTGGCCATCTGCTTGCAGAGAAGCTAAGCCCCACTCTTTCTTTAGCTCGACCCTCCCCTTTCGTGCTGCCTACAAGCCTTGCCCCTCCTGTAGAGTGTGTTAGGAGGCTCCTCCCCATCTCATCTCTTGTGGGGCTCCCCTTCCATATGAGGAAGTTGTCCTGTCACTGGAAGGGGCCTGCCTTCTGAGGTGATGTCCAGGAAGCTGTCCCTGTTCCCTTCTTTAGATGCCAGAAATACGTCCTGATGGTGATCCTGGAGTGGGGAACGTGGGGAGGGGTGAAGCCAGAAGAGGCTGAGCCAGGCAAAAGGAAAAAAGCTGATGGGGGCAGGGTCTGACAGGCCGCAGGAGCCTGGAGCTAGTGGGCTTTCCCAGGCTCCAGGTAGAGGCCTTAAGATTCCCCCCGACCTCCCGTTTCCCTGCCTTTCTTTCTCCACCCAGAGCCCTGTGCAAGGATTAGTTGTGTATTGATTTTTTAAGTTATAAGCAAAGGGTATTTTATTTAATATTAGGACATGTGTGTTCATGTTGTGTGTACCCATGCATGTGTGTGTTTCTGTGTGTGTGTGTGTGTGTGTGTTTCTCTACTGAGCCTGGGGTCTCCAGCCAGGGAGACCCCATCTTGTTCACCCCAGCCGAGGTCCTGGAGCCTAGGGCCACGGCATCTCTTCCTTCCTTGGGGATATCAGTCCAAGGACTGGGTGCTATTGGGAAGTGGGGCTGGGATCTGGGTGGGAATATGTTTGTGTAGAAGAGAGCCCTTCTTAAGAGGGATGGGGTGACTCTCCCTGAAGGACGCATGGGCCTGGGGTAGGTTAAGAAGTAATGTCCTTTCTTTATGCTCCCTCTTCCCCTACCTCCTGCTAATCCGACCAGAGGTCCCTTTCCTTGCTGAGAGGGCTGGGGGCAGAAGAGAGTTGGCAGTGCCTGCAGGTTGCCTGGCCAGGTGGATGAGGGGGAGAGAGGGAGGGCGCTGTGGGTGTGAGATGCCGTTTTCCTCCAGCTGAGGAAACCAGCCACCTCTCCCTTTGCCACTAGGACAGCCTTTCCCAGTGACCATCCTCAGGGGAACTCCCAAATGTGCGTTGGGGAGAGGACAGCACGGATATTCCCATGGAGGCCCCGAGCTCTAAGGTGTGCTGGTGAGGGCTTTGGATAGGTTTTCTTTTGCTCCCCTCTTTTATAGATCTAGGTTGCTTGGCTGTCTGCCCCCTTCTAGGCAGCCCCCTAGAGGAGAAATGTAGGATTTTTTTTTCTTTAAGTGCTGTGAACCCATTTTGGGGGGGGGGGGAGGAGGAGGAAGAAGCAGCCTGTGTTTTTTATGCCATAATAAAGTCATCAACCACACCACTGCTTCATTTGTCTTCCAGCTCCGGTTTCCTTTTTGACTCATGGTCTCTCAGCAGCAAGGACCAGGCTGGCTGCAGGGTGGGGTGGACACTTCTCTTTGATCCTGCAGCCCAGGGCAGCCTCACCTCCCTTTGTTTGGGGGCAGAGCTGAGCTGATTGTTGAAGGGTCTGATCCTGCCCGGAGGTTGTTGATGCAGAAGGAGGGTGGCGCTCCCTCGGGGTTGATAGCTGGGCTGACTGTCCCTCCCTGGTCTTCTCCTGTGGAGATGAAAAGGTTCTAGATATTTCCTTCCTCTTCCACATGGAAGCCCCCTCTTTCGCCTCCCCTGCCAAGAATGCCGGTTCCCTGCCTTCCCAGAGATGGCCAGCCCCTTGGCCCCCTCACCCCACCCTCGTGGGTGTGTGCCTGTCAATCAGGCCTTCTGGCTCTGAGAGAGGTGGGGGTGACCGACAGCGATTTCTCCACCCAGGATGATCCCTATCAGGGACAAGGTGATGAAAGGCAGCCGAGATATCCGATGGGCTCCCGCCCAGCTGAAAAGCATGAGGGAAAGGTTCCTAGTGCAACTCCCAGCTAGAGACCTGCCGCAGTTACACAACCACGGTGTGCACAGAAGTTCCTCACTGGACCCATCGGGCACCCCCGGATATGCACAAATGCACACTTTCCCAGGCTGCTCAAACGCCTGGTGCACAGTTGGTGCCTAACACACGTCAGATGAGTAAAAGCCTCATGGCTCCAGGGCCCCAAACCTAGGAAAGTTGACAGAGGATCAGTTTTTGGCTCCAAGGGGGCAGAGTAGGTTATTACGTTCTTTCACCTTTCCATCCTACATCTTGGCCAAAATTATCATCTACCCCAGTGGGATTCCTATTTCCCCCCACTCTAACCCTAACCCAATTTCTCAGAGCCAAATCTGGTACCCAGGCTGGCCCATTCCACCACTTGTTTGGGAGAGTCTGGGGTCACAAAGTTTCTTAAATGGGGGCATCAGAATGATTTAGGGGTTACAGAGGAAAGCAGACCAGTTGAGGGGGCCATACGTTTGTTTCTGTCTGCCTGGGTGGCGGAGGGCCAGGCGTGTTACGGTGACCTCAGGCCCACCCCGCTCCCTGGGGCTCCTCTTTTGTCTTCCTGGTTCTGGGGGACTTAGACCCCAGGAGCCTGGCGAGTCCTCTCCTGCTCTCCCCCATTGCTGCCCCCAGGGCGAGGAGGGCAGCTGTGGGGGCGGCTGGGCCTGTCTGGGCAGGGCTGGGACTGCCCCTCCTCCCCTTGCAGCTCCTCCCGCTGACCTGCATTCTTATCGGGGGCCTTTGGTGCGGCTCTCATGCCTCTCACTCGCTCGCTCTGACCGGCAATGCTGCCTGGCTGCCGCCACTCCCCACCCCCCACACCCCACCCCCCCCCCCCGCAATG
Source organism: Eubalaena glacialis (assembly GCF_028564815.1). Lineage (NCBI taxonomy): Eukaryota > Metazoa > Chordata > Mammalia > Artiodactyla > Balaenidae > Eubalaena > Eubalaena glacialis. The sequence goes on along the minus strand of NC_083734.1, from coordinate 37,304,618 downwards.
GAGCCCGAGGCCACCTCTGACCCCTCAGTTCTGGCACCCCTGGCAGGACAGTCCTGGAGGGGCTGAGAGGGAGTTCGGGAAATCAAAACATCTGGCCTGACCCCTGGGCAACGTCTCTGAGCCACCCTCTCCTCTCCTGGGAAGTGGGAATAGAATCCCTCTAGGGTGGGTGAGTGAAGTCAGGAATGGGAAAGTGACCGAGGAACCTGCAGCCTGGGGACTGCAGCCTGGGGCTGTGCTGTTCTGCCCGGTCCTGCCCCCAAGCGGGCAGCTGGGGAAGTTCAGGATGTGAACCGGCTTTCAGGCCAGCCACCTCGGGGACTCATGTTTATCACCACACAGTCTTGATGTTTGCTTCCGGAATGACGTCCAATGGCAACCTCCCGACCCCCACCCCGTACATCACACCAGAAGCAGCCTTCACCTCCCATTAATCCTTGTGAGTCTGACTGCTCAGCATCTGAGCAGTGGAGGTTTGAAAAGAATCTCAGGCGCCAAATAGTATTTGGTATTTGGATAAGTATTCTCATTCTTTAAAAAAGAATAAGTATTCTCATTCTTTAAAAAAAAAACTGCCAATCAATAAAAAAGCGAAAAAAGAATATGCTGATCAGCACTATGCCTAGTGTTGTAAACACAAAGACGGGTAAGACAGGACTCCTTTTAGCAACTCATGATCTCACAGGGAAAGTAAACATATAAGCTCAAACCATAACGACAAAGTGCTGTGGAGGCACCATGAAGTAATAAAACTACATTTCTTTTAAAACAGTCGTTTCCTCCTTCTATCCACTCCCCAGCTATTTGTTGATTTTATAAATATTTGAGTTTGCTTTATGTCCACGCGTTGGCTTTAAACATGATAGACGATGCACATAAGCAGGATCTAGTCCATACTTTGAAGGAGTTTCTGCTCAGAGGAAATGGGTTGCAAAAACAGCTATATTTAAAGAAAGAAATGAATATGGGCAATGAGAGCTATAAGTTGGTATTGGAGCACAAAAGAGGGAAAAAAGACTTCAAATTGGATCAGGGAAGATGTTACTAGAGCAATGCTGTTTAAACGGGACCTCGAAGGGCCATTGGGTATCAATGACGGACATCTTGGGAAGAATAAGCTTGCAACAGGAAAGTGGGAGAAAGGCAAAACACAGGAAAAATACTCTGAGTACCTGTAGAGTACAAGTGGGAAGAGTAGGAGCTTAGAGCCACATCATCTAGGGCTTTGGAGGCCAAGCCAGGGATACCATGCCAAGCTACCATGTTACCACAGCAGTGCTTTAGCACAAGCATTAGCCTGCAACAGAACCAACCACTTGGAGGGCTTGTGAAAACACAAGCTCCACTCCCATAGTTACTGATTCCAGAGGTCCAGAGTAGGGCTGACTATTCGTATCTTCAAGAAGTTCACAAGTGATGCTGGTATTTGAAGACCACTTCCGGAGAGTTAATCTGGTGATCGCGTGGAGGATGGCTTAGAAAGGGAGAGGGTAGAGATGGAAACACCAGTCAGAAGACAGTTATACCCATCCAGGTGAAATGAGAGACTAAGCTGGAATCAATGGAAATAAGATAGTCAGCTATAGTCAAGAGTAGGTATTTTCGAATAAAAGTCAATATGATAGAAAGTGTAATACTGAAGTAAAGCTACATATTAATGAGAGGAGTAACTTCCTTTCAAGTTGTGTGAAAGGGTATCTTTTATTTCTTCTGGTAGTGAATTGGCCTAGAAAAACAGAACTCTACTGGGAAGTGTGTAAATATAAGAATATTCCTTTTAATATTAGAAATTATAATGATATATAGAGATAAAAACTTTGAGCTCATAATCTAGAATTTGATGAGACCACAAAAGGTGGCATCTAATCAATGCTTCTGCTCTCAGGAAAGATTACCTCCAAAATCTATCAAGATCTATAGTTGTATATTTAATTTATGAAGATCCTGAAGGTGAGACTCTTAAGAGAGGTGAAGGCAGGGCTAGGGGCTCTGGAAGGTTCAAATAATAATTCCTAAGGTTTGGAGTTTAGACCAAAGCTTCTTATTTGTTATTATCATTCTAACCTCTACTAGTTATTCCTACTAATTAGATATCTAATAGCTAATTGAGGCAATATTCTCCTTTTCCTTTTCCTAGAGATTTATGCTGCAGTAAAATACAGTCTATCGAAAGACGTACATTTGAACCACTACCTTTTTTGCAGTTTATCTAAGTTACAAATATAACTTCATTATATTTGGAATTTTTGTAAAGCTTAATTTTTTATAAAATTAATTTGTTACTCATTTGGAAATATGATTAAGATTACTACTAAAATTTTGTAGCAAATCCTTTTTGTCTCTAGCAAAGATTAGTGTGAGAAGTATTACACAGATCAGAGTGAATCATTATAGAGCAGTGGCTCTCAACCAGGGTGATTTTGCACGCAGGTGACATTTGGTAGCGTCTGGAGACATTTTTGCTTGTCAGAACTGTATATGCTGCTGGCATCTAGTGGACAGAGGCCAGAGATGCTACTAAACGTCCAACAGTGTACAGGAGAGCCTCCCACAGCAAAGAATTATCCAGCCCAAAATGTCGATAGTGCTGCCTTTCTGGAGAAATAAAGATCACTTAACACAAGTATTTAATGAGCATTTACTATTTTGTATCTAATGCACCACATATATAATCATGAAAGTATAAATCATAATATCTTCCACAGTGAGATTTCTTTAGCGTATGGAGGGAGTAGTGTTGTTATGTTTCATCATATATAAATTAGAATTATTGCCAAAGGATAAATGTTCTGAAAGAATATATATTTTTATTCTTCTTTTGCTTGTGTCTTTTGTTGTAGAAATCTTGGTTGCAATTTACTCACAGAACTGAGCTTTGGAACGTTTCAGGCCTGGCATGGAATGCAGTTTTTACACAAGTTGTAAGTGGAATAGAAGATGAATACATGTAAAAAACTGTGTGTAAAAACACCATGCAGTTCTTGGTTAGCTGGGTGTAAGCCCAGGATGAATTCTGGAAAGTATGTCTTGAGAGCCATTTATTTTTTTTTTTCAAATGAGGAAACTAAGGTACAAAGAGGCCAAGAGACTTGTTTAACTCAAATATATGAATCGCTCTGCTTTCCATAGTACTGATCTTTGGCACGGGCAATAAAAGGCACCAAGCAAAAACACTCAAATTAGCATTGTCATGGAATCCCACTGATGCCTCTCCAATATGCGAATGGTCCACGAAGTTCCACTTTTGAATTTCACTTTGATTCCTGCTCATGTGCAAAGTTCCTAACTGCTTAAAATGTATGCAACACAGAGCTGCAAAGAACTAAGTTTAGCACCGAATTCTTCAGGGAGCAAAAGGTGTGGGTGCTTCCCCAACCATTATTAGCTCTTTTAAATGGTAAAGCAGAAAGAATTCCTGAACACCCACCACAGGGCTCTCCCCAGCCACCCAGAACATTATTTTTCAAAAAGCATATATCTCTGAAGTGAATTATCTGTGGCCAATAGGAAGCTCTGAGGTATGGAAAAAGACGTTGTTTGTGTTCAGCTGTAGTGTGAGAAATATAAAGAAAATACATTGCTGTAGCCTAATTCAATATACTTTCTTTGCTGACTACTCTTCAGTAAGAAGTGTGGGTTTTACACCCCTTCAGCTCAAAAATTCTGTGATTTCTCACGACACAAGCAAATGAGAGTGGGTACGTTCAATGGCCCGAAGGCGATTTTAGACTCAAGGTAAAGAGCTCTTCTACACCTGGCTTTGGAAAAGACTCCCTTACCTGTCTTGTGGTTCAGAAATCCAGTTTCACACAGTTCATTTTGGGTTAATGAAGGTGTTGAGGCTGTGTCTGGAGCTGGATTAGCAATTCCTGCAGATGCCTATCTTTAGCGGCCTCCTTCCTTTCCCTTGTTAGTTTGCTGATGCCTACCTTGGGGAGAGAGCACCGAGGGTCAGTTTTTCTTTTGCCAGCACACCGGAGAGCAGGCTCATGAGGTCCCTTCACCAGGAGGTTTTAGTAGCGTCAGTACAGCGTCTTAAACTCACCGCCTTTCCTAAACATCCCATAACACCAAGAGTTCCTTATAAGAATCAGAGTTTCACTATAGTTATGTAGGCAACACAGGAAAATACATTGTGGAAATCAATCAATCAATCAATCAATCAATCACAGTTTAAAAATTAATGAATTCATTCAAAAACATTCACTGAGTGCCATGCCCACTGTTACTCCTCTCGGGTAACCTGCGAGGACCTGGAAAGCGACAGTCCCTTGGCCCCGGGACCCTCTTCCAAGCTCCTGCAGCCGGACGTGTCACACCATTACGAATCGTGGTTCCGGCCGACACGCCCAGGCACCGAGGAGGGCTCGTGGTGGGACCTTCATCCGGGTACCAGCTGGATGGACCTCCCCCACACTCAGGGCGCGCTGACCTCACCTGGCCACCCCGGGGCGCTTCAGGCTGGCTTGGGGGGCTACGTCGGAGACCACCAGCTTTGTGCCCAGCCGCCCCACCCACACCCGCACCCGCACCACCTCCTCCCAGCCGCCGGAGGGCAGCACCTCCTCGGGCCTCCCGACGGGGCGAAGGCCTTGGAAGCAGCCGCCCCGGAATCCCAGGGGCTGGATACCAGTCTGGATGGGGCGGCCCGGCCCAAAGGCTCCCGGCGGTCAGCGCCCCGCAGCTCAGGCCAGACCGTGTGCCGCTGCCCCAACTGCCTGGAGGCGGAGCGACTGGGGGCTCCGTGCGGGCCCGATGGGGGCAAGAAGAAGCATTTGCACAATTGCCACATCCCGGGCTGTGGGAAAGCCTACGCCAAGACATCGCACCTGAAGGCACACTTGCGCTGGCACAGCGGCGACCGCCCCTTCGTGTGCAACTGGCTCTTCTGCGGCAAGCGCTTCACGCGCTCCGACGAGCTGCAGCGCCGCCTCCAGACCCACACCGGCACCAAGAAGTTCCCCTGCGCAGTCTGCAGCCGAGTCTTCATGCGCAGCGACCACCTGGCCAAACACATGAAAACCCACGAGGGCGCCAAAGAGGAGGCTGCCGGGGCGGCGGCGGGAGAGGGCAAGGCCGGCGGAGCGGAGCCCCCCGGGGGCAAAGGCAAGCGCGAGGCCGAGGGCAGCGCGGCTCCCTGCAGCTGAGCTCCTCGTCCCGCCTCCCCGTCCCGCCTCCCCGTTGGTCTCCCCTGGGGCCATCAGCAGAGAGCCCTCTGGCCTGATGCCCTTGGGGGGGGGGTGGCTTGAGTAAGAGAAGGTGGTTATTTATGGAGAGGGAGGGAAAGTGGTGCGGGGGTCAGGGAGCCGGGTCGCTTAGGGGTCTCTTAGTCTCTGGGGCTGGACAGGACGGACGCGTTTGACTGGGCGGGGAGGAGCTGCGCGTGCCCATCAGTTCTCCCCTTCCTCGCTCTTTCACTTCACGCCCCTGGGCTGGGGGGTTGGGGTGGACTACCCCAACGGCGGCTGGAGGGCCGAGGGGATAGGGTGGAGGATACGGCGCGTCCCTGGAGCAGAGAGGAGTGGGGCCGCCCCGGGCGCTGGGGGTAGCTGTCTGGACACGTCGTTAGCGCCTGGGAACCCGGACATAAAAGGGCCTCTGGAGCCGCGCTGCGGCCCGGGTCCCTGTCATCCCCCCTAGAGTGCTTTACCCCGGGGTTTCCGGAGGGAGAGCTGAGATGGGGTAGCAGAGGCTGGGGGTCCCCCTAAGGGAGGAGTTTCTATCTGGCTGGGAGGGTTGTCGCCGCAGAAATAATGTCTCTGATGTGCCTCCTTATTAAGCCTTCCAGACCCAGTGTGATGGAGCCACGAGGGAAGAAGGGAAGAGGGCCAGAATGGGCGACAGCTTCCAGCCAGAACTGTGGGGTGGAGGAGGGAGCCAGATGTGGAGGTTGAGCAAGGAAGTCTTCCTCTAAAATGAGAGAAAGGGATTTGGTCAGGGAGTGGAAGTAAGCCCTTCCCTCTCTAGCTCTGATTCAGTCCTTAACTCTTGGTCTTTATAAAAGTAAAGTTCAGTAGTCCACTCTCATCTGTCACCCCAGGCAGGCCTTCAAGGCAGCCAAGAGCCCTTGCTCCAGAACTGATGTAGTTCCTCACCCTTGGTGCCTGGCATTTGCCCTCCCCTGAGGGATGGAAGGAAGAGGGTGACCTCGGTTGGGTGAGGGTAGGTGGGGGTGTCCCAGCAGAGGGACCTCCAGCGGTTCCTGCTCAGAGTGGAGGACTCTGTCCCTGCCTGGCCATCTGCTTGCAGAGAAGCTAAGCCCCACTCTTTCTTTAGCTCGACCCTCCCCTTTCGTGCTGCCTACAAGCCTTGCCCCTCCTGTAGAGTGTGTTAGGAGGCTCCTCCCCATCTCATCTCTTGTGGGGCTCCCCTTCCATATGAGGAAGTTGTCCTGTCACTGGAAGGGGCCTGCCTTCTGAGGTGATGTCCAGGAAGCTGTCCCTGTTCCCTTCTTTAGATGCCAGAAATACGTCCTGATGGTGATCCTGGAGTGGGGAACGTGGGGAGGGGTGAAGCCAGAAGAGGCTGAGCCAGGCAAAAGGAAAAAAGCTGATGGGGGCAGGGTCTGACAGGCCGCAGGAGCCTGGAGCTAGTGGGCTTTCCCAGGCTCCAGGTAGAGGCCTTAAGATTCCCCCCGACCTCCCGTTTCCCTGCCTTTCTTTCTCCACCCAGAGCCCTGTGCAAGGATTAGTTGTGTATTGATTTTTTAAGTTATAAGCAAAGGGTATTTTATTTAATATTAGGACATGTGTGTTCATGTTGTGTGTACCCATGCATGTGTGTGTTTCTGTGTGTGTGTGTGTGTGTGTGTTTCTCTACTGAGCCTGGGGTCTCCAGCCAGGGAGACCCCATCTTGTTCACCCCAGCCAAGGTCCTGGAGCCTAGGGCCACGGCATCTCTTCCTTCCTTGGGGATATCAGTCCAAGGACTGGGTGCTATTGGGAAGTGGGGCTGGGATCTGGGTGGGAATATGTTTGTGTAGAAGAGAGCCCTTCTTAAGAGGGATGGGGTGACTCTCCCTGAAGGACGCATGGGCCTGGGGTAGGTTAAGAAGTAATGTCCTTTCTTTATGCTCCCTCTTCCCCTACCTCCTGCTAATCCGACCAGAGGTCCCTTTCCTTGCTGAGAGGGCTGGGGGCAGAAGAGAGTTGGCAGTGCCTGCAGGTTGCCTGGCCAGGTGGATGAGGGGGAGAGAGGGAGGGCGCTGTGGGTGTGAGATGCCGTTTTCCTCCAGCTGAGGAAACCAGCCACCTCTCCCTTTGCCACTAGGACAGCCTTTCCCAGTGACCATCCTCAGGGGAACTCCCAAATGTGCGTTGGGGAGAGGACAGCACGGATATTCCCATGGAGGCCCCGAGCTCTAAGGTGTGCTGGTGAGGGCTTTGGATAGGTTTTCTTTTGCTCCCCTCTTTTATAGATCTAGGTTGCTTGGCTGTCTGCCCCCTTCTAGGCAGCCCCCTAGAGGAGAAATGTAGGATTTTTTTTTCTTTAAGTGCTGTGAACCCATTTTGGGGGGGGGGAGGAGGAGGAAGAAGCAGCCTGTGTTTTTTATGCCATAATAAAGTCATCAACCACACCACTGCTTCATTTGTCTTCCAGCTCCGGTTTCCTTTTTGACTCATGGTCTCTCAGCAGCAAGGACCAGGCTGGCTGCAGGGTGGGGTGGACACTTCTCTTTGATCCTGCAGCCCAGGGCAGCCTCACCTCCCTTTGTTTGGGGGCAGAGCTGAGCTGATTGTTGAAGGGTCTGATCCTGCCCGGAGGTTGTTGATGCAGAAGGAGGGTGGCGCTCCCTCGGGGTTGATAGCTGGGCTGACTGTCCCTCCCTGGTCTTCTCCTGTGGAGATGAAAAGGTTCTAGATATTTCCTTCCTCTTCCACATGGAAGCCCCCTCTTTCGCCTCCCCTGCCAAGAATGCCGGTTCCCTGCCTTCCCAGAGATGGCCAGCCCCTTGGCCCCCTCACCCCACCCTCGTGGGTGTGTGCCTGTCAATCAGGCCTTCTGGCTCTGAGAGAGGTGGGGGTGACCGACAGCGATTTCTCCACCCAGGATGATCCCTATCAGGGACAAGGTGATGAAAGGCAGCCGAGATATCCGATGGGCTCCCGCCCAGCTGAAAAGCATGAGGGAAAGGTTCCTAGTGCAACTCCCAGCTAGAGACCTGCCGCAGTTACACAACCACGGTGTGCACAGAAGTTCCTCACTGGACCCATCGGGCACCCCCGGATATGCACAAATGCACACTTTCCCAGGCTGCTCAAACGCCTGGTGCACAGTTGGTGCCTAACACACGTCAGATGAGTAAAAGCCTCATGGCTCCAGGGCCCCAAACCTAGGAAAGTTGACAGAGGATCAGTTTTTGGCTCCAAGGGGGCAGAGTAGGTTATTACGTTCTTTCACCTTTCCATCCTACATCTTGGCCAAAATTATCATCTACCCCAGTGGGATTCCTATTTCCCCCCACTCTAACCCTAACCCAATTTCTCAGAGCCAAATCTGGTACCCAGGCTGGCCCATTCCACCACTTGTTTGGGAGAGTCTGGGGTCACAAAGTTTCTTAAATGGGGGCATCAGAATGATTTAGGGGTTACAGAGGAAAGCAGACCAGTTGAGGGGGCCATACGTTTGTTTCTGTCTGCCTGGGTGGCGGAGGGCCAGGCGTGTTACGGTGACCTCAGGCCCACCCCGCTCCCTGGGGCTCCTCTTTTGTCTTCCTGGTTCTGGGGGACTTAGACCCCAGGAGCCTGGCGAGTCCTCTCCTGCTCTCCCCCATTGCTGCCCCCAGGGCGAGGAGGGCAGCTGTGGGGGCGGCTGGGCCTGTCTGGGCAGGGCTGGGACTGCCCCTCCTCCCCTTGCAGCTCCTCCCGCTGACCTGCATTCTTATCGGGGGCCTTTGGTGCGGCTCTCATGCCTCTCACTCGCTCGCTCTGACCGGCAATGCTGCCTGGCTGCCGCCACTCCCCACCCCCCACACCCCACCCCCCCCCCCCGCAATGGAGCCCGAGGCCACCTCTGACCCCTCAGTTCTGGCACCCCTGGCAGGACAGTCCTGGAGGGGCTGAGAGGGAGTTCGGGAAATCAAAACATCTGGCCTGACCCCTGGGCAACGTCTCTGAGCCACCCTCTCCTCTCCTGGGAAGTGGGAATAGAATCCCTCTAGGGTGGGTGAGTGAAGTCAGGAATGGGAAAGTGACCGAGGAACCTGCAGCCTGGGGACTGCAGCCTGGGGCTGTGCTGTTCTGCCCGGTCCTGCCCCCAAGCGGGCAGCTGGGGAAGTTCAGGATGTGAACCGGCTTTCAGGCCAGCCACCTCGGGGACTCATGTTTATCACCACACAGTCTTGATGTTTGCTTCCGGAATGACGTCCAATGGCAACCTCCCGACCCCCACCCCGTACATCACACCAGAAGCAGCCTTCACCTCCCATTAATCCTTGTGAGTCTGACTGCTCAGCATCTGAGCAGTGGAGGTTTGAAAAGAATCTCAGGCGCCAAATAGTATTTGGTATTTGGATAAGTATTCTCATTCTTTAAAAAAGAATAAGTATTCTCATTCTTTAAAAAAAAAACTGCCAATCAATAAAAAAGCGAAAAAAGAATATGCTGATCAGCACTATGCCTAGTGTTGTAAACACAAAGACGGGTAAGACAGGACTCCTTTTAGCAACTCATGATCTCACAGGGAAAGTAAACATATAAGCTCAAACCATAACGACAAAGTGCTGTGGAGGCACCATGAAGTAATAAAACTACATTTCTTTTAAAACAGTCGTTTCCTCCTTCTATCCACTCCCCAGCTATTTGTTGATTTTATAAATATTTGAGTTTGCTTTATGTCCACGCGTTGGCTTTAAACATGATAGACGATGCACATAAGCAGGATCTAGTCCATACTTTGAAGGAGTTTCTGCTCAGAGGAAATGGGTTGCAAAAACAGCTATATTTAAAGAAAGAAATGAATATGGGCAATGAGAGCTATAAGTTGGTATTGGAGCACAAAAGAGGGAAAAAAGACTTCAAATTGGATCAGGGAAGATGTTACTAGAGCAATGCTGTTTAAACGGGACCTCGAAGGGCCATTGGGTATCAATGACGGACATCTTGGGAAGAATAAGCTTGCAACAGGAAAGTGGGAGAAAGGCAAAACACAGGAAAAATACTCTGAGTACCTGTAGAGTACAAGTGGGAAGAGTAGGAGCTTAGAGCCACATCATCTAGGGCTTTGGAGGCCAAGCCAGGGATACCATGCCAAGCTACCATGTTACCACAGCAGTGCTTTAGCACAAGCATTAGCCTGCAACAGAACCAACCACTTGGAGGGCTTGTGAAAACACAAGCTCCACTCCCATAGTTACTGATTCCAGAGGTCCAGAGTAGGGCTGACTATTCGTATCTTCAAGAAGTTCACAAGTGATGCTGGTATTTGAAGACCACTTCCGGAGAGTTAATCTGGTGATCGCGTGGAGGATGGCTTAGAAAGGGAGAGGGTAGAGATGGAAACACCAGTCAGAAGACAGTTATACCCATCCAGGTGAAATGAGAGACTAAGCTGGAATCAATGGAAATAAGATAGTCAGCTATAGTCAAGAGTAGGTATTTTCGAATAAAAGTCAATATGATAGAAAGTGTAATACTGAAGTAAAGCTACATATTAATGAGAGGAGTAACTTCCTTTCAAGTTGTGTGAAAGGGTATCTTTTATTTCTTCTGGTAGTGAATTGGCCTAGAAAAACAGAACTCTACTGGGAAGTGTGTAAATATAAGAATATTCCTTTTAATATTAGAAATTATAATGATATATAGAGATAAAAACTTTGAGCTCATAATCTAGAATTTGATGAGACCACAAAAGGTGGCATCTAATCAATGCTTCTGCTCTCAGGAAAGATTACCTCCAAAATCTATCAAGATCTATAGTTGTATATTTAATTTATGAAGATCCTGAAGGTGAGACTCTTAAGAGAGGTGAAGGCAGGGCTAGGGGCTCTGGAAGGTTCAAATAATAATTCCTAAGGTTTGGAGTTTAGACCAAAGCTTCTTATTTGTTATTATCATTCTAACCTCTACTAGTTATTCCTACTAATTAGATATCTAATAGCTAATTGAGGCAATATTCTCCTTTTCCTTTTCCTAGAGATTTATGCTGCAGTAAAATACAGTCTATCGAAAGACGTACATTTGAACCACTACCTTTTTTGCAGTTTATCTAAGTTACAAATATAACTTCATTATATTTGGAATTTTTGTAAAGCTTAATTTTTAATAAAATTAATTTGTTACTCATTTGGAAATATGATTAAGATTACTACTAAAATTTTGTAGCAAATCCTTTTTGTCTCTAGCAAAGATTAGTGTGAGAAGTATTACACAGATCAGAGTGAATCATTATAGAGCAGTGGCTCTCAACCAGGGTGATTTTGCACGCAGGTGACATTTGGTAGCGTCTGGAGACATTTTTGCTTGTCAGAACTGTATATGCTGCTGGCATCTAGTGGACAGAGGCCAGAGATGCTACTAAACGTCCAACAGTGTACAGGAGAGCCTCCCACAGCAAAGAATTATCCAGCCCAAAATGTCGATAGTGCTGCCTTTCTGGAGAAATAAAGATCACTTAACACAAGTATTTAATGAGCATTTACTATTTTGTATCTAATGCACCACATATATAATCATGAAAGTATAAATCATAATATCTTCCACAGTGAGATTTCTTTAGCGTATGGAGGGAGTAGTGTTGTTATGTTTCATCATATATAAATTAGAATTATTGCCAAAGGATAAATGTTCTGAAAGAATATATATTTTTATTCTTCTTTTGCTTGTGTCTTTTGTTGTAGAAATCTTGGTTGCAATTTACTCACAGAACTGAGCTTTGGAACGTTTCAGGCCTGGCATGGAATGCAGTTTTTACACAAGTTGTAAGTGGAATAGAAGATGAATACATGTAAAAAACTGTGTGTAAAAACACCATGCAGTTCTTGGTTAGCTGGGTGTAAGCCCAGGATGAATTCTGGAAAGTATGTCTTGAGAGCCATTTATTTTTTTTTTTCAAATGAGGAAACTAAGGTACAAAGAGGCCAAGAGACTTGTTTAACTCAAATATATGAATCGCTCTGCTTTCCATAGTACTGATCTTTGGCACGGGCAATAAAAGGCACCAAGCAAAAACACTCAAATTAGCATTGTCATGGAATCCCACTGATGCCTCTCCAATATGCGAATGGTCCACGAAGTTCCACTTTTGAATTTCACTTTGATTCCTGCTCATGTGCAAAGTTCCTAACTGCTTAAAATGTATGCAACACAGAGCTGCAAAGAACTAAGTTTAGCACCGAATTCTTCAGGGAGCAAAAGGTGTGGGTGCTTCCCCAACCATTATTAGCTCTTTTAAATGGTAAAGCAGAAAGAATTCCTGAACACCCACCACAGGGCTCTCCCCAGCCACCCAGAACATTATTTTTCAAAAAGCATATATCTCTGAAGTGAATTATCTGTGGCCAATAGGAAGCTCTGAGGTATGGAAAAAGACGTTGTTTGTGTTCAGCTGTAGTGTGAGAAATATAAAGAAAATACATTGCTGTAGCCTAATTCAATATACTTTCTTTGCTGACTACTCTTCAGTAAGAAGTGTGGGTTTTACACCCCTTCAGCTCAAAAATTCTGTGATTTCTCACGACACAAGCAAATGAGAGTGGGTACGTTCAATGGCCCGAAGGCGATTTTAGACTCAAGGTAAAGAGCTCTTCTACACCTGGCTTTGGAAAAGACTCCCTTACCTGTCTTGTGGTTCAGAAATCCAGTTTCACACAGTTCATTTTGGGTTAATGAAGGTGTTGAGGCTGTGTCTGGAGCTGGATTAGCAATTCCTGCAGATGCCTATCTTTAGCGGCCTCCTTCCTTTCCCTTGTTAGTTTGCTGATGCCTACCTTGGGGAGAGAGCACCGAGGGTCAGTTTTTCTTTTGCCAGCACACCGGAGAGCAGGCTCATGAGGTCCCTTCACCAGGAGGTTTTAGTAGCGTCAGTACAGCGTCTTAAACTCACCGCCTTTCCTAAACATCCCATAACACCAAGAGTTCCTTATAAGAATCAGAGTTTCACTATAGTTATGTAGGCAACACAGGAAAATACATTGTGGAAATCAATCAATCAATCAATCAATCAATCAATCACAGTTTAAAAATTAATGAATTCATTCAAAAACATTCACTGAGTGCCATGCCCACTGTTACTCCTCTCGGGTAACCTGCGAGGACCTGGAAAGCGACAGTCCCTTGGCCCCGGGACCCTCTTCCAAGCTCCTGCAGCCGGACGTGTCACACCATTACGAATCGTGGTTCCGGCCGACACGCCCAGGCACCGAGGAGGGCTCGTGGTGGGACCTTCATCCGGGTACCAGCTGGATGGACCTCCCCCACACTCAGGGCGCGCTGACCTCACCTGGCCACCCCGGGGCGCTTCAGGCTGGCTTGGGGGGCTACGTCGGAGACCACCAGCTTTGTGCCCAGCCGCCCCACCCACACCCGCACCCGCACCACCTCCTCCCAGCCGCCGGAGGGCAGCACCTCCTCGGGCCTCCCGACGGGGCGAAGGCCTTGGAAGCAGCCGCCCCGGAATCCCAGGGGCTGGATACCAGTCTGGATGGGGCGGCCCGGCCCAAAGGCTCCCGGCGGTCAGCGCCCCGCAGCTCAGGCCAGACCGTGTGCCGCTGCCCCAACTGCCTGGAGGCGGAGCGACTGGGGGCTCCGTGCGGGCCCGATGGGGGCAAGAAGAAGCATTTGCACAATTGCCACATCCCGGGCTGTGGGAAAGCCTACGCCAAGACATCGCACCTGAAGGCACACTTGCGCTGGCACAGCGGCGACCGCCCCTTCGTGTGCAACTGGCTCTTCTGCGGCAAGCGCTTCACGCGCTCCGACGAGCTGCAGCGCCGCCTCCAGACCCACACCGGCACCAAGAAGTTCCCCTGCGCAGTCTGCAGCCGAGTCTTCATGCGCAGCGACCACCTGGCCAAACACATGAAAACCCACGAGGGCGCCAAAGAGGAGGCTGCCGGGGCGGCGGCGGGAGAGGGCAAGGCCGGCGGAGCGGAGCCCCCCGGGGGCAAAGGCAAGCGCGAGGCCGAGGGCAGCGCGGCTCCCTGCAGCTGAGCTCCTCGTCCCGCCTCCCCGTCCCGCCTCCCCGTTGGTCTCCCCTGGGGCCATCAGCAGAGAGCCCTCTGGCCTGATGCCCTTGGGGGGGGGTGGCTTGAGTAAGAGAAGGTGGTTATTTATGGAGAGGGAGGGAAAGTGGTGCGGGGGTCAGGGAGCCGGGTCGCTTAGGGGTCTCTTAGTCTCTGGGGCTGGACAGGACGGACGCGTTTGACTGGGCGGGGAGGAGCTGCGCGTGCCCATCAGTTCTCCCCTTCCTCGCTCTTTCACTTCACGCCCCTGGGCTGGGGGGTTGGGGTGGACTACCCCAACGGCGGCTGGAGGGCCGAGGGGATAGGGTGGAGGATACGGCGCGTCCCCGGAGCAGAGAGGAGTGGGGCCGCCCCGGGCGCTGGGGGTAGCTGTCTGGACACGTCGTTAGCGCCTGGGAACCCGGACATAAAAGGGCCTCTGGAGCCGCGCTGCGGCCCGGGTCCCTGTCATCCCCCCTAGAGTGCTTTACCCCGGGGTTTCCGGAGGGAGAGCTGAGATGGGGTAGCAGAGGCTGGGGGTCCCCCTAAGGGAGGAGTTTCTATCTGGCTGGGAGGGTTGTCGCCGCAGAAATAATGTCTCTGATGTGCCTCCTTATTAAGCCTTCCAGACCCAGTGTGATGGAGCCACGAGGGAAGAAGGGAAGAGGGCCAGAATGGGCGACAGCTTCCAGCCAGAACTGTGGGGTGGAGGAGGGAGCCAGATGTGGAGGTTGAGCAAGGAAGTCTTCCTCTAAAATGAGAGAAAGGGATTTGGTCAGGGAGTGGAAGTAAGCCCTTCCCTCTCTAGCTCTGATTCAGTCCTTAACTCTTGGTCTTTATAAAAGTAAAGTTCAGTAGTCCACTCTCATCTGTCACCCCAGGCAGGCCTTCAAGGCAGCCAAGAGCCCTTGCTCCAGAACTGATGTAGTTCCTCACCCTTGGTGCCTGGCATTTGCCCTCCCCTGAGGGATGGAAGGAAGAGGGTGACCTCGGTTGGGTGAGGGTAGGTGGGGGTGTCCCAGCAGAGGGACCTCCAGCGGTTCCTGCTCAGAGTGGAGGACTCTGTCCCTGCCTGGCCATCTGCTTGCAGAGAAGCTAAGCCCCACTCTTTCTTTAGCTCGACCCTCCCCTTTCGTGCTGCCTACAAGCCTTGCCCCTCCTGTAGAGTGTGTTAGGAGGCTCCTCCCCATCTCATCTCTTGTGGGGCTCCCCTTCCATATGAGGAAGTTGTCCTGTCACTGGAAGGGGCCTGCCTTCTGAGGTGATGTCCAGGAAGCTGTCCCTGTTCCCTTCTTTAGATGCCAGAAATACGTCCTGATGGTGATCCTGGAGTGGGGAACGTGGGGAGGGGTGAAGCCAGAAGAGGCTGAGCCAGGCAAAAGGAAAAAAGCTGATGGGGGCAGGGTCTGACAGGCCGCAGGAGCCTGGAGCTAGTGGGCTTTCCCAGGCTCCAGGTAGAGGCCTTAAGATTCCCCCCGACCTCCCGTTTCCCTGCCTTTCTTTCTCCACCCAGAGCCCTGTGCAAGGATTAGTTGTGTATTGATTTTTTAAGTTATAAGCAAAGGGTATTTTATTTAATATTAGGACATGTGTGTTCATGTTGTGTGTACCCATGCATGTGTGTGTTTCTGTGTGTGTGTGTGTGTGTGTGTTTCTCTACTGAGCCTGGGGTCTCCAGCCAGGGAGACCCCATCTTGTTCACCCCAGCCGAGGTCCTGGAGCCTAGGGCCACGGCATCTCTTCCTTCCTTGGGGATATCAGTCCAAGGACTGGGTGCTATTGGGAAGTGGGGCTGGGATCTGGGTGGGAATATGTTTGTGTAGAAGAGAGCCCTTCTTAAGAGGGATGGGGTGACTCTCCCTGAAGGACGCATGGGCCTGGGGTAGGTTAAGAAGTAATGTCCTTTCTTTATGCTCCCTCTTCCCCTACCTCCTGCTAATCCGACCAGAGGTCCCTTTCCTTGCTGAGAGGGCTGGGGGCAGAAGAGAGTTGGCAGTGCCTGCAGGTTGCCTGGCCAGGTGGATGAGGGGGAGAGAGGGAGGGCGCTGTGGGTGTGAGATGCCGTTTTCCTCCAGCTGAGGAAACCAGCCACCTCTCCCTTTGCCACTAGGACAGCCTTTCCCAGTGACCATCCTCAGGGGAACTCCCAAATGTGCGTTGGGGAGAGGACAGCACGGATATTCCCATGGAGGCCCCGAGCTCTAAGGTGTGCTGGTGAGGGCTTTGGATAGGTTTTCTTTTGCTCCCCTCTTTTATAGATCTAGGTTGCTTGGCTGTCTGCCCCCTTCTAGGCAGCCCCCTAGAGGAGAAATGTAGGATTTTTTTTTCTTTAAGTGCTGTGAACCCATTTTGGGGGGGGGGAGGAGGAGGAAGAAGCAGCCTGTGTTTTTTATGCCATAATAAAGTCATCAACCACACCACTGCTTCATTTGTCTTCCAGCTCCGGTTTCCTTTTTGACTCATGGTCTCTCAGCAGCAAGGACCAGGCTGGCTGCAGGGTGGGGTGGACACTTCTCTTTGATCCTGCAGCCCAGGGCAGCCTCACCTCCCTTTGTTTGGGGGCAGAGCTGAGCTGATTGTTGAAGGGTCTGATCCTGCCCGGAGGTTGTTGATGCAGAAGGAGGGTGGCGCTCCCTCGGGGTTGATAGCTGGGCTGACTGTCCCTCCCTGGTCTTCTCCTGTGGAGATGAAAAGGTTCTAGATATTTCCTTCCTCTTCCACATGGAAGCCCCCTCTTTCGCCTCCCCTGCCAAGAATGCCGGTTCCCTGCCTTCCCAGAGATGGCCAGCCCCTTGGCCCCCTCACCCCACCCTCGTGGGTGTGTGCCTGTCAATCAGGCCTTCTGGCTCTGAGAGAGGTGGGGGTGACCGACAGCGATTTCTCCACCCAGGATGATCCCTATCAGGGACAAGGTGATGAAAGGCAGCCGAGATATCCGATGGGCTCCCGCCCAGCTGAAAAGCATGAGGGAAAGGTTCCTAGTGCAACTCCCAGCTAGAGACCTGCCGCAGTTACACAACCACGGTGTGCACAGAAGTTCCTCACTGGACCCATCGGGCACCCCCGGATATGCACAAATGCACACTTTCCCAGGCTGCTCAAACGCCTGGTGCACAGTTGGTGCCTAACACACGTCAGATGAGTAAAAGCCTCATGGCTCCAGGGCCCCAAACCTAGGAAAGTTGACAGAGGATCAGTTTTTGGCTCCAAGGGGGCAGAGTAGGTTATTACGTTCTTTCACCTTTCCATCCTACATCTTGGCCAAAATTATCATCTACCCCAGTGGGATTCCTATTTCCCCCCACTCTAACCCTAACCCAATTTCTCAGAGCCAAATCTGGTACCCAGGCTGGCCCATTCCACCACTTGTTTGGGAGAGTCTGGGGTCACAAAGTTTCTTAAATGGGGGCATCAGAATGATTTAGGGGTTACAGAGGAAAGCAGACCAGTTGAGGGGGCCATACGTTTGTTTCTGTCTGCCTGGGTGGCGGAGGGCCAGGCGTGTTACGGTGACCTCAGGCCCACCCCGCTCCCTGGGGCTCCTCTTTTGTCTTCCTGGTTCTGGGGGACTTAGACCCCAGGAGCCTGGCGAGTCCTCTCCTGCTCTCCCCCATTGCTGCCCCCAGGGCGAGGAGGGCAGCTGTGGGGGCGGCTGGGCCTGTCTGGGCAGGGCTGGGACTGCCCCTCCTCCCCTTGCAGCTCCTCCCGCTGACCTGCATTCTTATCGGGGGCCTTTGGTGCGGCTCTCATGCCTCTCACTCGCTCGCTCTGACCGGCAATGCTGCCTGGCTGCCGCCACTCCCCACCCCCCACACCCCACCCCCCCCCCCCCGCAATGGAGCCCGAGGCCACCTCTGACCCCTCAGTTCTGGCACCCCTGGCAGGACAGTCCTGGAGGGGCTGAGAGGGAGTTCGGGAAATCAAAACATCTGGGCTGACCCCTGGGCAACGTCTCTGAGCCACCCTCTCCTCTCCTGGGAAGTGGGAATAGAATCCCTCTAGGGTGGGTGAGTGAAGTCAGGAATGGGAAAGTGACCGAGGAACCTGCAGCCTGGGGACTGCAGCCTGGGGCTGTGCTGTTCTGCCCGGTCCTGCCCCCAAGCGGGCAGCTGGGGAAGTTCAGGATGTGAACCGGCTTTCAGGCCAGCCACCTCGGGGACTCATGTTTATCACCACACAGTCTTGATGTTTGCTTCCGGAATGACGTCCAATGGCAACCTCCCGACCCCCACCCCGTACATCACACCAGAAGCAGCCTTCACCTCCCATTAATCCTTGTGAGTCTGACTGCTCAGCATCTGAGCAGTGGAGGTTTGAAAAGAATCTCAGGCGCCAAATAGTATTTGGTATTTGGATAAGTATTCTCATTCTTTAAAAAAGAATAAGTATTCTCATTCTTTAAAAAAAAAACTGCCAATCAATAAAAAAGCGAAAAAAGAATATGCTGATCAGCACTATGCCTAGTGTTGTAAACACAAAGACGGGTAAGACAGGACTCCTTTTAGCAACTCATGATCTCACAGGGAAAGTAAACATATAAGCTCAAACCATAACGACAAAGTGCTGTGGAGGCACCATGAAGTAATAAAACTACATTTCTTTTAAAACAGTCGTTTCCTCCTTCTATCCACTCCCCAGCTATTTGTTGATTTTATAAATATTTGAGTTTGCTTTATGTCCACGCGTTGGCTTTAAACATGATAGACGATGCACATAAGCAGGATCTAGTCCATACTTTGAAGGAGTTTCTGCTCAGAGGAAATGGGTTGCAAAAACAGCTATATTTAAAGAAAGAAATGAATATGGGCAATGAGAGCTATAAGTTGGTATTGGAGCACAAAAGAGGGAAAAAAGACTTCAAATTGGATCAGGGAAGATGTTACTAGAGCAATGCTGTTTAAACGGGACCTCGAAGGGCCATTGGGTATCAATGACGGACATCTTGGGAAGAATAAGCTTGCAACAGGAAAGTGGGAGAAAGGCAAAACACAGGAAAAATACTCTGAGTACCTGTAGAGTACAAGTGGGAAGAGTAGGAGCTTAGAGCCACATCATCTAGGGCTTTGGAGGCCAAGCCAGGGATACCATGCCAAGCTACCATGTTACCACAGCAGTGCTTTAGCACAAGCATTAGCCTGCAACAGAACCAACCACTTGGAGGGCTTGTGAAAACACAAGCTCCACTCCCATAGTTACTGATTCCAGAGGTCCAGAGTAGGGCTGACTATTCGTATCTTCAAGAAGTTCACAAGTGATGCTGGTATTTGAAGACCACTTCCGGAGAGTTAATCTGGTGATCGCGTGGAGGATGGCTTAGAAAGGGAGAGGGTAGAGATGGAAACACCAGTCAGAAGACAGTTATACCCATCCAGGTGAAATGAGAGACTAAGCTGGAATCAATGGAAATAAGATAGTCAGCTATAGTCAAGAGTAGGTATTTTCGAATAAAAGTCAATATGATAGAAAGTGTAATACTGAATTAAAGCTACATATTAATGAGAGGAGTAACTTCCTTTCAAGTTGTGTGAAAGGGTATCTTTTATTTCTTCTGGTAGTGAATTGGCCTAGAAAAACAGAACTCTACTGGGAAGTGTGTAAATATAAGAATATTCCTTTTAATATTAGAAATTATAATGATATATAGAGATAAAAACTTTGAGCTCATAATCTAGAATTTGATGAGACCACAAAAGGTGGCATCTAATCAATGCTTCTGCTCTCAGGAAAGATTACCTCCAAAATCTATCAAGATCTATAGTTGTATATTTAATTTATGAAGATCCTGAAGGTGAGACTCTTAAGAGAGGTGAAGGCAGGGCTAGGGGCTCTGGAAGGTTCAAATAATAATTCCTAAGGTTTGGAGTTTAGACCAAAGCTTCTTATTTGTTATTATCATTCTAACCTCTACTAGTTATTCCTACTAATTAGATATCTAATAGCTAATTGAGGCAATATTCTCCTTTTCCTTTTCCTAGAGATTTATGCTGCAGTAAAATACAGTCTATCGAAAGACGTACATTTGAACCACTACCTTTTTTGCAGTTTATCTAAGTTACAAATATAACTTCATTATATTTGGAATTTTTGTAAAGCTTAATTTTTAATAAAATTAATTTGTTACTCATTTGGAAATATGATTAAGATTACTACTAAAATTTTGTAGCAAATCCTTTTTGTCTCTAGCAAAGATTAGTGTGAGAAGTATTACACAGATCAGAGTGAATCATTATAGAGCAGTGGCTCTCAACCAGGGTGATTTTGCACGCAGGTGACATTTGGTAGCGTCTGGAGACATTTTTGCTTGTCAGAACTGTATATGCTGCTGGCATCTAGTGGACAGAGGCCAGAGATGCTACTAAACGTCCAACAGTGTACAGGAGAGCCTCCCACAGCAAAGAATTATCCAGCCCAAAATGTCGATAGTGCTGCCTTTCTGGAGAAATAAAGATCACTTAACACAAGTATTTAATGAGCATTTACTATTTTGTATCTAATGCACCACATATATAATCATGAAAGTATAAATCATAATATCTTCCACAGTGAGATTTCTTTAGCGTATGGAGGGAGTAGTGTTGTTATGTTTCATCATATATAAATTAGAATTATTGCCAAAGGATAAATGTTCTGAAAGAATATATATTTTTATTCTTCTTTTGCTTGTGTCTTTTGTTGTAGAAATCTTGGTTGCAATTTACTCACAGAACTGAGCTTTGGAACGTTTCAGGCCTGGCATGGAATGCAGTTTTTACACAAGTTGTAAGTGGAATAGAAGATGAATACATGTAAAAAACTGTGTGTAAAAACACCATGCAGTTCTTGGTTAGCTGGGTGTAAGCCCAGGATGAATTCTGGAAAGTATGTCTTGAGAGCCATTTATTTTTTTTTTTCAAATGAGGAAACTAAGGTACAAAGAGGCCAAGAGACTTGTTTAACTCAAATATATGAATCGCTCTGCTTTCCATAGTACTGATCTTTGGCACGGGCAATAAAAGGCACCAAGCAAAAACACTCAAATTAGCATTGTCATGGAATCCCACTGATGCCTCTCCAATATGCGAATGGTCCATGAAGTTCCACTTTTGAATTTCACTTTGATTCCTGCTCATGTGCAAAGTTCCTAACTGCTTAAAATGTATGCAACACAGAGCTGCAAAGAACTAAGTTTAGCACCGAATTCTTCAGGGAGCAAAAGGTGTGGGTGCTTCCCCAACCATTATTAGCTCTTTTAAATGGTAAAGCAGAAAGAATTCCTGAACACCCACCACAGGGCTCTCCCCAGCCACCCAGAACATTATTTTTCAAAAAGCATATATCTCTGAAGTGAATTATCTGTGGCCAATAGGAAGCTCTGAGGTATGGAAAAAGACGTTGTTTGTGTTCAGCTGTAGTGTGAGAAATATAAAGAAAATACATTGCTGTAGCCTAATTCAATATACTTTCTTTGCTGACTACTCTTCAGTAAGAAGTGTGGGTTTTACACCCCTTCAGCTCAAAAATTCTGTGATTTCTCACGACACAAGCAAATGAGAGTGGGTACGTTCAATGGCCCGAAGGCGATTTTAGACTCAAGGTAAAGAGCTCTTCTACACCTGGCTTTGGAAAAGACTCCCTTACCTGTCTTGTGGTTCAGAAATCCAGTTTCACACAGTTCATTTTGGGTTAATGAAGGTGTTGAGGCTGTGTCTGGAGCTGGATTAGCAATTCCTGCAGATGCCTATCTTTAGCGGCCTCCTTCCTTTCCCTTGTTAGTTTGCTGATGCCTACCTTGGGGAGAGAGCACCGAGGGTCAGTTTTTCTTTTGCCAGCACACCGGAGAGCAGGCTCATGAGGTCCCTTCACCAGGAGGTTTTAGTAGCGTCAGTACAGCGTCTTAAACTCACCGCCTTTCCTAAACATCCCATAACACCAAGAGTTCCTTATAAGAATCAGAGTTTCACTATAGTTATGTAGGCAACACAGGAAAATACATTGTGGAAATCAATCAATCAATCAATCAATCAATCAATCAATCACAGTTTAAAAATTAATGAATTCATTCAAAAACATTCACTGAATGCCATGCCCACTGTTACTCCTCTCGGGTAACCTGCGAGGACCTGGAAAGCGACAGTCCCTTGGCCCCGGGACCCTCTTCCAAGCTCCTGCAGCCGGACGTGTCACACCATTACGAATCGTGGTTCCGGCCGACACGCCCAGGCACCGAGGAGGGCTCGTGGTGGGACCTTCATCCGGGTACCAGCTGGATGGACCTCCCCCACACTCAGGGCGCGCTGACCTCACCTGGCCACCCCGGGGCGCTTCAGGCTGGCTTGGGGGGCTACGTCGGAGACCACCAGCTTTGTGCCCAGCCGCCCCACCCACACCCGCACCCGCACCACCTCCTCCCAGCCGCCGGAGGGCAGCACCTCCTCGGGCCTCCCGACGGGGCGAAGGCCTTGGAAGCAGCCGCCCCGGAATCCCAGGGGCTGGATACCAGTCTGGATGGGGCGGCCCGGCCCAAAGGCTCCCGGCGGTCAGCGCCCCGCAGCTCAGGCCAGACCGTGTGCCGCTGCCCCAACTGCCTGGAGGCGGAGCGACTGGGGGCTCCGTGCGGGCCCGATGGGGGCAAGAAGAAGCATTTGCACAATTGCCACATCCCGGGCTGTGGGAAAGCCTACGCCAAGACATCGCACCTGAAGGCACACTTGCGCTGGCACAGCGGCGACCGCCCCTTCGTGTGCAACTGGCTCTTCTGCGGCAAGCGCTTCACGCGCTCCGACGAGCTGCAGCGCCGCCTCCAGACCCACACCGGCACCAAGAAGTTCCCCTGCGCAGTCTGCAGCCGAGTCTTCATGCGCAGCGACCACCTGGCCAAACACATGAAAACCCACGAGGGCGCCAAAGAGGAGGCTGCCGGGGCGGCGGCGGGAGAGGGCAAGGCCGGCGGAGCGGAGCCCCCCGGGGGCAAAGGCAAGCGCGAGGCCGAGGGCAGCGCGGCTCCCTGCAGCTGAGCTCCTCGTCCCGCCTCCCCGTCCCGCCTCCCCGTTGGTCTCCCCTGGGGCCATCAGCAGAGAGCCCTCTGGCCTGATGCCCTTGGGGGGGGGGTGGCTTGAGTAAGAGAAGGTGGTTATTTATGGAGAGGGAGGGAAAGTGGTGCGGGGGTCAGGGAGCCGGGTCGCTTAGGGGTCTCTTAGTCTCTGGGGCTGGACAGGACGGACGCGTTTGACTGGGCGGGGAGGAGCTGCGCGTGCCCATCAGTTCTCCCCTTCCTCGCTCTTTCACTTCACGCCCCTGGGCTGGGGGGTTGGGGTGGACTACCCCAACGGCGGCTGGAGGGCCGAGGGGATAGGGTGGAGGATACGGCGCGTCCCCGGAGCAGAGAGGAGTGGGGCCGCCCCGGGCGCTGGGGGTAGCTGTCTGGACACGTCGTTAGCGCCTGGGAACCCGGACATAAAAGGGCCTCTGGAGCCGCGCTGCGGCCCGGGTCCCTGTCATCCCCCCTAGAGTGCTTTACCCCGGGGTTTCCGGAGGGAGAGCTGAGATGGGGTAGCAGAGGCTGGGGGTCCCCCTAAGGGAGGAGTTTCTATCTGGCTGGGAGGGTTGTCACCGCAGAAATAATGTCTCTGATGTGCCTCCTTATTAAGCCTTCCAGACCCAGTGTGATGGAGCCACGAGGGAAGAAGGGAAGAGGGCCAGAATGGGCGACAGCTTCCAGCCAGAACTGTGGGGTGGAGGAGGGAGCCAGATGTGGAGGTTGAGCAAGGAAGTCTTCCTCTAAAATGAGAGAAAGGGATTTGGTCAGGGAGTGGAAGTAAGCCCTTCCCTCTCTAGCTCTGATTCAGTCCTTAACTCTTGGTCTTTATAAAAGTAAAGTTCAGTAGTCCACTCTCATCTGTCACCCCAGGCAGGCCTTCAAGGCAGCCAAGAGCCCTTGCTCCAGAACTGATGTAGTTCCTCACCCTTGGTGCCTGGCATTTGCCCTCCCCTGAGGGATGGAAGGAAGAGGGTGACCTCGGTTGGGTGAGGGTAGGTGGGGGTGTCCCAGCAGAGGGACCTCCAGCGGTTCCTGCTCAGAGTGGAGGACTCTGTCCCTGCCTGGCCATCTGCTTGCAGAGAAGCTAAGCCCCACTCTTTCTTTAGCTCGACCCTCCCCTTTCGTGCTGCCTACAAGCCTTGCCCCTCCTGTAGAGTGTGTTAGGAGGCTCATCCCCATCTCATCTCTTGTGGGGCTCCCCTTCCATATGAGGAAGTTGTCCTGTCACTGGAAGGGGCCTGCCTTCTGAGGTGATGTCCAGGAAGCTGTCCCTGTTCCCTTCTTTAGATGCCAGAAATACGTCCTGATGGTGATCCTGGAGTGGGGAACGTGGGGAGGGGTGAAGCCAGAAGAGGCTGAGCCAGGCAAAAGGAAAAAAGCTGATGGGGGCAGGGTCTGACAGGCCGCAGGAGCCTGGAGCTAGTGGGCTTTCCCAGGCTCCAGGTAGAGGCCTTAAGATTCCCCCCGACCTCCCGTTTCCCTGCCTTTCTTTCTCCACCCAGAGCCCTGTGCAAGGATTAGTTGTGTATTGATTTTTTAAGTTATAAGCAAAGGGTATTTTATTTAATATTAGGACATGTGTGTTCATGTTGTGTGTACCCATGCATGTGTGTGTTTCTGTGTGTGTGTGTGTGTGTGTGTTTCTCTACTGAGCCTGGGGTCTCCAGCCAGGGAGACCCCATCTTGTTCACCCCAGCCGAGGTCCTGGAGCCTAGGCCCACGGCATCTCTTCCTTCCTTGGGGATATCAGTCCAAGGACTGGGTGCTATTGGGAAGTGGGGCTGGGATCTGGGTGGGAATATGTTTGTGTAGAAGAGAGCCCTTCTTAAGAGGGATGGGGTGACTCTCCCTGAAGGACGCATGGGCCTGGGGTAGGTTAAGAAGTAATGTCCTTTCTTTATGCTCCCTCTTCCCCTACCTCCTGCTAATCCGACCAGAGGTCCCTTTCCTTGCTGAGAGGGCTGGGGGCAGAAGAGAGTTGGCAGTGCCTGCAGGTTGCCTGGCCAGGTGGATGAGGGGGAGAGAGGGAGGGCGCTGTGGGTGTGAGATGCCGTTTTCCTCCAGCTGAGGAAACCAGCCACCTCTCCCTTTGCCACTAGGACAGCCTTTCCCAGTGACCATCCTCAGGGGAACTCCCAAATGTGCGTTGGGGAGAGGACAGCACGGATATTCCCATGGAGGCCCCGAGCTCTAAGGTGTGCTGGTGAGGGCTTTGGATAGGTTTTCTTTTGCTCCCCTCTTTTATAGATCTAGGTTGCTTGGCTGTCTGCCCCCTTCTAGGCAGCCCCCTAGAGGAGAAATGTAGGATTTTTTTTTCTTTAAGTGCTGTGAACCCATTTTGGGGGGGGGGAGGAGGAGGAAGAAGCAGCCTGTGTTTTTTATGCCATAATAAAGTCATCAACCACACCACTGCTTCATTTGTCTTCCAGCTCCGGTTTCCTTTTTGACTCATGGTCTCTCAGCAGCAAGGACCAGGCTGGCTGCAGGGTGGGGTGGACACTTCTCTTTGATCCTGCAGCCCAGGGCAGCCTCACCTCCCTTTGTTTGGGGGCAGAGCTGAGCTGATTGTTGAAGGGTCTGATCCTGCCCGGAGGTTGTTGATGCAGAAGGAGGGTGGCGCTCCCTCGGGGTTGATAGCTGGGCTGACTGTCCCTCCCTGGTCTTCTCCTGTGGAGATGAAAAGGTTCTAGATATTTCCTTCCTCTTCCACATGGAAGCCCCCTCTTTCGCCTCCCCTGCCAAGAATGCCGGTTCCCTGCCTTCCCAGAGATGGCCAGCCCCTTGGCCCCCTCACCCCACCCTCGTGGGTGTGTGCCTGTCAATCAGGCCTTCTGGCTCTGAGAGAGGTGGGGGTGACCGACAGCGATTTCTCCACCCAGGATGATCCCTATCAGGGACAAGGTGATGAAAGGCAGCCGAGATATCCGATGGGCTCCCGCCCAGCTGAAAAGCATGAGGGAAAGGTTCCTAGTGCAACTCCCAGCTAGAGACCTGCCGCAGTTACACAACCACGGTGTGCACAGAAGTTCCTCACTGGACCCATCGGGCACCCCCGGATATGCACAAATGCACACTTTCCCAGGCTGCTCAAACGCCTGGTGCACAGTTGGTGCCTAACACACGTCAGATGAGTAAAAGCCTCATGGCTCCAGGGCCCCAAACCTAGGAAAGTTGACAGAGGATCAGTTTTTGGCTCCAAGGGGGCAGAGTAGGTTATTACGTTCTTTCACCTTTCCATCCTACATCTTGGCCAAAATTATCATCTACCCCAGTGGGATTCCTATTTCCCCCCACTCTAACCCTAACCCAATTTCTCAGAGCCAAATCTGGTACCCAGGCTGGCCCATTCCACCACTTGTTTGGGAGAGTCTGGGGTCACAAAGTTTCTTAAATGGGGGCATCAGAATGATTTAGGGGTTACAGAGGAAAGCAGACCAGTTGAGGGGGCCATACGTTTGTTTCTGTCTGCCTGGGTGGCGGAGGGCCAGGCGTGTTACGGTGACCTCAGGCCCACCCCGCTCCCTGGGGCTCCTCTTTTGTCTTCCTGGTTCTGGGGGACTTAGACCCCAGGAGCCTGGCGAGTCCTCTCCTGCTCTCCCCCATTGCTGCCCCCAGGGCGAGGAGGGCAGCTGTGGGGGCGGCTGGGCCTGTCTGGGCAGGGCTGGGACTGCCCCTCCTCCCCTTGCAGCTCCTCCCGCTGACCTGCATTCTTATCGGGGGCCTTTGGTGCGGCTCTCATGCCTCTCACTCGCTCGCTCTGACCGGCAATGCTGCCTGGCTGCCGCCACTCCCCACCCCCCACACCCCACCCCCCCCCCCCCCGCAATGGAGCCCGAGGCCACCTCTGACCCCTCAGTTCTGGCACCCCTGGCAGGACAGTCCTGGAGGGGCTGAGAGGGAGTTCGGGAAATCAAAACATCTGGCCTGACCCCTGGGCAACGTCTCTGAGCCACCCTCTCCTCTCCTGGGAAGTGGGAATAGAATCCCTCTAGGGTGGGTGAGTGAAGTCAGGAATGGGAAAGTGACCGAGGAACCTGCAGCCTGGGGACTGCAGCCTGGGGCTGTGCTGTTCTGCCCGGTCCTGCCCCCAAGCGGGCAGCTGGGGAAGTTCAGGATGTGAACCGGCTTTCAGGCCAGCCACCTCGGGGACTCATGTTTATCACCACACAGTCTTGATGTTTGCTTCCGGAATGACGTCCAATGGCAACCTCCCGACCCCCACCCCGTACATCACACCAGAAGCAGCCTTCACCTCCCATTAATCCTTGTGAGTCTGACTGCTCAGCATCTGAGCAGTGGAGGTTTGAAAAGAATCTCAGGCGCCAAATAGTATTTGGTATTTGGATAAGTATTCTCATTCTTTAAAAAAGAATAAGTATTCTCATTCTTTAAAAAAAAAACTGCCAATCAATAAAAAAGCGAAAAAAGAATATGCTGATCAGCACTATGCCTAGTGTTGTAAACACAAAGACGGGTAAGACAGGACTCCTTTTAGCAACTCATGATCTCACAGGGAAAGTAAACATATAAGCTCAAACCATAACGACAAAGTGCTGTGGAGGCACCATGAAGTAATAAAACTACATTTCTTTTAAAACAGTCGTTTCCTCCTTCTATCCACTCCCCAGCTATTTGTTGATTTTATAAATATTTGAGTTTGCTTTATGTCCACGCGTTGGCTTTAAACATGATAGACGATGCACATAAGCAGGATCTAGTCCATACTTTGAAGGAGTTTCTGCTCAGAGGAAATGGGTTGCAAAAACAGCTATATTTAAAGAAAGAAATGAATATGGGCAATGAGAGCTATAAGTTGGTATTGGAGCACAAAAGAGGGAAAAAAGACTTCAAATTGGATCAGGGAAGATGTTACTAGAGCAATGCTGTTTAAACGGGACCTCGAAGGGCCATTGGGTATCAATGACGGACATCTTGGGAAGAATAAGCTTGCAACAGGAAAGTGGGAGAAAGGCAAAACACAGGAAAAATACTCTGAGTACCTGTAGAGTACAAGTGGGAAGAGTAGGAGCTTAGAGCCACATCATCTAGGGCTTTGGAGGCCAAGCCAGGGATACCATGCCAAGCTACCATGTTACCACAGCAGTGCTTTAGCACAAGCATTAGCCTGCAACAGAACCAACCACTTGGAGGGCTTGTGAAAACACAAGCTCCACTCCCATAGTTACTGATTCCAGAGGTCCAGAGTAGGGCTGACTATTCGTATCTTCAAGAAGTTCACAAGTGATGCTGGTATTTGAAGACCACTTCCGGAGAGTTAATCTGGTGATCGCGTGGAGGATGGCTTAGAAAGGGAGAGGGTAGAGATGGAAACACCAGTCAGAAGACAGTTATACCCATCCAGGTGAAATGAGAGACTAAGCTGGAATCAATGGAAATAAGATAGTCAGCTATAGTCAAGAGTAGGTATTTTCGAATAAAAGTCAATATGATAGAAAGTGTAATACTGAATTAAAGCTACATATTAATGAGAGGAGTAACTTCCTTTCAAGTTGTGTGAAAGGGTATCTTTTATTTCTTCTGGTAGTGAATTGGCCTAGAAAAACAGAACTCTACTGGGAAGTGTGTAAATATAAGAATATTCCTTTTAATATTAGAAATTATAATGATATATAGAGATAAAAACTTTGAGCTCATAATCTAGAATTTGATGAGACCACAAAAGGTGGCATCTAATCAATGCTTCTGCTCTCAGGAAAGATTACCTCCAAAATCTATCAAGATCTATAGTTGTATATTTAATTTATGAAGATCCTGAAGGTGAGACTCTTAAGAGAGGTGAAGGCAGGGCTAGGGGCTCTGGAAGGTTCAAATAATAATTCCTAAGGTTTGGAGTTTAGACCAAAGCTTCTTATTTGTTATTATCATTCTAACCTCTACTAGTTATTCCTACTAATTAGATATCTAATAGCTAATTGAGGCAATATTCTCCTTTTCCTTTTCCTAGAGATTTATGCTGCAGTAAAATACAGTCTATCGAAAGACGTACATTTGAACCACTACCTTTTTTGCAGTTTATCTAAGTTACAAATATAACTTCATTATATTTGGAATTTTTGTAAAGCTTAATTTTTAATAAAATTAATTTGTTACTCATTTGGAAATATGATTAAGATTACTACTAAAATTTTGTAGCAAATCCTTTTTGTCTCTAGCAAAGATTAGTGTGAGAAGTATTACACAGATCAGAGTGAATCATTATAGAGCAGTGGCTCTCAACCAGGGTGATTTTGCACGCAGGTGACATTTGGTAGCGTCTGGAGACATTTTTGCTTGTCAGAACTGTATATGCTGCTGGCATCTAGTGGACAGAGGCCAGAGATGCTACTAAACGTCCAACAGTGTACAGGAGAGCCTCCCACAGCAAAGAATTATCCAGCCCAAAATGTCGATAGTGCTGCCTTTCTGGAGAAATAAAGATCACTTAACACAAGTATTTAATGAGCATTTACTATTTTGTATCTAATGCACCACATATATAATCATGAAAGTATAAATCATAATATCTTCCACAGTGAGATTTCTTTAGCGTATGGAGGGAGTAGTGTTGTTATGTTTCATCATATATAAATTAGAATTATTGCCAAAGGATAAATGTTCTGAAAGAATATATATTTTTATTCTTCTTTTGCTTGTGTCTTTTGTTGTAGAAATCTTGGTTGCAATTTACTCACAGAACTGAGCTTTGGAACGTTTCAGGCCTGGCATGGAATGCAGTTTTTACACAAGTTGTAAGTGGAATAGAAGATGAATACATGTAAAAAACTGTGTGTAAAAACACCATGCAGTTCTTGGTTAGCTGGGTGTAAGCCCAGGATGAATTCTGGAAAGTATGTCTTGAGAGCCATTTATTTTTTTTTTTCAAATGAGGAAACTAAGGTACAAAGAGGCCAAGAGACTTGTTTAACTCAAATATATGAATCGCTCTGCTTTCCATAGTACTGATCTTTGGCACGGGCAATAAAAGGCACCAAGCAAAAACACTCAAATTAGCATTGTCATGGAATCCCACTGATGCCTCTCCAATATGCGAATGGTCCACGAAGTTCCACTTTTGAATTTCACTTTGATTCCTGCTCATGTGCAAAGTTCCTAACTGCTTAAAATGTATGCAACACAGAGCTGCAAAGAACTAAGTTTAGCACCGAATTCTTCAGGGAGCAAAAGGTGTGGGTGCTTCCCCAACCATTATTAGCTCTTTTAAATGGTAAAGCAGAAAGAATTCCTGAACACCCACCACAGGGCTCTCCCCAGCCACCCAGAACATTATTTTTCAAAAAGCATATATCTCTGAAGTGAATTATCTGTGGCCAATAGGAAGCTCTGAGGTATGGAAAAAGACGTTGTTTGTGTTCAGCTGTAGTGTGAGAAATATAAAGAAAATACATTGCTGTAGCCTAATTCAATATACTTTCTTTGCTGACTACTCTTCAGTAAGAAGTGTGGGTTTTACACCCCTTCAGCTCAAAAATTCTGTGATTTCTCACGACACAAGCAAATGAGAGTGGGTACGTTCAATGGCCCGAAGGCGATTTTAGACTCAAGGTAAAGAGCTCTTCTACACCTGGCTTTGGAAAAGACTCCCTTACCTGTCTTGTGGTTCAGAAATCCAGTTTCACACAGTTCATTTTGGGTTAATGAAGGTGTTGAGGCTGTGTCTGGAGCTGGATTAGCAATTCCTGCAGATGCCTATCTTTAGCGGCCTCCTTCCTTTCCCTTGTTAGTTTGCTGATGCCTACCTTGGGGAGAGAGCACCGAGGGTCAGTTTTTCTTTTGCCAGCACACCGGAGAGCAGGCTCATGAGGTCCCTTCACCAGGAGGTTTTAGTAGCGTCAGTACAGCGTCTTAAACTCACCGCCTTTCCTAAACATCCCATAACACCAAGAGTTCCTTATAAGAATCAGAGTTTCACTATAGTTATGTAGGCAACACAGGAAAATACATTGTGGAAATCAATCAATCAATCACAGTTTAAAAATTAATGAATTCATTCAAAAACATTCACTGAGTGCCATGCCCACTGTTACTCCTCTCGGGTAACCTGCGAGGACCTGGAAAGCGACAGTCCCTTGGCCCCGGGACCCTCTTCCAAGCTCCTGCAGCCGGACGTGTCACACCATTACGAATCGTGGTTCCGGCCGACACGCCCAGGCACCGAGGAGGGCTCGTGGTGGGACCTTCATCCGGGTACCAGCTGGATGGACCTCCCCCACACTCAGGGCGCGCTGACCTCACCTGGCCACCCCGGGGCGCTTCAGGCTGGCTTGGGGGGCTACGTCGGAGACCACCAGCTTTGTGCCCAGCCGCCCCACCCACACCCGCACCCGCACCACCTCCTCCCAGCCGCCGGAGGGCAGCACCTCCTCGGGCCTCCCGACGGGGCGAAGGCCTTGGAAGCAGCCGCCCCGGAATCCCAGGGGCTGGATACCAGTCTGGATGGGGCGGCCCGGCCCAAAGGCTCCCGGCGGTCAGCGCCCCGCAGCTCAGGCCAGACCGTGTGCCGCTGCCCCAACTGCCTGGAGGCGGAGCGACTGGGGGCTCCGTGCGGGCCCGATGGGGGCAAGAAGAAGCATTTGCACAATTGCCACATCCCGGGCTGTGGGAAAGCCTACGCCAAGACATCGCACCTGAAGGCACACTTGCGCTGGCACAGCGGCGACCGCCCCTTCGTGTGCAACTGGCTCTTCTGCGGCAAGCGCTTCACGCGCTCCGACGAGCTGCAGCGCCGCCTCCAGACCCACACCGGCACCAAGAAGTTCCCCTGCGCAGTCTGCAGCCGAGTCTTCATGCGCAGCGACCACCTGGCCAAACACATGAAAACCCACGAGGGCGCCAAAGAGGAGGCTGCCGGGGCGGCGGCGGGAGAGGGCAAGGCCGGCGGAGCGGAGCCCCCCGGGGGCAAAGGCAAGCGCGAGGCCGAGGGCAGCGCGGCTCCCTGCAGCTGAGCTCCTCGTCCCGCCTCCCCGTCCCGCCTCCCCGTTGGTCTCCCCTGGGGCCATCAGCAGAGAGCCCTCTGGCCTGATGCCCTTGGGGGGGGGTGGCTTGAGTAAGAGAAGGTGGTTATTTATGGAGAGGGAGGGAAAGTGGTGCGGGGGTCAGGGAGCCGGGTCGCTTAGGGGTCTCTTAGTCTCTGGGGCTGGACAGGACGGACGCGTTTGACTGGGCGGGGAGGAGCTGCGCGTGCCCATCAGTTCTCCCCTTCCTCGCTCTTTCACTTCACGCCCCTGGGCTGGGGGGTTGGGGTGGACTACCCCAACGGCGGCTGGAGGGCCGAGGGGATAGGGTGGAGGATACGGCGCGTCCCCGGAGCAGAGAGGAGTGGGGCCGCCCCGGGCGCTGGGGGTAGCTGTCTGGACACGTCGTTAGCGCCTGGGAACCCGGACATAAAAGGGCCTCTGGAGCCGCGCTGCGGCCCGGGTCCCTGTCATCCCCCCTAGAGTGCTTTACCCCGGGGTTTCCGGAGGGAGAGCTGAGATGGGGTAGCAGAGGCTGGGGGTCCCCCTAAGGGAGGAGTTTCTATCTGGCTGGGAGGGTTGTCACCGCAGAAATAATGTCTCTGATGTGCCTCCTTATTAAGCCTTCCAGACCCAGTGTGATGGAGCCACGAGGGAAGAAGGGAAGAGGGCCAGAATGGGCGACAGCTTCCAGCCAGAACTGTGGGGTGGAGGAGGGAGCCAGATGTGGAGGTTGAGCAAGGAAGTCTTCCTCTAAAATGAGAGAAAGGGATTTGGTCAGGGAGTGGAAGTAAGCCCTTCCCTCTCTAGCTCTGATTCAGTCCTTAACTCTTGGTCTTTATAAAAGTAAAGTTCAGTAGTCCACTCTCATCTGTCACCCCAGGCAGGCCTTCAAGGCAGCCAAGAGCCCTTGCTCCAGAACTGATGTAGTTCCTCACCCTTGGTGCCTGGCATTTGCCCTCCCCTGAGGGATGGAAGGAAGAGGGTGACCTCGGTTGGGTGAGGGTAGGTGGGGGTGTCCCAGCAGAGGGACCTCCAGCGGTTCCTGCTCAGAGTGGAGGACTCTGTCCCTGCCTGGCCATCTGCTTGCAGAGAAGCTAAGCCCCACTCTTTCTTTAGCTCGACCCTCCCCTTTCGTGCTGCCTACAAGCCTTGCCCCTCCTGTAGAGTGTGTTAGGAGGCTCCTCCCCATCTCATCTCTTGTGGGGCTCCCCTTCCATATGAGGAAGTTGTCCTGTCACTGGAAGGGGCCTGCCTTCTGAGGTGATGTCCAGGAAGCTGTCCCTGTTCCCTTCTTTAGATGCCAGAAATACGTCCTGATGGTGATCCTGGAGTGGGGAACGTGGGGAGGGGTGAAGCCAGAAGAGGCTGAGCCAGGCAAAAGGAAAAAAGCTGATGGGGGCAGGGTCTGACAGGCCGCAGGAGCCTGGAGCTAGTGGGCTTTCCCAGGCTCCAGGTAGAGGCCTTAAGATTCCCCCCGACCTCCCGTTTCCCTGCCTTTCTTTCTCCACCCAGAGCCCTGTGCAAGGATTAGTTGTGTATTGATTTTTTAAGTTATAAGCAAAGGGTATTTTATTTAATATTAGGACATGTGTGTTCATGTTGTGTGTACCCATGCATGTGTGTGTTTCTGTGTGTGTGTGTGTGTGTGTGTTTCTCTACTGAGCCTGGGGTCTCCAGCCAGGGAGACCCCATCTTGTTCACCCCAGCCAAGGTCCTGGAGCCTAGGCCCACGGCATCTCTTCCTTCCTTGGGGATATCAGTCCAAGGACTGGGTGCTATTGGGAAGTGGGGCTGGGATCTGGGTGGGAATATGTTTGTGTAGAAGAGAGCCCTTCTTAAGAGGGATGGGGTGACTCTCCCTGAAGGACGCATGGGCCTGGGGTAGGTTAAGAAGTAATGTCCTTTCTTTATGCTCCCTCTTCCCCTACCTCCTGCTAATCCGACCAGAGGTCCCTTTCCTTGCTGAGAGGGCTGGGGGCAGAAGAGAGTTGGCAGTGCCTGCAGGTTGCCTGGCCAGGTGGATGAGGGGGAGAGAGGGAGGGCGCTGTGGGTGTGAGATGCCGTTTTCCTCCAGCTGAGGAAACCAGCCACCTCTCCCTTTGCCACTAGGACAGCCTTTCCCAGTGACCATCCTCAGGGGAACTCCCAAATGTGCGTTGGGGAGAGGACAGCACGGATATTCCCATGGAGGCCCCGAGCTCTAAGGTGTGCTGGTGAGGGCTTTGGATAGGTTTTCTTTTGCTCCCCTCTTTTATAGATCTAGGTTGCTTGGCTGTCTGCCCCCTTCTAGGCAGCCCCCTAGAGGAGAAATGTAGGATTTTTTTTTCTTTAAGTGCTGTGAACCCATTTTGGGGGGGGGGGAGGAGGAGGAAGAAGCAGCCTGTGTTTTTTATGCCATAATAAAGTCATCAACCACACCACTGCTTCATTTGTCTTCCAGCTCCGGTTTCCTTTTTGACTCATGGTCTCTCAGCAGCAAGGACCAGGCTGGCTGCAGGGTGGGGTGGACACTTCTCTTTGATCCTGCAGCCCAGGGCAGCCTCACCTCCCTTTGTTTGGGGGCAGAGCTGAGCTGATTGTTGAAGGGTCTGATCCTGCCCGGAGGTTGTTGATGCAGAAGGAGGGTGGCGCTCCCTCGGGGTTGATAGCTGGGCTGACTGTCCCTCCCTGGTCTTCTCCTGTGGAGATGAAAAGGTTCTAGATATTTCCTTCCTCTTCCACATGGAAGCCCCCTCTTTCGCCTCCCCTGCCAAGAATGCCGGTTCCCTGCCTTCCCAGAGATGGCCAGCCCCTTGGCCCCCTCACCCCACCCTCGTGGGTGTGTGCCTGTCAATCAGGCCTTCTGGCTCTGAGAGAGGTGGGGGTGACCGACAGCGATTTCTCCACCCAGGATGATCCCTATCAGGGACAAGGTGATGAAAGGCAGCCGAGATATCCGATGGGCTCCCGCCCAGCTGAAAAGCATGAGGGAAAGGTTCCTAGTGCAACTCCCAGCTAGAGACCTGCCGCAGTTACACAACCACGGTGTGCACAGAAGTTCCTCACTGGACCCATCGGGCACCCCCGGATATGCACAAATGCACACTTTCCCAGGCTGCTCAAACGCCTGGTGCACAGTTGGTGCCTAACACACGTCAGATGAGTAAAAGCCTCATGGCTCCAGGGCCCCAAACCTAGGAAAGTTGACAGAGGATCAGTTTTTGGCTCCAAGGGGGCAGAGTAGGTTATTACGTTCTTTCACCTTTCCATCCTACATCTTGGCCAAAATTATCATCTACCCCAGTGGGATTCCTATTTCCCCCCACTCTAACCCTAACCCAATTTCTCAGAGCCAAATCTGGTACCCAGGCTGGCCCATTCCACCACTTGTTTGGGAGAGTCTGGGGTCACAAAGTTTCTTAAATGGGGGCATCAGAATGATTTAGGGGTTACAGAGGAAAGCAGACCAGTTGAGGGGGCCATACGTTTGTTTCTGTCTGCCTGGGTGGCGGAGGGCCAGGCGTGTTACGGTGACCTCAGGCCCACCCCGCTCCCTGGGGCTCCTCTTTTGTCTTCCTGGTTCTGGGGGACTTAGACCCCAGGAGCCTGGCGAGTCCTCTCCTGCTCTCCCCCATTGCTGCCCCCAGGGCGAGGAGGGCAGCTGTGGGGGCGGCTGGGCCTGTCTGGGCAGGGCTGGGACTGCCCCTCCTCCCCTTGCAGCTCCTCCCGCTGACCTGCATTCTTATCGGGGGCCTTTGGTGCGGCTCTCATGCCTCTCACTCGCTCGCTCTGACCGGCAATGCTGCCTGGCTGCCGCCACTCCCCACCCCCCACACCCCACCCCCCCCCCCCCGCAATGGAGCCCGAGGCCACCTCTGACCCCTCAGTTCTGGCACCCCTGGCAGGACAGTCCTGGAGGGGCTGAGAGGGAGTTCGGGAAATCAAAACATCTGGCCTGACCCCTGGGCAACGTCTCTGAGCCACCCTCTCCTCTCCTGGGAAGTGGGAATAGAATCCCTCTAGGGTGGGTGAGTGAAGTCAGGAATGGGAAAGTGACCGAGGAACCTGCAGCCTGGGGACTGCAGCCTGGGGCTGTGCTGTTCTGCCCGGTCCTGCCCCCAAGCGGGCAGCTGGGGAAGTTCAGGATGTGAACCGGCTTTCAGGCCAGCCACCTCGGGGACTCATGTTTATCACCACACAGTCTTGATGTTTGCTTCCGGAATGACGTCCAATGGCAACCTCCCGACCCCCACCCCGTACATCACACCAGAAGCAGCCTTCACCTCCCATTAATCCTTGTGAGTCTGACTGCTCAGCATCTGAGCAGTGGAGGTTTGAAAAGAATCTCAGGCGCCAAATAGTATTTGGTATTTGGATAAGTATTCTCATTCTTTAAAAAAGAATAAGTATTCTCATTCTTTAAAAAAAAAACTGCCAATCAATAAAAAAGCGAAAAAAGAATATGCTGATCAGCACTATGCCTAGTGTTGTAAACACAAAGACGGGTAAGACAGGACTCCTTTTAGCAACTCATGATCTCACAGGGAAAGTAAACATATAAGCTCAAACCATAACGACAAAGTGCTGTGGAGGCACCATGAAGTAATAAAACTACATTTCTTTTAAAACAGTCGTTTCCTCCTTCTATCCACTCCCCAGCTATTTGTTGATTTTATAAATATTTGAGTTTGCTTTATGTCCACGCGTTGGCTTTAAACATGATAGACGATGCACATAAGCAGGATCTAGTCCATACTTTGAAGGAGTTTCTGCTCAGAGGAAATGGGTTGCAAAAACAGCTATATTTAAAGAAAGAAATGAATATGGGCAATGAGAGCTATAAGTTGGTATTGGAGCACAAAAGAGGGAAAAAAGACTTCAAATTGGATCAGGGAAGATGTTACTAGAGCAATGCTGTTTAAACGGGACCTCGAAGGGCCATTGGGTATCAATGACGGACATCTTGGGAAGAATAAGCTTGCAACAGGAAAGTGGGAGAAAGGCAAAACACAGGAAAAATACTCTGAGTACCTGTAGAGTACAAGTGGGAAGAGTAGGAGCTTAGAGCCACATCATCTAGGGCTTTGGAGGCCAAGCCAGGGATACCATGCCAAGCTACCATGTTACCACAGCAGTGCTTTAGCACAAGCATTAGCCTGCAACAGAACCAACCACTTGGAGGGCTTGTGAAAACACAAGCTCCACTCCCATAGTTACTGATTCCAGAGGTCCAGAGTAGGGCTGACTATTCGTATCTTCAAGAAGTTCACAAGTGATGCTGGTATTTGAAGACCACTTCCGGAGAGTTAATCTGGTGATCGCGTGGAGGATGGCTTAGAAAGGGAGAGGGTAGAGATGGAAACACCAGTCAGAAGACAGTTATACCCATCCAGGTGAAATGAGAGACTAAGCTGGAATCAATGGAAATAAGATAGTCAGCTATAGTCAAGAGTAGGTATTTTCGAATAAAAGTCAATATGATAGAAAGTGTAATACTGAATTAAAGCTACATATTAATGAGAGGAGTAACTTCCTTTCAAGTTGTGTGAAAGGGTATCTTTTATTTCTTCTGGTAGTGAATTGGCCTAGAAAAACAGAACTCTACTGGGAAGTGTGTAAATATAAGAATATTCCTTTTAATATTAGAAATTATAATGATATATAGAGATAAAAACTTTGAGCTCATAATCTAGAATTTGATGAGACCACAAAAGGTGGCATCTAATCAATGCTTCTGCTCTCAGGAAAGATTACCTCCAAAATCTATCAAGATCTATAGTTGTATATTTAATTTATGAAGATCCTGAAGGTGAGACTCTTAAGAGAGGTGAAGGCAGGGCTAGGGGCTCTGGAAGGTTCAAATAATAATTCCTAAGGTTTGGAGTTTAGACCAAAGCTTCTTATTTGTTATTATCATTCTAACCTCTACTAGTTATTCCTACTAATTAGATATCTAATAGCTAATTGAGGCAATATTCTCCTTTTCCTTTTCCTAGAGATTTATGCTGCAGTAAAATACAGTCTATCGAAAGACGTACATTTGAACCACTACCTTTTTTGCAGTTTATCTAAGTTACAAATATAACTTCATTATATTTGGAATTTTTGTAAAGCTTAATTTTTAATAAAATTAATTTGTTACTCATTTGGAAATATGATTAAGATTACTACTAAAATTTTGTAGCAAATCCTTTTTGTCTCTAGCAAAGATTAGTGTGAGAAGTATTACACAGATCAGAGTGAATCATTATAGAGCAGTGGCTCTCAACCAGGGTGATTTTGCACGCAGGTGACATTTGGTAGCGTCTGGAGACATTTTTGCTTGTCAGAACTGTATATGCTGCTGGCATCTAGTGGACAGAGGCCAGAGATGCTACTAAACGTCCAACAGTGTACAGGAGAGCCTCCCACAGCAAAGAATTATCCAGCCCAAAATGTCGATAGTGCTGCCTTTCTGGAGAAATAAAGATCACTTAACACAAGTATTTAATGAGCATTTACTATTTTGTATCTAATGCACCACATATATAATCATGAAAGTATAAATCATAATATCTTCCACAGTGAGATTTCTTTAGCGTATGGAGGGAGTAGTGTTGTTATGTTTCATCATATATAAATTAGAATTATTGCCAAAGGATAAATGTTCTGAAAGAATATATATTTTTATTCTTCTTTTGCTTGTGTCTTTTGTTGTAGAAATCTTGGTTGCAATTTACTCACAGAACTGAGCTTTGGAACGTTTCAGGCCTGGCATGGAATGCAGTTTTTACACAAGTTGTAAGTGGAATAGAAGATGAATACATGTAAAAAACTGTGTGTAAAAACACCATGCAGTTCTTGGTTAGCTGGGTGTAAGCCCAGGATGAATTCTGGAAAGTATGTCTTGAGAGCCATTTATTTTTTTTTTTCAAATGAGGAAACTAAGGTACAAAGAGGCCAAGAGACTTGTTTAACTCAAATATATGAATCGCTCTGCTTTCCATAGTACTGATCTTTGGCACGGGCAATAAAAGGCACCAAGCAAAAACACTCAAATTAGCATTGTCATGGAATCCCACTGATGCCTCTCCAATATGCGAATGGTCCATGAAGTTCCACTTTTGAATTTCACTTTGATTCCTGCTCATGTGCAAAGTTCCTAACTGCTTAAAATGTATGCAACACAGAGCTGCAAAGAACTAAGTTTAGCACCGAATTCTTCAGGGAGCAAAAGGTGTGGGTGCTTCCCCAACCATTATTAGCTCTTTTAAATGGTAAAGCAGAAAGAATTCCTGAACACCCACCACAGGGCTCTCCCCAGCCACCCAGAACATTATTTTTCAAAAAGCATATATCTCTGAAGTGAATTATCTGTGGCCAATAGGAAGCTCTGAGGTATGGAAAAAGACGTTGTTTGTGTTCAGCTGTAGTGTGAGAAATATAAAGAAAATACATTGCTGTAGCCTAATTCAATATACTTTCTTTGCTGACTACTCTTCAGTAAGAAGTGTGGGTTTTACACCCCTTCAGCTCAAAAATTCTGTGATTTCTCACGACACAAGCAAATGAGAGTGGGTACGTTCAATGGCCCGAAGGCGATTTTAGACTCAAGGTAAAGAGCTCTTCTACACCTGGCTTTGGAAAAGACTCCCTTACCTGTCTTGTGGTTCAGAAATCCAGTTTCACACAGTTCATTTTGGGTTAATGAAGGTGTTGAGGCTGTGTCTGGAGCTGGATTAGCAATTCCTGCAGATGCCTATCTTTAGCGGCCTCCTTCCTTTCCCTTGTTAGTTTGCTGATGCCTACCTTGGGGAGAGAGCACCGAGGGTCAGTTTTTCTTTTGCCAGCACACCGGAGAGCAGGCTCATGAGGTCCCTTCACCAGGAGGTTTTAGTAGCGTCAGTACAGCGTCTTAAACTCACCGCCTTTCCTAAACATCCCATAACACCAAGAGTTCCTTATAAGAATCAGAGTTTCACTATAGTTATGTAGGCAACACAGGAAAATACATTGTGGAAATCAATCAATCAATCAATCAATCAATCAATCACAGTTTAAAAATTAATGAATTCATTCAAAAACATTCACTGAGTGCCATGCCCACTGTTACTCCTCTCGGGTAACCTGCGAGGACCTGGAAAGCGACAGTCCCTTGGCCCCGGGACCCTCTTCCAAGCTCCTGCAGCCGGACGTGTCACACCATTACGAATCGTGGTTCCGGCCGACACGCCCAGGCACCGAGGAGGGCTCGTGGTGGGACCTTCATCCGGGTACCAGCTGGATGGACCTCCCCCACACTCAGGGCGCGCTGACCTCACCTGGCCACCCCGGGGCGCTTCAGGCTGGCTTGGGGGGCTACGTCGGAGACCACCAGCTTTGTGCCCAGCCGCCCCACCCACACCCGCACCCGCACCACCTCCTCCCAGCCGCCGGAGGGCAGCACCTCCTCGGGCCTCCCGACGGGGCGAAGGCCTTGGAAGCAGCCGCCCCGGAATCCCAGGGGCTGGATACCAGTCTGGATGGGGCGGCCCGGCCCAAAGGCTCCCGGCGGTCAGCGCCCCGCAGCTCAGGCCAGACCGTGTGCCGCTGCCCCAACTGCCTGGAGGCGGAGCGACTGGGGGCTCCGTGCGGGCCCGATGGGGGCAAGAAGAAGCATTTGCACAATTGCCACATCCCGGGCTGTGGGAAAGCCTACGCCAAGACATCGCACCTGAAGGCACACTTGCGCTGGCACAGCGGCGACCGCCCCTTCGTGTGCAACTGGCTCTTCTGCGGCAAGCGCTTCACGCGCTCCGACGAGCTGCAGCGCCGCCTCCAGACCCACACCGGCACCAAGAAGTTCCCCTGCGCAGTCTGCAGCCGAGTCTTCATGCGCAGCGACCACCTGGCCAAACACATGAAAACCCACGAGGGCGCCAAAGAGGAGGCTGCCGGGGCGGCGGCGGGAGAGGGCAAGGCCGGCGGAGCGGAGCCCCCCGGGGGCAAAGGCAAGCGCGAGGCCGAGGGCAGCGCGGCTCCCTGCAGCTGAGCTCCTCGTCCCGCCTCCCCGTCCCGCCTCCCCGTTGGTCTCCCCTGGGGCCATCAGCAGAGAGCCCTCTGGCCTGATGCCCTTGGGGGGGGGTGGCTTGAGTAAGAGAAGGTGGTTATTTATGGAGAGGGAGGGAAAGTGGTGCGGGGGTCAGGGAGCCGGGTCGCTTAGGGGTCTCTTAGTCTCTGGGGCTGGACAGGACGGACGCGTTTGACTGGGCGGGGAGGAGCTGCGCGTGCCCATCAGTTCTCCCCTTCCTCGCTCTTTCACTTCACGCCCCTGGGCTGGGGGGTTGGGGTGGACTACCCCAACGGCGGCTGGAGGGCCGAGGGGATAGGGTGGAGGATACGGCGCGTCCCCGGAGCAGAGAGGAGTGGGGCCGCCCCGGGCGCTGGGGGTAGCTGTCTGGACACGTCGTTAGCGCCTGGGAACCCGGACATAAAAGGGCCTCTGGAGCCGCGCTGCGGCCCGGGTCCCTGTCATCCCCCCTAGAGTGCTTTACCCCGGGGTTTCCGGAGGGAGAGCTGAGATGGGGTAGCAGAGGCTGGGGGTCCCCCTAAGGGAGGAGTTTCTATCTGGCTGGGAGGGTTGTCGCCGCAGAAATAATGTCTCTGATGTGCCTCCTTATTAAGCCTTCCAGACCCAGTGTGATGGAGCCACGAGGGAAGAAGGGAAGAGGGCCAGAATGGGCGACAGCTTCCAGCCAGAACTGTGGGGTGGAGGAGGGAGCCAGATGTGGAGGTTGAGCAAGGAAGTCTTCCTCTAAAATGAGAGAAAGGGATTTGGTCAGGGAGTGGAAGTAAGCCCTTCCCTCTCTAGCTCTGATTCAGTCCTTAACTCTTGGTCTTTATAAAAGTAAAGTTCAGTAGTCCACTCTCATCTGTCACCCCAGGCAGGCCTTCAAGGCAGCCAAGAGCCCTTGCTCCAGAACTGATGTAGTTCCTCACCCTTGGTGCCTGGCATTTGCCCTCCCCTGAGGGATGGAAGGAAGAGGGTGACCTCGGTTGGGTGAGGGTAGGTGGGGGTGTCCCAGCAGAGGGACCTCCAGCGGTTCCTGCTCAGAGTGGAGGACTCTGTCCCTGCCTGGCCATCTGCTTGCAGAGAAGCTAAGCCCCACTCTTTCTTTAGCTCGACCCTCCCCTTTCGTGCTGCCTACAAGCCTTGCCCCTCCTGTAGAGTGTGTTAGGAGGCTCCTCCCCATCTCATCTCTTGTGGGGCTCCCCTTCCATATGAGGAAGTTGTCCTGTCACTGGAAGGGGCCTGCCTTCTGAGGTGATGTCCAGGAAGCTGTCCCTGTTCCCTTCTTTAGATGCCAGAAATACGTCCTGATGGTGATCCTGGAGTGGGGAACGTGGGGAGGGGTGAAGCCAGAAGAGGCTGAGCCAGGCAAAAGGAAAAAAGCTGATGGGGGCAGGGTCTGACAGGCCGCAGGAGCCTGGAGCTAGTGGGCTTTCCCAGGCTCCAGGTAGAGGCCTTAAGATTCCCCCCGACCTCCCGTTTCCCTGCCTTTCTTTCTCCACCCAGAGCCCTGTGCAAGGATTAGTTGTGTATTGATTTTTTAAGTTATAAGCAAAGGGTATTTTATTTAATATTAGGACATGTGTGTTCATGTTGTGTGTACCCATGCATGTGTGTGTTTCTGTGTGTGTGTGTGTGTGTGTTTCTATACTGAGCCTGGGGTCTCCAGCCAGGGAGACCCCATCTTGTTCACCCCAGCCAAGGTCCTGGAGCCTAGGCCCACGGCATCTCTTCCTTCCTTGGGGATATCAGTCCAAGGACTGGGTGCTATTGGGAAGTGGGGCTGGGATCTGGGTGGGAATATGTTTGTGTAGAAGAGAGCCCTTCTTAAGAGGGATGGGGTGACTCTCCCTGAAGGACGCATGGGCCTGGGGTAGGTTAAGAAGTAATGTCCTTTCTTTATGCTCCCTCTTCCCCTACCTCCTGCTAATCCGACCAGAGGTCCCTTTCCTTGCTGAGAGGGCTGGGGGCAGAAGAGAGTTGGCAGTGCCTGCAGGTTGCCTGGCCAGGTGGATGAGGGGGAGAGAGGGAGGGCGCTGTGGGTGTGAGATGCCGTTTTCCTCCAGCTGAGGAAACCAGCCACCTCTCCCTTTGCCACTAGGACAGCCTTTCCCAGTGACCATCCTCAGGGGAACTCCCAAATGTGCGTTGGGGAGAGGACAGCACGGATATTCCCATGGAGGCCCCGAGCTCTAAGGTGTGCTGGTGAGGGCTTTGGATAGGTTTTCTTTTGCTCCCCTCTTTTATAGATCTAGGTTGCTTGGCTGTCTGCCCCCTTCTAGGCAGCCCCCTAGAGGAGAAATGTAGGATTTTTTTTTCTTTAAGTGCTGTGAACCCATTTTGGGGGGGGGGGAGGAGGAGGAAGAAGCAGCCTGTGTTTTTTATGCCATAATAAAGTCATCAACCACACCACTGCTTCATTTGTCTTCCAGCTCCGGTTTCCTTTTTGACTCATGGTCTCTCAGCAGCAAGGACCAGGCTGGCTGCAGGGTGGGGTGGACACTTCTCTTTGATCCTGCAGCCCAGGGCAGCCTCACCTCCCTTTGTTTGGGGGCAGAGCTGAGCTGATTGTTGAAGGGTCTGATCCTGCCCGGAGGTTGTTGATGCAGAAGGAGGGTGGCGCTCCCTCGGGGTTGATAGCTGGGCTGACTGTCCCTCCCTGGTCTTCTCCTGTGGAGATGAAAAGGTTCTAGATATTTCCTTCCTCTTCCACATGGAAGCCCCCTCTTTCGCCTCCCCTGCCAAGAATGCCGGTTCCCTGCCTTCCCAGAGATGGCCAGCCCCTTGGCCCCCTCACCCCACCCTCGTGGGTGTGTGCCTGTCAATCAGGCCTTCTGGCTCTGAGAGAGGTGGGGGTGACCGACAGCGATTTCTCCACCCAGGATGATCCCTATCAGGGACAAGGTGATGAAAGGCAGCCGAGATATCCGATGGGCTCCCGCCCAGCTGAAAAGCATGAGGGAAAGGTTCCTAGTGCAACTCCCAGCTAGAGACCTGCCGCAGTTACACAACCACGGTGTGCACAGAAGTTCCTCACTGGACCCATCGGGCACCCCCGGATATGCACAAATGCACACTTTCCCAGGCTGCTCAAACGCCTGGTGCACAGTTGGTGCCTAACACACGTCAGATGAGTAAAAGCCTCATGGCTCCAGGGCCCCAAACCTAGGAAAGTTGACAGAGGATCAGTTTTTGGCTCCAAGGGGGCAGAGTAGGTTATTACGTTCTTTCACCTTTCCATCCTACATCTTGGCCAAAATTATCATCTACCCCAGTGGGATTCCTATTTCCCCCCACTCTAACCCTAACCCAATTTCTCAGAGCCAAATCTGGTACCCAGGCTGGCCCATTCCACCACTTGTTTGGGAGAGTCTGGGGTCACAAAGTTTCTTAAATGGGGGCATCAGAATGATTTAGGGGTTACAGAGGAAAGCAGACCAGTTGAGGGGGCCATACGTTTGTTTCTGTCTGCCTGGGTGGCGGAGGGCCAGGCGTGTTACGGTGACCTCAGGCCCACCCCGCTCCCTGGGGCTCCTCTTTTGTCTTCCTGGTTCTGGGGGACTTAGACCCCAGGAGCCTGGCGAGTCCTCTCCTGCTCTCCCCCATTGCTGCCCCCAGGGCGAGGAGGGCAGCTGTGGGGGCGGCTGGGCCTGTCTGGGCAGGGCTGGGACTGCCCCTCCTCCCCTTGCAGCTCCTCCCGCTGACCTGCATTCTTATCGGGGGCCTTTGGTGCGGCTCTCATGCCTCTCACTCGCTCGCTCTGACCGGCAATGCTGCCTGGCTGCCGCCACTCCC
This sequence comes from Eubalaena glacialis, assembly GCF_028564815.1. Lineage (NCBI taxonomy): Eukaryota > Metazoa > Chordata > Mammalia > Artiodactyla > Balaenidae > Eubalaena > Eubalaena glacialis. The sequence goes on along the minus strand of NC_083734.1, from coordinate 37,259,667 downwards.
CACCCCCCACACCCCACCCCCCCCCCCCGCAATGGAGCCCGAGGCCACCTCTGACCCCTCAGTTCTGGCACCCCTGGCAGGACAGTCCTGGAGGGGCTGAGAGGGAGTTCGGGAAATCAAAACATCTGGCCTGACCCCTGGGCAACGTCTCTGAGCCACCCTCTCCTCTCCTGGGAAGTGGGAATAGAATCCCTCTAGGGTGGGTGAGTGAAGTCAGGAATGGGAAAGTGACCGAGGAACCTGCAGCCTGGGGACTGCAGCCTGGGGCTGTGCTGTTCTGCCCGGTCCTGCCCCCAAGCGGGCAGCTGGGGAAGTTCAGGATGTGAACCGGCTTTCAGGCCAGCCACCTCGGGGACTCATGTTTATCACCACACAGTCTTGATGTTTGCTTCCGGAATGACGTCCAATGGCAACCTCCCGACCCCCACCCCGTACATCACACCAGAAGCAGCCTTCACCTCCCATTAATCCTTGTGAGTCTGACTGCTCAGCATCTGAGCAGTGGAGGTTTGAAAAGAATCTCAGGCGCCAAATAGTATTTGGTATTTGGATAAGTATTCTCATTCTTTAAAAAAGAATAAGTATTCTCATTCTTTAAAAAAAAAACTGCCAATCAATAAAAAAGCGAAAAAAGAATATGCTGATCAGCACTATGCCTAGTGTTGTAAACACAAAGACGGGTAAGACAGGACTCCTTTTAGCAACTCATGATCTCACAGGGAAAGTAAACATATAAGCTCAAACCATAACGACAAAGTGCTGTGGAGGCACCATGAAGTAATAAAACTACATTTCTTTTAAAACAGTCGTTTCCTCCTTCTATCCACTCCCCAGCTATTTGTTGATTTTATAAATATTTGAGTTTGCTTTATGTCCACGCGTTGGCTTTAAACATGATAGACGATGCACATAAGCAGGATCTAGTCCATACTTTGAAGGAGTTTCTGCTCAGAGGAAATGGGTTGCAAAAACAGCTATATTTAAAGAAAGAAATGAATATGGGCAATGAGAGCTATAAGTTGGTATTGGAGCACAAAAGAGGGAAAAAAGACTTCAAATTGGATCAGGGAAGATGTTACTAGAGCAATGCTGTTTAAACGGGACCTCGAAGGGCCATTGGGTATCAATGACGGACATCTTGGGAAGAATAAGCTTGCAACAGGAAAGTGGGAGAAAGGCAAAGCACAGGAAAAATACTCTGAGTACCTGTAGAGTACAAGTGGGAAGAGTAGGAGCTTAGAGCCACATCATCTAGGGCTTTGGAGGCCAAGCCAGGGATACCATGCCAAGCTACCATGTTACCACAGCAGTGCTTTAGCACAAGCATTAGCCTGCAACAGAACCAACCACTTGGAGGGCTTGTGAAAACACAAGCTCCACTCCCATAGTTACTGATTCCAGAGGTCCAGAGTAGGGCTGACTATTCGTATCTTCAAGAAGTTCACAAGTGATGCTGGTATTTGAAGACCACTTCCGGAGAGTTAATCTGGTGATCGCGTGGAGGATGGCTTAGAAAGGGAGAGGGTAGAGATGGAAACACCAGTCAGAAGACAGTTATACCCATCCAGGTGAAATGAGAGACTAAGCTGGAATCAATGGAAATAAGATAGTCAGCTATAGTCAAGAGTAGGTATTTTCGAATAAAAGTCAATATGATAGAAAGTGTAATACTGAATTAAAGCTACATATTAATGAGAGGAGTAACTTCCTTTCAAGTTGTGTGAAAGGGTATCTTTTATTTCTTCTGGTAGTGAATTGGCCTAGAAAAACAGAACTCTACTGGGAAGTGTGTAAATATAAGAATATTCCTTTTAATATTAGAAATTATAATGATATATAGAGATAAAAACTTTGAGCTCATAATCTAGAATTTGATGAGACCACAAAAGGTGGCATCTAATCAATGCTTCTGCTCTCAGGAAAGATTACCTCCAAAATCTATCAAGATCTATAGTTGTATATTTAATTTATGAAGATCCTGAAGGTGAGACTCTTAAGAGAGGTGAAGGCAGGGCTAGGGGCTCTGGAAGGTTCAAATAATAATTCCTAAGGTTTGGAGTTTAGACCAAAGCTTCTTATTTGTTATTATCATTCTAACCTCTACTAGTTATTCCTACTAATTAGATATCTAATAGCTAATTGAGGCAATATTCTCCTTTTCCTTTTCCTAGAGATTTATGCTGCAGTAAAATACAGTCTATCGAAAGACGTACATTTGAACCACTACCTTTTTTGCAGTTTATCTAAGTTACAAATATAACTTCATTATATTTGGAATTTTTGTAAAGCTTAATTTTTAATAAAATTAATTTGTTACTCATTTGGAAATATGATTAAGATTACTACTAAAATTTTGTAGCAAATCCTTTTTGTCTCTAGCAAAGATTAGTGTGAGAAGTATTACACAGATCAGAGTGAATCATTATAGAGCAGTGGCTCTCAACCAGGGTGATTTTGCACGCAGGTGACATTTGGTAGCGTCTGGAGACATTTTTGCTTGTCAGAACTGTATATGCTGCTGGCATCTAGTGGACAGAGGCCAGAGATGCTATTAAACGTCCAACAGTGTACAGGAGAGCCTCCCACAGCAAAGAATTATCCAGCCCAAAATGTCGATAGTGCTGCCTTTCTGGAGAAATAAAGATCACTTAACACAAGTATTTAATGAGCATTTACTATTTTGTATCTAATGCACCACATATATAATCATGAAAGTATAAATCATAATATCTTCCACAGTGAGATTTCTTTAGCGTATGGAGGGAGTAGTGTTGTTATGTTTCATCATATATAAATTAGAATTATTGCCAAAGGATAAATGTTCTGAAAGAATATATATTTTTATTCTTCTTTTGCTTGTGTCTTTTGTTGTAGAAATCTTGGTTGCAATTTACTCACAGAACTGAGCTTTGGAACGTTTCAGGCCTGGCATGGAATGCAGTTTTTACACAAGTTGTAAGTGGAATAGAAGATGAATACATGTAAAAAACTGTGTGTAAAAACACCATGCAGTTCTTGGTTAGCTGGGTGTAAGCCCAGGATGAATTCTGGAAAGTATGTCTTGAGAGCCATTTATTTTTTTTTTTCAAATGAGGAAACTAAGGTACAAAGAGGCCAAGAGACTTGTTTAACTCAAATATATGAATCGCTCTGCTTTCCATAGTACTGATCTTTGGCACGGGCAATAAAAGGCACCAAGCAAAAACACTCAAATTAGCATTGTCATGGAATCCCACTGATGCCTCTCCAATATGCGAATGGTCCATGAAGTTCCACTTTTGAATTTCACTTTGATTCCTGCTCATGTGCAAAGTTCCTAACTGCTTAAAATGTATGCAACACAGAGCTGCAAAGAACTAAGTTTAGCACCGAATTCTTCAGGGAGCAAAAGGTGTGGGTGCTTCCCCAACCATTATTAGCTCTTTTAAATGGTAAAGCAGAAAGAATTCCTGAACACCCACCACAGGGCTCTCCCCAGCCACCCAGAACATTATTTTTCAAAAAGCATATATCTCTGAAGTGAATTATCTGTGGCCAATAGGAAGCTCTGAGGTATGGAAAAAGACGTTGTTTGTGTTCAGCTGTAGTGTGAGAAATATAAAGAAAATACATTGCTGTAGCCTAATTCAATATACTTTCTTTGCTGACTACTCTTCAGTAAGAAGTGTGGGTTTTACACCCCTTCAGCTCAAAAATTCTGTGATTTCTCACGACACAAGCAAATGAGAGTGGGTACGTTCAATGGCCCGAAGGCGATTTTAGACTCAAGGTAAAGAGCTCTTCTACACCTGGCTTTGGAAAAGACTCCCTTACCTGTCTTGTGGTTCAGAAATCCAGTTTCACACAGTTCATTTTGGGTTAATGAAGGTGTTGAGGCTGTGTCTGGAGCTGGATTAGCAATTCCTGCAGATGCCTATCTTTAGCGGCCTCCTTCCTTTCCCTTGTTAGTTTGCTGATGCCTACCTTGGGGAGAGAGCACCGAGGGTCAGTTTTTCTTTTGCCAGCACACCGGAGAGCAGGCTCATGAGGTCCCTTCACCAGGAGGTTTTAGTAGCGTCAGTACAGCGTCTTAAACTCACCGCCTTTCCTAAACATCCCATAACACCAAGAGTTCCTTATAAGAATCAGAGTTTCACTATAGTTATGTAGGCAACACAGGAAAATACATTGTGGAAATCAATCAATCAATCAATCAATCAATCAATCAATCACAGTTTAAAAATTAATGAATTCATTCAAAAACATTCACTGAGTGCCATGCCCACTGTTACTCCTCTCGGGTAACCTGCGAGGACCTGGAAAGCGACAGTCCCTTGGCCCCGGGACCCTCTTCCAAGCTCCTGCAGCCGGACGTGTCACACCATTACGAATCGTGGTTCCGGCCGACACGCCCAGGCACCGAGGAGGGCTCGTGGTGGGACCTTCATCCGGGTACCAGCTGGATGGACCTCCCCCACACTCAGGGCGCGCTGACCTCACCTGGCCACCCCGGGGCGCTTCAGGCTGGCTTGGGGGGCTACGTCGGAGACCACCAGCTTTGTGCCCAGCCGCCCCACCCACACCCGCACCCGCACCACCTCCTCCCAGCCGCCGGAGGGCAGCACCTCCTCGGGCCTCCCGACGGGGCGAAGGCCTTGGAAGCAGCCGCCCCGGAATCCCAGGGGCTGGATACCAGTCTGGATGGGGCGGCCCGGCCCAAAGGCTCCCGGCGGTCAGCGCCCCGCAGCTCAGGCCAGACCGTGTGCCGCTGCCCCAACTGCCTGGAGGCGGAGCGACTGGGGGCTCCGTGCGGGCCCGATGGGGGCAAGAAGAAGCATTTGCACAATTGCCACATCCCGGGCTGTGGGAAAGCCTACGCCAAGACATCGCACCTGAAGGCACACTTGCGCTGGCACAGCGGCGACCGCCCCTTCGTGTGCAACTGGCTCTTCTGCGGCAAGCGCTTCACGCGCTCCGACGAGCTGCAGCGCCGCCTCCAGACCCACACCGGCACCAAGAAGTTCCCCTGCGCAGTCTGCAGCCGAGTCTTCATGCGCAGCGACCACCTGGCCAAACACATGAAAACCCACGAGGGCGCCAAAGAGGAGGCTGCCGGGGCGGCGGCGGGAGAGGGCAAGGCCGGCGGAGCGGAGCCCCCCGGGGGCAAAGGCAAGCGCGAGGCCGAGGGCAGCGCGGCTCCCTGCAGCTGAGCTCCTCGTCCCGCCTCCCCGTCCCGCCTCCCCGTTGGTCTCCCCTGGGGCCATCAGCAGAGAGCCCTCTGGCCTGATGCCCTTGGGGGGGGGGGGTGGCTTGAGTAAGAGAAGGTGGTTATTTATGGAGAGGGAGGGAAAGTGGTGCGGGGGTCAGGGAGCCGGGTCGCTTAGGGGTCTCTTAGTCTCTGGGGCTGGACAGGACGGACGCGTTTGACTGGGCGGGGAGGAGCTGCGCGTGCCCATCAGTTCTCCCCTTCCTCGCTCTTTCACTTCACGCCCCTGGGCTGGGGGGTTGGGGTGGACTACCCCAACGGCGGCTGGAGGGCCGAGGGGATAGGGTGGAGGATACGGCGCGTCCCCGGAGCAGAGAGGAGTGGGGCCGCCCCGGGCGCTGGGGGTAGCTGTCTGGACACGTCGTTAGCGCCTGGGAACCCGGACATAAAAGGGCCTCTGGAGCCGCGCTGCGGCCCGGGTCCCTGTCATCCCCCCTAGAGTGCTTTACCCCGGGGTTTCCGGAGGGAGAGCTGAGATGGGGTAGCAGAGGCTGGGGGTCCCCCTAAGGGAGGAGTTTCTATCTGGCTGGGAGGGTTGTCGCCGCAGAAATAATGTCTCTGATGTGCCTCCTTATTAAGCCTTCCAGACCCAGTGTGATGGAGCCACGAGGGAAGAAGGGAAGAGGGCCAGAATGGGCGACAGCTTCCAGCCAGAACTGTGGGGTGGAGGAGGGAGCCAGATGTGGAGGTTGAGCAAGGAAGTCTTCCTCTAAAATGAGAGAAAGGGATTTGGTCAGGGAGTGGAAGTAAGCCCTTCCCTCTCTAGCTCTGATTCAGTCCTTAACTCTTGGTCTTTATAAAAGTAAAGTTCAGTAGTCCACTCTCATCTGTCACCCCAGGCAGGCCTTCAAGGCAGCCAAGAGCCCTTGCTCCAGAACTGATGTAGTTCCTCACCCTTGGTGCCTGGCATTTGCCCTCCCCTGAGGGATGGAAGGAAGAGGGTGACCTCGGTTGGGTGAGGGTAGGTGGGGGTGTCCCAGCAGAGGGACCTCCAGCGGTTCCTGCTCAGAGTGGAGGACTCTGTCCCTGCCTGGCCATCTGCTTGCAGAGAAGCTAAGCCCCACTCTTTCTTTAGCTCGACCCTCCCCTTTCGTGCTGCCTACAAGCCTTGCCCCTCCTGTAGAGTGTGTTAGGAGGCTCCTCCCCATCTCATCTCTTGTGGGGCTCCCCTTCCATATGAGGAAGTTGTCCTGTCACTGGAAGGGGCCTGCCTTCTGAGGTGATGTCCAGGAAGCTGTCCCTGTTCCCTTCTTTAGATGCCAGAAATACGTCCTGATGGTGATCCTGGAGTGGGGAACGTGGGGAGGGGTGAAGCCAGAAGAGGCTGAGCCAGGCAAAAGGAAAAAAGCTGATGGGGGCAGGGTCTGACAGGCCGCAGGAGCCTGGAGCTAGTGGGCTTTCCCAGGCTCCAGGTAGAGGCCTTAAGATTCCCCCCGACCTCCCGTTTCCCTGCCTTTCTTTCTCCACCCAGAGCCCTGTGCAAGGATTAGTTGTGTATTGATTTTTTAAGTTATAAGCAAAGGGTATTTTATTTAATATTAGGACATGTGTGTTCATGTTGTGTGTACCCATGCATGTGTGTGTTTCTGTGTGTGTGTGTGTGTGTGTGTGTTTCTCTACTGAGCCTGGGGTCTCCAGCCAGGGAGACCCCATCTTGTTCACCCCAGCCAAGGTCCTGGAGCCTAGGCCCACGGCATCTCTTCCTTCCTTGGGGATATCAGTCCAAGGACTGGGTGCTATTGGGAAGTGGGGCTGGGATCTGGGTGGGAATATGTTTGTGTAGAAGAGAGCCCTTCTTAAGAGGGATGGGGTGACTCTCCCTGAAGGACGCATGGGCCTGGGGTAGGTTAAGAAGTAATGTCCTTTCTTTATGCTCCCTCTTCCCCTACCTCCTGCTAATCCGACCAGAGGTCCCTTTCCTTGCTGAGAGGGCTGGGGGCAGAAGAGAGTTGGCAGTGCCTGCAGGTTGCCTGGCCAGGTGGATGAGGGGGAGAGAGGGAGGGCGCTGTGGGTGTGAGATGCCGTTTTCCTCCAGCTGAGGAAACCAGCCACCTCTCCCTTTGCCACTAGGACAGCCTTTCCCAGTGACCATCCTCAGGGGAACTCCCAAATGTGCGTTGGGGAGAGGACAGCACGGATATTCCCATGGAGGCCCCGAGCTCTAAGGTGTGCTGGTGAGGGCTTTGGATAGGTTTTCTTTTGCTCCCCTCTTTTATAGATCTAGGTTGCTTGGCTGTCTGCCCCCTTCTAGGCAGCCCCCTAGAGGAGAAATGTAGGATTTTTTTTTCTTTAAGTGCTGTGAACCCATTTTGGGGGGGGGGGAGGAGGAGGAAGAAGCAGCCTGTGTTTTTTATGCCATAATAAAGTCATCAACCACACCACTGCTTCATTTGTCTTCCAGCTCCGGTTTCCTTTTTGACTCATGGTCTCTCAGCAGCAAGGACCAGGCTGGCTGCAGGGTGGGGTGGACACTTCTCTTTGATCCTGCAGCCCAGGGCAGCCTCACCTCCCTTTGTTTGGGGGCAGAGCTGAGCTGATTGTTGAAGGGTCTGATCCTGCCCGGAGGTTGTTGATGCAGAAGGAGGGTGGCGCTCCCTCGGGGTTGATAGCTGGGCTGACTGTCCCTCCCTGGTCTTCTCCTGTGGAGATGAAAAGGTTCTAGATATTTCCTTCCTCTTCCACATGGAAGCCCCCTCTTTCGCCTCCCCTGCCAAGAATGCCGGTTCCCTGCCTTCCCAGAGATGGCCAGCCCCTTGGCCCCCTCACCCCACCCTCGTGGGTGTGTGCCTGTCAATCAGGCCTTCTGGCTCTGAGAGAGGTGGGGGTGACCGACAGCGATTTCTCCACCCAGGATGATCCCTATCAGGGACAAGGTGATGAAAGGCAGCCGAGATATCCGATGGGCTCCCGCCCAGCTGAAAAGCATGAGGGAAAGGTTCCTAGTGCAACTCCCAGCTAGAGACCTGCCGCAGTTACACAACCACGGTGTGCACAGAAGTTCCTCACTGGACCCATCGGGCACCCCCGGATATGCACAAATGCACACTTTCCCAGGCTGCTCAAACGCCTGGTGCACAGTTGGTGCCTAACACACGTCAGATGAGTAAAAGCCTCATGGCTCCAGGGCCCCAAACCTAGGAAAGTTGACAGAGGATCAGTTTTTGGCTCCAAGGGGGCAGAGTAGGTTATTACGTTCTTTCACCTTTCCATCCTACATCTTGGCCAAAATTATCATCTACCCCAGTGGGATTCCTATTTCCCCCCACTCTAACCCTAACCCAATTTCTCAGAGCCAAATCTGGTACCCAGGCTGGCCCATTCCACCACTTGTTTGGGAGAGTCTGGGGTCACAAAGTTTCTTAAATGGGGGCATCAGAATGATTTAGGGGTTACAGAGGAAAGCAGACCAGTTGAGGGGGCCATACGTTTGTTTCTGTCTGCCTGGGTGGCGGAGGGCCAGGCGTGTTACGGTGACCTCAGGCCCACCCCGCTCCCTGGGGCTCCTCTTTTGTCTTCCTGGTTCTGGGGGACTTAGACCCCAGGAGCCTGGCGAGTCCTCTCCTGCTCTCCCCCATTGCTGCCCCCAGGGCGAGGAGGGCAGCTGTGGGGGCGGCTGGGCCTGTCTGGGCAGGGCTGGGACTGCCCCTCCTCCCCTTGCAGCTCCTCCCGCTGACCTGCATTCTTATCGGGGGCCTTTGGTGCGGCTCTCATGCCTCTCACTCGCTCGCTCTGACCGGCAATGCTGCCTGGCTGCCGCCACTCCCCACCCCCCACACCCCACCCCCCCCCCCCCGCAATGGAGCCCGAGGCCACCTCTGACCCCTCAGTTCTGGCACCCCTGGCAGGACAGTCCTGGAGGGGCTGAGAGGGAGTTCGGGAAATCAAAACATCTGGCCTGACCCCTGGGCAACGTCTCTGAGCCACCCTCTCCTCTCCTGGGAAGTGGGAATAGAATCCCTCTAGGGTGGGTGAGTGAAGTCAGGAATGGGAAAGTGACCGAGGAACCTGCAGCCTGGGGACTGCAGCCTGGGGCTGTGCTGTTCTGCCCGGTCCTGCCCCCAAGCGGGCAGCTGGGGAAGTTCAGGATGTGAACCGGCTTTCAGGCCAGCCACCTCGGGGACTCATGTTTATCACCACACAGTCTTGATGTTTGCTTCCGGAATGACGTCCAATGGCAACCTCCCGACCCCCACCCCGTACATCACACCAGAAGCAGCCTTCACCTCCCATTAATCCTTGTGAGTCTGACTGCTCAGCATCTGAGCAGTGGAGGTTTGAAAAGAATCTCAGGCGCCAAATAGTATTTGGTATTTGGATAAGTATTCTCATTCTTTAAAAAAGAATAAGTATTCTCATTCTTTAAAAAAAAAACTGCCAATCAATAAAAAAGCGAAAAAAGAATATGCTGATCAGCACTATGCCTAGTGTTGTAAACACAAAGACGGGTAAGACAGGACTCCTTTTAGCAACTCATGATCTCACAGGGAAAGTAAACATATAAGCTCAAACCATAACGACAAAGTGCTGTGGAGGCACCATGAAGTAATAAAACTACATTTCTTTTAAAACAGTCGTTTCCTCCTTCTATCCACTCCCCAGCTATTTGTTGATTTTATAAATATTTGAGTTTGCTTTATGTCCACGCGTTGGCTTTAAACATGATAGACGATGCACATAAGCAGGATCTAGTCCATACTTTGAAGGAGTTTCTGCTCAGAGGAAATGGGTTGCAAAAACAGCTATATTTAAAGAAAGAAATGAATATGGGCAATGAGAGCTATAAGTTGGTATTGGAGCACAAAAGAGGGAAAAAAGACTTCAAATTGGATCAGGGAAGATGTTACTAGAGCAATGCTGTTTAAACGGGACCTCGAAGGGCCATTGGGTATCAATGACGGACATCTTGGGAAGAATAAGCTTGCAACAGGAAAGTGGGAGAAAGGCAAAGCACAGGAAAAATACTCTGAGTACCTGTAGAGTACAAGTGGGAAGAGTAGGAGCTTAGAGCCACATCATCTAGGGCTTTGGAGGCCAAGCCAGGGATACCATGCCAAGCTACCATGTTACCACAGCAGTGCTTTAGCACAAGCATTAGCCTGCAACAGAACCAACCACTTGGAGGGCTTGTGAAAACACAAGCTCCACTCCCATAGTTACTGATTCCAGAGGTCCAGAGTAGGGCTGACTATTCGTATCTTCAAGAAGTTCACAAGTGATGCTGGTATTTGAAGACCACTTCCGGAGAGTTAATCTGGTGATCGCGTGGAGGATGGCTTAGAAAGGGAGAGGGTAGAGATGGAAACACCAGTCAGAAGACAGTTATACCCATCCAGGTGAAATGAGAGACTAAGCTGGAATCAATGGAAATAAGATAGTCAGCTATAGTCAAGAGTAGGTATTTTCGAATAAAAGTCAATATGATAGAAAGTGTAATACTGAATTAAAGCTACATATTAATGAGAGGAGTAACTTCCTTTCAAGTTGTGTGAAAGGGTATCTTTTATTTCTTCTGGTAGTGAATTGGCCTAGAAAAACAGAACTCTACTGGGAAGTGTGTAAATATAAGAATATTCCTTTTAATATTAGAAATTATAATGATATATAGAGATAAAAACTTTGAGCTCATAATCTAGAATTTGATGAGACCACAAAAGGTGGCATCTAATCAATGCTTCTGCTCTCAGGAAAGATTACCTCCAAAATCTATCAAGATCTATAGTTGTATATTTAATTTATGAAGATCCTGAAGGTGAGACTCTTAAGAGAGGTGAAGGCAGGGCTAGGGGCTCTGGAAGGTTCAAATAGTAATTCCTAAGGTTTGGAGTTTAGACCAAAGCTTCTTATTTGTTATTATCATTCTAACCTCTACTAGTTATTCCTACTAATTAGATATCTAATAGCTAATTGAGGCAATATTCTCCTTTTCCTTTTCCTAGAGATTTATGCTGCAGTAAAATACAGTCTATCGAAAGACGTACATTTGAACCACTACCTTTTTTGCAGTTTATCTAAGTTACAAATATAACTTCATTATATTTGGAATTTTTGTAAAGCTTAATTTTTAATAAAATTAATTTGTTACTCATTTGGAAATATGATTAAGATTACTACTAAAATTTTGTAGCAAATCCTTTTTGTCTCTAGCAAAGATTAGTGTGAGAAGTATTACACAGATCAGAGTGAATCATTATAGAGCAGTGGCTCTCAACCAGGGTGATTTTGCACGCAGGTGACATTTGGTAGCGTCTGGAGACATTTTTGCTTGTCAGAACTGTATATGCTGCTGGCATCTAGTGGACAGAGGCCAGAGATGCTACTAAACGTCCAACAGTGTACAGGAGAGCCTCCCACAGCAAAGAATTATCCAGCCCAAAATGTCGATAGTGCTGCCTTTCTGGAGAAATAAAGATCACTTAACACAAGTATTTAATGAGCATTTACTATTTTGTATCTAATGCACCACATATATAATCATGAAAGTATAAATCATAATATCTTCCACAGTGAGATTTCTTTAGCGTATGGAGGGAGTAGTGTTGTTATGTTTCATCATATATAAATTAGAATTATTGCCAAAGGATAAATGTTCTGAAAGAATATATATTTTTATTCTTCTTTTGCTTGTGTCTTTTGTTGTAGAAATCTTGGTTGCAATTTACTCACAGAACTGAGCTTTGGAACGTTTCAGGCCTGGCATGGAATGCAGTTTTTACACAAGTTGTAAGTGGAATAGAAGATGAATACATGTAAAAAACTGTGTGTAAAAACACCATGCAGTTCTTGGTTAGCTGGGTGTAAGCCCAGGGTGAATTCTGGAAAGTATGTCTTGAGAGCCATTTATTTTTTTTTTTCAAATGAGGAAACGAAGGTACAAAGAGGCCAAGAGACTTGTTTAACTCAAATATATGAATCGCTCTGCTTTCCATAGTACTGATCTTTGGCACGGGCAATAAAAGGCACCAAGCAAAAACACTCAAATTAGCATTGTCATGGAATCCCACTGATGCCTCTCCAATATGCGAATGGTCCATGAAGTTCCACTTTTGAATTTCACTTTGATTCCTGCTCATGTGCAAAGTTCCTAACTGCTTAAAATGTATGCAACACAGAGCTGCAAAGAACTAAGTTTAGCACCGAATTCTTCAGGGAGCAAAAGGTGTGGGTGCTTCCCCAACCATTATTAGCTCTTTTAAATGGTAAAGCAGAAAGAATTCCTGAACACCCACCACAGGGCTCTCCCCAGCCACCCAGAACATTATTTTTCAAAAAGCATATATCTCTGAAGTGAATTATCTGTGGCCAATAGGAAGCTCTGAGGTATGGAAAAAGACGTTGTTTGTGTTCAGCTGTAGTGTGAGAAATATAAAGAAAATACATTGCTGTAGCCTAATTCAATATACTTTCTTTGCTGACTACTCTTCAGTAAGAAGTGTGGGTTTTACACCCCTTCAGCTCAAAAATTCTGTGATTTCTCACGACACAAGCAAATGAGAGTGGGTACGTTCAATGGCCCGAAGGCGATTTTAGACTCAAGGTAAAGAGCTCTTCTACACCTGGCTTTGGAAAAGACTCCCTTACCTGTCTTGTGGTTCAGAAATCCAGTTTCACACAGTTCATTTTGGGTTAATGAAGGTGTTGAGGCTGTGTCTGGAGCTGGATTAGCAATTCCTGCAGATGCCTATCTTTAGCGGCCTCCTTCCTTTCCCTTGTTAGTTTGCTGATGCCTACCTTGGGGAGAGAGCACCGAGGGTCAGTTTTTCTTTTGCCAGCACACCGGAGAGCAGGCTCATGAGGTCCCTTCACCAGGAGGTTTTAGTAGCGTCAGTACAGCGTCTTAAACTCACCGCCTTTCCTAAACATCCCATAACACCAAGAGTTCCTTATAAGAATCAGAGTTTCACTATAGTTATGTAGGCAACACAGGAAAATACATTGTGGAAATCAATCAATCAATCAATCAATCAATCAATCAATCACAGTTTAAAAATTAATGAATTCATTCAAAAACATTCACTGAGTGCCATGCCCACTGTTACTCCTCTCGGGTAACCTGCGAGGACCTGGAAAGCGACAGTCCCTTGGCCCCGGGACCCTCTTCCAAGCTCCTGCAGCCGGACGTGTCACACCATTACGAATCGTGGTTCCGGCCGACACGCCCAGGCACCGAGGAGGGCTCGTGGTGGGACCTTCATCCGGGTACCAGCTGGATGGACCTCCCCCCACACTCAGGGCGCGCTGACCTCACCTGGCCACCCCGGGGCGCTTCAGGCTGGCTTGGGGGGCTACGTCGGAGACCACCAGCTTTGTGCCCAGCCGCCCCACCCACACCCGCACCCGCACCACCTCCTCCCAGCCGCCGGAGGGCAGCACCTCCTCGGGCCTCCCGACGGGGCGAAGGCCTTGGAAGCAGCCGCCCCGGAATCCCAGGGGCTGGATACCAGTCTGGATGGGGCGGCCCGGCCCAAAGGCTCCCGGCGGTCAGCGCCCCGCAGCTCAGGCCAGACCGTGTGCCGCTGCCCCAACTGCCTGGAGGCGGAGCGACTGGGGGCTCCGTGCGGGCCCGATGGGGGCAAGAAGAAGCATTTGCACAATTGCCACATCCCGGGCTGTGGGAAAGCCTACGCCAAGACATCGCACCTGAAGGCACACTTGCGCTGGCACAGCGGCGACCGCCCCTTCGTGTGCAACTGGCTCTTCTGCGGCAAGCGCTTCACGCGCTCCGACGAGCTGCAGCGCCGCCTCCAGACCCACACCGGCACCAAGAAGTTCCCCTGCGCAGTCTGCAGCCGAGTCTTCATGCGCAGCGACCACCTGGCCAAACACATGAAAACCCACGAGGGCGCCAAAGAGGAGGCTGCCGGGGCGGCGGCGGGAGAGGGCAAGGCCGGCGGAGCGGAGCCCCCCGGGGGCAAAGGCAAGCGCGAGGCCGAGGGCAGCGCGGCTCCCTGCAGCTGAGCTCCTCGTCCCGCCTCCCCGTCCCGCCTCCCCGTTGGTCTCCCCTGGGGCCATCAGCAGAGCGCCCTCTGGCCTGATGCCCTTGGGGGGGGGGTGGCTTGAGTAAGAGAAGGTGGTTATTTATGGAGAGGGAGGGAAAGTGGTGCGGGGGTCAGGGAGCCGGGTCGCTTAGGGGTCTCTTAGTCTCTGGGGCTGGACAGGACGGACGCGTTTGACTGGGCGGGGAGGAGCTGCGCGTGCCCATCAGTTCTCCCCTTCCTCGCTCTTTCACGTCACGCCCCTGGGCTGGGGGGTTGGGGTGGACTACCCCAACGGCGGCTGGAGGGCCGAGGGGATAGGGTGGAGGATACGGCGCGTCCCCGGAGCAGAGAGGAGTGGGGCCGCCCCGGGCGCTGGGGGTAGCTGTCTGGACACGTCGTTAGCGCCTGGGAACCCGGACATAAAAGGGCCTCTGGAGCCGCGCTGCGGCCCGGGTCCCTGTCATCCCCCCTAGAGTGCTTTACCCCGGGGTTTCCGGAGGGAGAGCTGAGATGGGGTAGCAGAGGCTGGGGGTCCCCCTAAGGGAGGAGTTTCTATCTGGCTGGGAGGGTTGTCACCGCAGAAATAATGTCTCTGATGTGCCTCCTTATTAAGCCTTCCAGACCCAGTGTGATGGAGCCACGAGGGAAGAAGGGAAGAGGGCCAGAATGGGCGACAGCTTCCAGCCAGAACTGTGGGGTGGAGGAGGGAGCCAGATGTGGAGGTTGAGCAAGGAAGTCTTCCTCTAAAATGAGAGAAAGGGATTTGGTCAGGGAGTGGAAGTAAGCCCTTCCCTCTCTAGCTCTGATTCAGTCCTTAACTCTTGGTCTTTATAAAAGTAAAGTTCAGTAGTCCACTCTCATCTGTCACCCCAGGCAGGCCTTCAAGGCAGCCAAGAGCCCTTGCTCCAGAACTGATGTAGTTCCTCACCCTTGGTGCCTGGCATTTGCCCTCCCCTGAGGGATGGAAGGAAGAGGGTGACCTCGGTTGGGTGAGGGTAGGTGGGGGTGTCCCAGCAGAGGGACCTCCAGCGGTTCCTGCTCAGAGTGGAGGACTCTGTCCCTGCCTGGCCATCTGCTTGCAGAGAAGCTAAGCCCCACTCTTTCTTTAGCTCGACCCTCCCCTTTCGTGCTGCCTACAAGCCTTGCCCCTCCTGTAGAGTGTGTTAGGAGGCTCCTCCCCATCTCATCTCTTGTGGGGCTCCCCTTCCATATGAGGAAGTTGTCCTGTCACTGGAAGGGGCCTGCCTTCTGAGGTGATGTCCAGGAAGCTGTCCCTGTTCCCTTCTTTAGATGCCAGAAATACGTCCTGATGGTGATCCTGGAGTGGGGAACGTGGGGAGGGGTGAAGCCAGAAGAGGCTGAGCCAGGCAAAAGGAAAAAAGCTGATGGGGGCAGGGTCTGACAGGCCGCAGGAGCCTGGAGCTAGTGGGCTTTCCCAGGCTCCAGGTAGAGGCCTTAAGATTCCCCCCGACCTCCCGTTTCCCTGCCTTTCTTTCTCCACCCAGAGCCCTGTGCAAGGATTAGTTGTGTATTGATTTTTTAAGTTATAAGCAAAGGGTATTTTATTTAATATTAGGACATGTGTGTTCATGTTGTGTGTACCCATGCATGTGTGTGTTTCTGTGTGTGTGTGTGTGTGTGTGTGTTTCTCTACTGAGCCTGGGGTCTCCAGCCAGGGAGACCCCATCTTGTTCACCCCAGCCAAGGTCCTGGAGCCTAGGCCCACGGCATCTCTTCCTTCCTTGGGGATATCAGTCCAAGGACTGGGTGCTATTGGGAAGTGGGGCTGGGATCTGGGTGGGAATATGTTTGTGTAGAAGAGAGCCCTTCTTAAGAGGGATGGGGTGACTCTCCCTGAAGGACGCATGGGCCTGGGGTAGGTTAAGAAGTAATGTCCTTTCTTTATGCTCCCTCTTCCCCTACCTCCTGCTAATCCGACCAGAGGTCCCTTTCCTTGCTGAGAGGGCTGGGGGCAGAAGAGAGTTGGCAGTGCCTGCAGGTTGCCTGGCCAGGTGGATGAGGGGGAGAGAGGGAGGGCGCTGTGGGTGTGAGATGCCGTTTTCCTCCAGCTGAGGAAACCAGCCACCTCTCCCTTTGCCACTAGGACAGCCTTTCCCAGTGACCATCCTCAGGGGAACTCCCAAATGTGCGTTGGGGAGAGGACAGCACGGATATTCCCATGGAGGCCCCGAGCTCTAAGGTGTGCTGGTGAGGGCTTTGGATAGGTTTTCTTTTGCTCCCCTCTTTTATAGATCTAGGTTGCTTGGCTGTCTGCCCCCTTCTAGGCAGCCCCCTAGAGGAGAAATGTAGGATTTTTTTTTCTTTAAGTGCTGTGAACCCATTTTGGGGGGGGGGGAGGAGGAGGAAGAAGCAGCCTGTGTTTTTTATGCCATAATAAAGTCATCAACCACACCACTGCTTCATTTGTCTTCCAGCTCCGGTTTCCTTTTTGACTCATGGTCTCTCAGCAGCAAGGACCAGGCTGGCTGCAGGGTGGGGTGGACACTTCTCTTTGATCCTGCAGCCCAGGGCAGCCTCACCTCCCTTTGTTTGGGGGCAGAGCTGAGCTGATTGTTGAAGGGTCTGATCCTGCCCGGAGGTTGTTGATGCAGAAGGAGGGTGGCGCTCCCTCGGGGTTGATAGCTGGGCTGACTGTCCCTCCCTGGTCTTCTCCTGTGGAGATGAAAAGGTTCTAGATATTTCCTTCCTCTTCCACATGGAAGCCCCCTCTTTCGCCTCCCCTGCCAAGAATGCCGGTTCCCTGCCTTCCCAGAGATGGCCAGCCCCTTGGCCCCCTCACCCCACCCTCGTGGGTGTGTGCCTGTCAATCAGGCCTTCTGGCTCTGAGAGAGGTGGGGGTGACCGACAGCGATTTCTCCACCCAGGATGATCCCTATCAGGGACAAGGTGATGAAAGGCAGCCGAGATATCCGATGGGCTCCCGCCCAGCTGAAAAGCATGAGGGAAAGGTTCCTAGTGCAACTCCCAGCTAGAGACCTGCCGCAGTTACACAACCACGGTGTGCACAGAAGTTCCTCACTGGACCCATCGGGCACCCCCGGATATGCACAAATGCACACTTTCCCAGGCTGCTCAAACGCCTGGTGCACAGTTGGTGCCTAACACACGTCAGATGAGTAAAAGCCTCATGGCTCCAGGGCCCCAAACCTAGGAAAGTTGACAGAGGATCAGTTTTTGGCTCCAAGGGGGCAGAGTAGGTTATTACGTTCTTTCACCTTTCCATCCTACATCTTGGCCAAAATTATCATCTACCCCAGTGGGATTCCTATTTCCCCCCACTCTAACCCTAACCCAATTTCTCAGAGCCAAATCTGGTACCCAGGCTGGCCCATTCCACCACTTGTTTGGGAGAGTCTGGGGTCACAAAGTTTCTTAAATGGGGGCATCAGAATGATTTAGGGGTTACAGAGGAAAGCAGACCAGTTGAGGGGGCCATACGTTTGTTTCTGTCTGCCTGGGTGGCGGAGGGCCAGGCGTGTTACGGTGACCTCAGGCCCACCCCGCTCCCTGGGGCTCCTCTTTTGTCTTCCTGGTTCTGGGGGACTTAGACCCCAGGAGCCTGGCGAGTCCTCTCCTGCTCTCCCCCATTGCTGCCCCCAGGGCGAGGAGGGCAGCTGTGGGGGCGGCTGGGCCTGTCTGGGCAGGGCTGGGACTGCCCCTCCTCCCCTTGCAGCTCCTCCCGCTGACCTGCATTCTTATCGGGGGCCTTTGGTGCGGCTCTCATGCCTCTCACTCGCTCGCTCTGACCGGCAATGCTGCCTGGCTGCCGCCACTCCCCACCCCCCACACCCCACCCCCCCCCCCCCCCGCAATGGAGCCCGAGGCCACCTCTGACCCCTCAGTTCTGGCACCCCTGGCAGGACAGTCCTGGAGGGGCTGAGAGGGAGTTCGGGAAATCAAAACATCTGGCCTGACCCCTGGGCAACGTCTCTGAGCCACCCTCTCCTCTCCTGGGAAGTGGGAATAGAATCCCTCTAGGGTGGGTGAGTGAAGTCAGGAATGGGAAAGTGACCGAGGAACCTGCAGCCTGGGGACTGCAGCCTGGGGCTGTGCTGTTCTGCCCGGTCCTGCCCCCAAGCGGGCAGCTGGGGAAGTTCAGGATGTGAACCGGCTTTCAGGCCAGCCACCTCGGGGACTCATGTTTATCACCACACAGTCTTGATGTTTGCTTCCGGAATGACGTCCAATGGCAACCTCCCGACCCCCACCCCGTACATCACACCAGAAGCAGCCTTCACCTCCCATTAATCCTTGTGAGTCTGACTGCTCAGCATCTGAGCAGTGGAGGTTTGAAAAGAATCTCAGGCGCCAAATAGTATTTGGTATTTGGATAAGTATTCTCATTCTTTAAAAAAGAATAAGTATTCTCATTCTTTAAAAAAAAAACTGCCAATCAATAAAAAAGCGAAAAAAGAATATGCTGATCAGCACTATGCCTAGTGTTGTAAACACAAAGACGGGTAAGACAGGACTCCTTTTAGCAACTCATGATCTCACAGGGAAAGTAAACATATAAGCTCAAACCATAACGACAAAGTGCTGTGGAGGCACCATGAAGTAATAAAACTACATTTCTTTTAAAACAGTCGTTTCCTCCTTCTATCCACTCCCCAGCTATTTGTTGATTTTATAAATATTTGAGTTTGCTTTATGTCCACGCGTTGGCTTTAAACATGATAGACGATGCACATAAGCAGGATCTAGTCCATACTTTGAAGGAGTTTCTGCTCAGAGGAAATGGGTTGCAAAAACAGCTATATTTAAAGAAAGAAATGAATATGGGCAATGAGAGCTATAAGTTGGTATTGGAGCACAAAAGAGGGAAAAAAGACTTCAAATTGGATCAGGGAAGATGTTACTAGAGCAATGCTGTTTAAACGGGACCTCGAAGGGCCATTGGGTATCAATGACGGACATCTTGGGAAGAATAAGCTTGCAACAGGAAAGTGGGAGAAAGGCAAAGCACAGGAAAAATACTCTGAGTACCTGTAGAGTACAAGTGGGAAGAGTAGGAGCTTAGAGCCACATCATCTAGGGCTTTGGAGGCCAAGCCAGGGATACCATGCCAAGCTACCATGTTACCACAGCAGTGCTTTAGCACAAGCATTAGCCTGCAACAGAACCAACCACTTGGAGGGCTTGTGAAAACACAAGCTCCACTCCCATAGTTACTGATTCCAGAGGTCCAGAGTAGGGCTGACTATTCGTATCTTCAAGAAGTTCACAAGTGATGCTGGTATTTGAAGACCACTTCCGGAGAGTTAATCTGGTGATCGCGTGGAGGATGGCTTAGAAAGGGAGAGGGTAGAGATGGAAACACCAGTCAGAAGACAGTTATACCCATCCAGGTGAAATGAGAGACTAAGCTGGAATCAATGGAAATAAGATAGTCAGCTATAGTCAAGAGTAGGTATTTTCGAATAAAAGTCAATATGATAGAAAGTGTAATACTGAATTAAAGCTACATATTAATGAGAGGAGTAACTTCCTTTCAAGTTGTGTGAAAGGGTATCTTTTATTTCTTCTGGTAGTGAATTGGCCTAGAAAAACAGAACTCTACTGGGAAGTGTGTAAATATAAGAATATTCCTTTTAATATTAGAAATTATAATGATATATAGAGATAAAAACTTTGAGCTCATAATCTAGAATTTGATGAGACCACAAAAGGTGGCATCTAATCAATGCTTCTGCTCTCAGGAAAGATTACCTCCAAAATCTATCAAGATCTATAGTTGTATATTTAATTTATGAAGATCCTGAAGGTGAGACTCTTAAGAGAGGTGAAGGCAGGGCTAGGGGCTCTGGAAGGTTCAAATAGTAATTCCTAAGGTTTGGAGTTTAGACCAAAGCTTCTTATTTGTTATTATCATTCTAACCTCTACTAGTTATTCCTACTAATTAGATATCTAATAGCTAATTGAGGCAATATTCTCCTTTTCCTTTTCCTAGAGATTTATGCTGCAGTAAAATACAGTCTATCGAAAGACGTACATTTGAACCACTACCTTTTTTGCAGTTTATCTAAGTTACAAATATAACTTCATTATATTTGGAATTTTTGTAAAGCTTAATTTTTAATAAAATTAATTTGTTACTCATTTGGAAATATGATTAAGATTACTACTAAAATTTTGTAGCAAATCCTTTTTGTCTCTAGCAAAGATTAGTGTGAGAAGTATTACACAGATCAGAGTGAATCATTATAGAGCAGTGGCTCTCAACCAGGGTGATTTTGCACGCAGGTGACATTTGGTAGCGTCTGGAGACATTTTTGCTTGTCAGAACTGTATATGCTGCTGGCATCTAGTGGACAGAGGCCAGAGATGCTACTAAACGTCCAACAGTGTACAGGAGAGCCTCCCACAGCAAAGAATTATCCAGCCCAAAATGTCGATAGTGCTGCCTTTCTGGAGAAATAAAGATCACTTAACACAAGTATTTAATGAGCATTTACTATTTTGTATCTAATGCACCACATATATAATCATGAAAGTATAAATCATAATATCTTCCACAGTGAGATTTCTTTAGCGTATGGAGGGAGTAGTGTTGTTATGTTTCATCATATATAAATTAGAATTATTGCCAAAGGATAAATGTTCTGAAAGAATATATATTTTTATTCTTCTTTTGCTTGTGTCTTTTGTTGTAGAAATCTTGGTTGCAATTTACTCACAGAACTGAGCTTTGGAACGTTTCAGGCCTGGCATGGAATGCAGTTTTTACACAAGTTGTAAGTGGAATAGAAGATGAATACATGTAAAAAACTGTGTGTAAAAACACCATGCAGTTCTTGGTTAGCTGGGTGTAAGCCCAGGGTGAATTCTGGAAAGTATGTCTTGAGAGCCATTTATTTTTTTTTTTCAAATGAGGAAACGAAGGTACAAAGAGGCCAAGAGACTTGTTTAACTCAAATATATGAATCGCTCTGCTTTCCATAGTACTGATCTTTGGCACGGGCAATAAAAGGCACCAAGCAAAAACACTCAAATTAGCATTGTCATGGAATCCCACTGATGCCTCTCCAATATGCGAATGGTCCATGAAGTTCCACTTTTGAATTTCACTTTGATTCCTGCTCATGTGCAAAGTTCCTAACTGCTTAAAATGTATGCAACACAGAGCTGCAAAGAACTAAGTTTAGCACCGAATTCTTCAGGGAGCAAAAGGTGTGGGTGCTTCCCCAACCATTATTAGCTCTTTTAAATGGTAAAGCAGAAAGAATTCCTGAACACCCACCACAGGGCTCTCCCCAGCCACCCAGAACATTATTTTTCAAAAAGCATATATCTCTGAAGTGAATTATCTGTGGCCAATAGGAAGCTCTGAGGTATGGAAAAAGACGTTGTTTGTGTTCAGCTGTAGTGTGAGAAATATAAAGAAAATACATTGCTGTAGCCTAATTCAATATACTTTCTTTGCTGACTACTCTTCAGTAAGAAGTGTGGGTTTTACACCCCTTCAGCTCAAAAATTCTGTGATTTCTCACGACACAAGCAAATGAGAGTGGGTACGTTCAATGGCCCGAAGGCGATTTTAGACTCAAGGTAAAGAGCTCTTCTACACCTGGCTTTGGAAAAGACTCCCTTACCTGTCTTGTGGTTCAGAAATCCAGTTTCACACAGTTCATTTTGGGTTAATGAAGGTGTTGAGGCTGTGTCTGGAGCTGGATTAGCAATTCCTGCAGATGCCTATCTTTAGCGGCCTCCTTCCTTTCCCTTGTTAGTTTGCTGATGCCTACCTTGGGGAGAGAGCACCGAGGGTCAGTTTTTCTTTTGCCAGCACACCGGAGAGCAGGCTCATGAGGTCCCTTCACCAGGAGGTTTTAGTAGCGTCAGTACAGCGTCTTAAACTCACCGCCTTTCCTAAACATCCCATAACACCAAGAGTTCCTTATAAGAATCAGAGTTTCACTATAGTTATGTAGGCAACACAGGAAAATACATTGTGGAAATCAATCAATCAATCAATCAATCAATCAATCAATCACAGTTTAAAAATTAATGAATTCATTCAAAAACATTCACTGAGTGCCATGCCCACTGTTACTCCTCTCGGGTAACCTGCGAGGACCTGGAAAGCGACAGTCCCTTGGCCCCGGGACCCTCTTCCAAGCTCCTGCAGCCGGACGTGTCACACCATTACGAATCGTGGTTCCGGCCGACACGCCCAGGCACCGAGGAGGGCTCGTGGTGGGACCTTCATCCGGGTACCAGCTGGATGGACCTCCCCCACACTCAGGGCGCGCTGACCTCACCTGGCCACCCCGGGGCGCTTCAGGCTGGCTTGGGGGGCTACGTCGGAGACCACCAGCTTTGTGCCCAGCCGCCCCACCCACACCCGCACCCGCACCACCTCCTCCCAGCCGCCGGAGGGCAGCACCTCCTCGGGCCTCCCGACGGGGCGAAGGCCTTGGAAGCAGCCGCCCCGGAATCCCAGGGGCTGGATACCAGTCTGGATGGGGCGGCCCGGCCCAAAGGCTCCCGGCGGTCAGCGCCCCGCAGCTCAGGCCAGACCGTGTGCCGCTGCCCCAACTGCCTGGAGGCGGAGCGACTGGGGGCTCCGTGCGGGCCCGATGGGGGCAAGAAGAAGCATTTGCACAATTGCCACATCCCGGGCTGTGGGAAAGCCTACGCCAAGACATCGCACCTGAAGGCACACTTGCGCTGGCACAGCGGCGACCGCCCCTTCGTGTGCAACTGGCTCTTCTGCGGCAAGCGCTTCACGCGCTCCGACGAGCTGCAGCGCCGCCTCCAGACCCACACCGGCACCAAGAAGTTCCCCTGCGCAGTCTGCAGCCGAGTCTTCATGCGCAGCGACCACCTGGCCAAACACATGAAAACCCACGAGGGCGCCAAAGAGGAGGCTGCCGGGGCGGCGGCGGGAGAGGGCAAGGCCGGCGGAGCGGAGCCCCCCGGGGGCAAAGGCAAGCGCGAGGCCGAGGGCAGCGCGGCTCCCTGCAGCTGAGCTCCTCGTCCCGCCTCCCCGTCCCGCCTCCCCGTTGGTCTCCCCTGGGGCCATCAGCAGAGAGCCCTCTGGCCTGATGCCCTTGGGGGGGGGGTGGCTTGAGTAAGAGAAGGTGGTTATTTATGGAGAGGGAGGGAAAGTGGTGCGGGGGTCAGGGAGCCGGGTCGCTTAGGGGTCTCTTAGTCTCTGGGGCTGGACAGGACGGACGCGTTTGACTGGGCGGGGAGGAGCTGCGCGTGCCCATCAGTTCTCCCCTTCCTCGCTCTTTCACTTCACGCCCCTGGGCTGGGGGGTTGGGGTGAACTACCCCAACGGCGGCTGGAGGGCCGAGGGGATAGGGTGGAGGATACGGCGCGTCCCCGGAGCAGAGAGGAGTGGGGCCGCCCCGGGCGCAGGGGGTAGCTGTCTGGACACGTCGTTAGCGCCTGGGAACCCGGACATAAAAGGGCCTCTGGAGCCGCGCTGCGGCCCGGGTCCCTGTCATCCCCCCTAGAGTGCTTTACCCCGGGGTTTCCGGAGGGAGAGCTGAGATGGGGTAGCAGAGGCTGGGGGTCCCCCTAAGGGAGGAGTTTCTATCTGGCTGGGAGGGTTGTCACCGCAGAAATAATGTCTCTGATGTGCCTCCTTATTAAGCCTTCCAGACCCAGTGTGATGGAGCCACGAGGGAAGAAGGGAAGAGGGCCAGAATGGGCGACAGCTTCCAGCCAGAACTGTGGGGTGGAGGAGGGAGCCAGATGTGGAGGTTGAGCAAGGAAGTCTTCCTCTAAAATGAGAGAAAGGGATTTGGTCAGGGAGTGGAAGTAAGCCCTTCCCTCTCTAGCTCTGATTCAGTCCTTAACTCTTGGTCTTTATAAAAGTAAAGTTCAGTAGTCCACTCTCATCTGTCACCCCAGGCAGGCCTTCAAGGCAGCCAAGAGCCCTTGCTCCAGAACTGATGTAGTTCCTCACCCTTGGTGCCTGGCATTTGCCCTCCCCTGAGGGATGGAAGGAAGAGGGTGACCTCGGTTGGGTGAGGGTAGGTGGGGGTGTCCCAGCAGAGGGACCTCCAGCGGTTCCTGCTCAGAGTGGAGGACTCTGTCCCTGCCTGGCCATCTGCTTGCAGAGAAGCTAAGCCCCACTCTTTCTTTAGCTCGACCCTCCCCTTTCGTGCTGCCTACAAGCCTTGCCCCTCCTGTAGAGTGTGTTAGGAGGCTCCTCCCCATCTCATCTCTTGTGGGGCTCCCCTTCCATATGAGGAAGTTGTCCTGTCACTGGAAGGGGCCTGCCTTCTGAGGTGATGTCCAGGAAGCTGTCCCTGTTCCCTTCTTTAGATGCCAGAAATACGTCCTGATGGTGATCCTGGAGTGGGGAACGTGGGGAGGGGTGAAGCCAGAAGAGGCTGAGCCAGGCAAAAGGAAAAAAGCTGATGGGGGCAGGGTCTGACAGGCCGCAGGAGCCTGGAGCTAGTGGGCTTTCCCAGGCTCCAGGTAGAGGCCTTAAGATTCCCCCCGACCTCCCGTTTCCCTGCCTTTCTTTCTCCACCCAGAGCCCTGTGCAAGGATTAGTTGTGTATTGATTTTTTAAGTTATAAGCAAAGGGTATTTTATTTAATATTAGGACATGTGTGTTCATGTTGTGTGTACCCATGCATGTGTGTGTTTCTGTGTGCGTGTGTGTGTGTGTGTGTGTTTCTCTACTGAGCCTGGGGTCTCCAGCCAGGGAGACCCCATCTTGTTCACCCCAGCCAAGGTCCTGGAGCCTAGGCCCACGGCATCTCTTCCTTCCTTGGGGATATCAGTCCAAGGACTGGGTGCTATTGGGAAGTGGGGCTGGGATCTGGGTGGGAATATGTTTGTGTAGAAGAGAGCCCTTCTTAAGAGGGATGGGGTGACTCTCCCTGAAGGACGCATGGGCCTGGGGTAGGTTAAGAAGTAATGTCCTTTCTTTATGCTCCCTCTTCCCCTACCTCCTGCTAATCCGACCAGAGGTCCCTTTCCTTGCTGAGAGGGCTGGGGGCAGAAGAGAGTTGGCAGTGCCTGCAGGTTGCCTGGCCAGGTGGATGAGGGGGAGAGAGGGAGGGCGCTGTGGGTGTGAGATGCCGTTTTCCTCCAGCTGAGGAAACCAGCCACCTCTCCCTTTGCCACTAGGACAGCCTTTCCCAGTGACCATCCTCAGGGGAACTCCCAAATGTGCGTTGGGGAGAGGACAGCACGGATATTCCCATGGAGGCCCCGAGCTCTAAGGTGTGCTGGTGAGGGCTTTGGATAGGTTTTCTTTTGCTCCCCTCTTTTATAGATCTAGGTTGCTTGGCTGTCTGCCCCCTTCTAGGCAGCCCCCTAGAGGAGAAATGTAGGATTTTTTTTTCTTTAAGTGCTGTGAACCCATTTTGGGGGGGGGGGAGGAGGAGGAAGAAGCAGCCTGTGTTTTTTATGCCATAATAAAGTCATCAACCACACCACTGCTTCATTTGTCTTCCAGCTCCGGTTTCCTTTTTGACTCATGGTCTCTCAGCAGCAAGGACCAGGCTGGCTGCAGGGTGGGGTGGACACTTCTCTTTGATCCTGCAGCCCAGGGCAGCCTCACCTCCCTTTGTTTGGGGGCAGAGCTGAGCTGATTGTTGAAGGGTCTGATCCTGCCCGGAGGTTGTTGATGCAGAAGGAGGGTGGCGCTCCCTCGGGGTTGATAGCTGGGCTGACTGTCCCTCCCTGGTCTTCTCCTGTGGAGATGAAAAGGTTCTAGATATTTCCTTCCTCTTCCACATGGAAGCCCCCTCTTTCGCCTCCCCTGCCAAGAATGCCGGTTCCCTGCCTTCCCAGAGATGGCCAGCCCCTTGGCCCCCTCACCCCACCCTCGTGGGTGTGTGCCTGTCAATCAGGCCTTCTGGCTCTGAGAGAGGTGGGGGTGACCGACAGCGATTTCTCCACCCAGGATGATCCCTATCAGGGACAAGGTGATGAAAGGCAGCCGAGATATCCGACGGGCTCCCGCCCAGCTGAAAAGCATGAGGGAAAGGTTCCTAGTGCAACTCCCAGCTAGAGACCTGCCGCAGTTACACAACCACGGTGTGCACAGAAGTTCCTCACTGGACCCATCGGGCACCCCCGGATATGCACAAATGCACACTTTCCCAGGCTGCTCAAACGCCTGGTGCACAGTTGGTGCCTAACACACGTCAGATGAGTAAAAGCCTCATGGCTCCAGGGCCCCAAACCTAGGAAAGTTGACAGAGGATCAGTTTTTGGCTCCAAGGGGGCAGAGTAGGTTATTACGTTCTTTCACCTTTCCATCCTACATCTTGGCCAAAATTATCATCTACCCCAGTGGGATTCCTATTTCCCCCCACTCTAACCCTAACCCAATTTCTCAGAGCCAAATCTGGTACCCAGGCTGGCCCATTCCACCACTTGTTTGGGAGAGTCTGGGGTCACAAAGTTTCTTAAATGGGGGCATCAGAATGATTTAGGGGTTACAGAGGAAAGCAGACCAGTTGAGGGGGCCATACGTTTGTTTCTGTCTGCCTGGGTGGCGGAGGGCCAGGCGTGTTACGGTGACCTCAGGCCCACCCCGCTCCCTGGGGCTCCTCTTTTGTCTTCCTGGTTCTGGGGGACTTAGACCCCAGGAGCCTGGCGAGTCCTCTCCTGCTCTCCCCCATTGCTGCCCCCAGGGCGAGGAGGGCAGCTGTGGGGGCGGCTGGGCCTGTCTGGGCAGGGCTGGGACTGCCCCTCCTCCCCTTGCAGCTCCTCCCGCTGACCTGCATTCTTATCGGGGGCCTTTGGTGCGGCTCTCATGCCTCTCACTCGCTCGCTCTGACCGGCAATGCTGCCTGGCTGCCGCCACTCCCCACCCCCCACACCCCACCCCCACCCCCCGCAATGGAGCCCGAGGCCACCTCTGACCCCTCAGTTCTGGCACCCCTGGCAGGACAGTCCTGGAGGGGCTGAGAGGGAGTTCGGGAAATCAAAACATCTGGCCTGACCCCTGGGCAACGTCTCTGAGCCACCCTCTCCTCTCCTGGGAAGTGGGAATAGAATCCCTCTAGGGTGGGTGAGTGAAGTCAGGAATGGGAAAGTGACCGAGGAACCTGCAGCCTGGGGACTGCAGCCTGGGGCTGTGCTGTTCTGCCCGGTCCTGCCCCCAAGCGGGCAGCTGGGGAAGTTCAGGATGTGAACCGGCTTTCAGGCCAGCCACCTCGGGGACTCATGTTTATCACCACACAGTCTTGATGTTTGCTTCCGGAATGACGTCCAATGGCAACCTCCCGACCCCCACCCCGTACATCACACCAGAAGCAGCCTTCACCTCCCATTAATCCTTGTGAGTCTGACTGCTCAGCATCTGAGCAGTGGAGGTTTGAAAAGAATCTCAGGCGCCAAATAGTATTTGGTATTTGGATAAGTATTCTCATTCTTTAAAAAAGAATAAGTATTCTCATTCTTTAAAAAAAAAACTGCCAATCAATAAAAAAGCGAAAAAAGAATATGCTGATCAGCACTATGCCTAGTGTTGTAAACACAAAGACGGGTAAGACAGGACTCCCTTTAGCAACTCATGATCTCACAGGGAAAGTAAACATATAAGCTCAAACCATAACGACAAAGTGCTGTGGAGGCACCATGAAGTAATAAAACTACATTTCTTTTAAAACAGTCGTTTCCTCCTTCTATCCACTCCCCAGCTATTTGTTGATTTTATAAATATTTGAGTTTGCTTTATGTCCACGCGTTGGCTTTAAACATGATAGACGATGCACATAAGCAGGATCTAGTCCATACTTTGAAGGAGTTTCTGCTCAGAGGAAATGGGTTGCAAAAACAGCTATATTTAAAGAAAGAAATGAATATGGGCAATGAGAGCTATAAGTTGGTATTGGAGCACAAAAGAGGGAAAAAAGACTTCAAATTGGATCAGGGAAGATGTTACTAGAGCAATGCTGTTTAAACGGGACCTCGAAGGGCCATTGGGTATCAATGACGGACATCTTGGGAAGAATAAGCTTGCAACAGGAAAGTGGGAGAAAGGCAAAACACAGGAAAAATACTCTGAGTACCTGTAGAGTACAAGTGGGAAGAGTAGGAGCTTAGAGCCACATCATCTAGGGCTTTGGAGGCCAAGCCAGGGATACCATGCCAAGCTACCATGTTACCACAGCAGTGCTTTAGCACAAGCATTAGCCTGCAACAGAACCAACCACTTGGAGGGCTTGTGAAAACACAAGCTCCACTCCCATAGTTACTGATTCCAGAGGTCCAGAGTAGGGCTGACTATTCGTATCTTCAAGAAGTTCACAAGTGATGCTGGTATTTGAAGACCACTTCCGGAGAGTTAATCTGGTGATCGCGTGGAGGATGGCTTAGAAAGGGAGAGGGTAGAGATGGAAACACCAGTCAGAAGACAGTTATACCCATCCAGGTGAAATGAGAGACTAAGCTGGAATCAATGGAAATAAGATAGTCAGCTATAGTCAAGAGTAGGTATTTTCGAATAAAAGTCAATATGATAGAAAGTGTAATACTGAATTAAAGCTACATATTAATGAGAGGAGTAACTTCCTTTCAAGTTGTGTGAAAGGGTATCTTTTATTTCTTCTGGTAGTGAATTGGCCTAGAAAAACAGAACTCTACTGGGAAGTGTGTAAATATAAGAATATTCCTTTTAATATTAGAAATTATAATGATATATAGAGATAAAAACTTTGAGCTCATAATCTAGAATTTGATGAGACCACAAAAGGTGGCATCTAATCAATGCTTCTGCTCTCAGGAAAGATTACCTCCAAAATCTATCAAGATCTATAGTTGTATATTTAATTTATGAAGATCCTGAAGGTGAGACTCTTAAGAGAGGTGAAGGCAGGGCTAGGGGCTCTGGAAGGTTCAAATAATAATTCCTAAGGTTTGGAGTTTAGACCAAAGCTTCTTATTTGTTATTATCATTCTAACCTCTACTAGTTATTCCTACTAATTAGATATCTAATAGCTAATTGAGGCAATATTCTCCTTTTCCTTTTCCTAGAGATTTATGCTGCAGTAAAATACAGTCTATCGAAAGACGTACATTTGAACCACTACCTTTTTTGCAGTTTATCTAAGTTACAAATATAACTTCATTATATTTGGAATTTTTGTAAAGCTTAATTTTTAATAAAATTAATTTGTTACTCATTTGGAAATATGATTAAGATTACTACTAAAATTTTGTAGCAAATCCTTTTTGTCTCTAGCAAAGATTAGTGTGAGAAGTATTACACAGATCAGAGTGAATCATTATAGAGCAGTGGCTCTCAACCAGGGTGATTTTGCACGCAGGTGACATTTGGTAGCGTCTGGAGACATTTTTGCTTGTCAGAACTGTATATGCTGCTGGCATCTAGTGGACAGAGGCCAGAGATGCTACTAAACGTCCAACAGTGTACAGGAGAGCCTCCCACAGCAAAGAATTATCCAGCCCAAAATGTCGATAGTGCTGCCTTTCTGGAGAAATAAAGATCACTTAACACAAGTATTTAATGAGCATTTACTATTTTGTATCTAATGCACCACATATATAATCATGAAAGTATAAATCATAATATCTTCCACAGTGAGATTTCTTTAGCGTATGGAGGGAGTAGTGTTGTTATGTTTCATCATATATAAATTAGAATTATTGCCAAAGGATAAATGTTCTGAAAGAATATATATTTTTATTCTTCTTTTGCTTGTGTCTTTTGTTGTAGAAATCTTGGTTGCAATTTACTCACAGAACTGAGCTTTGGAACGTTTCAGGCCTGGCATGGAATGCAGTTTTTACACAAGTTGTAAGTGGAATAGAAGATGAATACATGTAAAAAACTGTGTGTAAAAACACCATGCAGTTCTTGGTTAGCTGGGTGTAAGCCCAGGATGAATTCTGGAAAGTATGTCTTGAGAGCCATTTATTTTTTTTTTTCAAATGAGGAAACT
Source organism: Eubalaena glacialis (assembly GCF_028564815.1). Taxonomy (NCBI): domain Eukaryota; kingdom Metazoa; phylum Chordata; class Mammalia; order Artiodactyla; family Balaenidae; genus Eubalaena; species Eubalaena glacialis. The sequence continues at coordinate 37,229,537 of NC_083734.1, read as the reverse complement.
AAGGTACAAAGAGGCCAAGAGACTTGTTTAACTCAAATATATGAATCGCTCTGCTTTCCATAGTACTGATCTTTGGCACGGGCAATAAAAGGCACCAAGCAAAAACACTCAAATTAGCATTGTCATGGAATCCCACTGATGCCTCTCCAATATGCGAATGGTCCATGAAGTTCCACTTTTGAATTTCACTTTGATTCCTGCTCATGTGCAAAGTTCCTAACTGCTTAAAATGTATGCAACACAGAGCTGCAAAGAACTAAGTTTAGCACCGAATTCTTCAGGGAGCAAAAGGTGTGGGTGCTTCCCCAACCATTATTAGCTCTTTTAAATGGTAAAGCAGAAAGAATTCCTGAACACCCACCACAGGGCTCTCCCCAGCCACCCAGAACATTATTTTTCAAAAAGCATATATCTCTGAAGTGAATTATCTGTGGCCAATAGGAAGCTCTGAGGTATGGAAAAAGACGTTGTTTGTGTTCAGCTGTAGTGTGAGAAATATAAAGAAAATACATTGCTGTAGCCTAATTCAATATACTTTCTTTGCTGACTACTCTTCAGTAAGAAGTGTGGGTTTTACACCCCTTCAGCTCAAAAATTCTGTGATTTCTCACGACACAAGCAAATGAGAGTGGGTACGTTCAATGGCCCGAAGGCGATTTTAGACTCAAGGTAAAGAGCTCTTCTACACCTGGCTTTGGAAAAGACTCCCTTACCTGTCTTGTGGTTCAGAAATCCAGTTTCACACAGTTCATTTTGGGTTAATGAAGGTGTTGAGGCTGTGTCTGGAGCTGGATTAGCAATTCCTGCAGATGCCTATCTTTAGCGGCCTCCTTCCTTTCCCTTGTTAGTTTGCTGATGCCTACCTTGGGGAGAGAGCACCGAGGGTCAGTTTTTCTTTTGCCAGCACACCGGAGAGCAGGCTCATGAGGTCCCTTCACCAGGAGGTTTTAGTAGCGTCAGTACAGCGTCTTAAACTCACCGCCTTTCCTAAACATCCCATAACACCAAGAGTTCCTTATAAGAATCAGAGTTTCACTATAGTTATGTAGGCAACACAGGAAAATACATTGTGGAAATCAATCAATCAATCAATCAATCAATCAATCAATCACAGTTTAAAAATTAATGAATTCATTCAAAAACATTCACTGAGTGCCATGCCCACTGTTACTCCTCTCGGGTAACCTGCGAGGACCTGGAAAGCGACAGTCCCTTGGCCCCGGGACCCTCTTCCAAGCTCCTGCAGCCGGACGTGTCACACCATTACGAATCGTGGTTCCGGCCGACACGCCCAGGCACCGAGGAGGGCTCGTGGTGGGACCTTCATCCGGGTACCAGCTGGATGGACCTCCCCCACACTCAGGGCGCGCTGACCTCACCTGGCCACCCCGGGGCGCTTCAGGCTGGCTTGGGGGGCTACGTCGGAGACCACCAGCTTTGTGCCCAGCCGCCCCACCCACACCCGCACCCGCACCACCTCCTCCCAGCCGCCGGAGGGCAGCACCTCCTCGGGCCTCCCGACGGGGCGAAGGCCTTGGAAGCAGCCGCCCCGGAATCCCAGGGGCTGGATACCAGTCTGGATGGGGCGGCCCGGCCCAAAGGCTCCCGGCGGTCAGCGCCCCGCAGCTCAGGCCAGACCGTGTGCCGCTGCCCCAACTGCCTGGAGGCGGAGCGACTGGGGGCTCCGTGCGGGCCCGATGGGGGCAAGAAGAAGCATTTGCACAATTGCCACATCCCGGGCTGTGGGAAAGCCTACGCCAAGACATCGCACCTGAAGGCACACTTGCGCTGGCACAGCGGCGACCGCCCCTTCGTGTGCAACTGGCTCTTCTGCGGCAAGCGCTTCACGCGCTCCGACGAGCTGCAGCGCCGCCTCCAGACCCACACCGGCACCAAGAAGTTCCCCTGCGCAGTCTGCAGCCGAGTCTTCATGCGCAGCGACCACCTGGCCAAACACATGAAAACCCACGAGGGCGCCAAAGAGGAGGCTGCCGGGGCGGCGGCGGGAGAGGGCAAGGCCGGCGGAGCGGAGCCCCCCGGGGGCAAAGGCAAGCGCGAGGCCGAGGGCAGCGCGGCTCCCTGCAGCTGAGCTCCTCGTCCCGCCTCCCCGTCCCGCCTCCCCGTTGGTCTCCCCTGGGGCCATCAGCAGAGAGCCCTCTGGCCTGATGCCCTTGGGGGGGGGGTGGCTTGAGTAAGAGAAGGTGGTTATTTATGGAGAGGGAGGGAAAGTGGTGCGGGGGTCAGGGAGCCGGGTCGCTTAGGGGTCTCTTAGTCTCTGGGGCTGGACAGGACGGACGCGTTTGACTGGGCGGGGAGGAGCTGCGCGTGCCCATCAGTTCTCCCCTTCCTCGCTCTTTCACTTCACGCCCCTGGGCTGGGGGGTTGGGGTGGACTACCCCAACGGCGGCTGGAGGGCCGAGGGGATAGGGTGGAGGATACGGCGCGTCCCCGGAGCAGAGAGGAGTGGGGCCGCCCCGGGCGCTGGGGGTAGCTGTCTGGACACGTCGTTAGCGCCTGGGAACCCGGACATAAAAGGGCCTCTGGAGCCGCGCTGCGGCCCGGGTCCCTGTCATCCCCCCTAGAGTGCTTTACCCCGGGGTTTCCGGAGGGAGAGCTGAGATGGGGTAGCAGAGGCTGGGGGTCCCCCTAAGGGAGGAGTTTCTATCTGGCTGGGAGGGTTGTCACCGCAGAAATAATGTCTCTGATGTGCCTCCTTATTAAGCCTTCCAGACCCAGTGTGATGGAGCCACGAGGGAAGAAGGGAAGAGGGCCAGAATGGGCGACAGCTTCCAGCCAGAACTGTGGGGTGGAGGAGGGAGCCAGATGTGGAGGTTGAGCAAGGAAGTCTTCCTCTAAAATGAGAGAAAGGGATTTGGTCAGGGAGTGGAAGTAAGCCCTTCCCTCTCTAGCTCTGATTCAGTCCTTAACTCTTGGTCTTTATAAAAGTAAAGTTCAGTAGTCCACTCTCATCTGTCACCCCAGGCAGGCCTTCAAGGCAGCCAAGAGCCCTTGCTCCAGAACTGATGTAGTTCCTCACCCTTGGTGCCTGGCATTTGCCCTCCCCTGAGGGATGGAAGGAAGAGGGTGACCTCGGTTGGGTGAGGGTAGGTGGGGGTGTCCCAGCAGAGGGACCTCCAGCGGTTCCTGCTCAGAGTGGAGGACTCTGTCCCTGCCTGGCCATCTGCTTGCAGAGAAGCTAAGCCCCACTCTTTCTTTAGCTCGACCCTCCCCTTTCGTGCTGCCTACAAGCCTTGCCCCTCCTGTAGAGTGTGTTAGGAGGCTCCTCCCCATCTCATCTCTTGTGGGGCTCCCCTTCCATATGAGGAAGTTGTCCTGTCACTGGAAGGGGCCTGCCTTCTGAGGTGATGTCCAGGAAGCTGTCCCTGTTCCCTTCTTTAGATGCCAGAAATACGTCCTGATGGTGATCCTGGAGTGGGGAACGTGGGGAGGGGTGAAGCCAGAAGAGGCTGAGCCAGGCAAAAGGAAAAAAGCTGATGGGGGCAGGGTCTGACAGGCCGCAGGAGCCTGGAGCTAGTGGGCTTTCCCAGGCTCCAGGTAGAGGCCTTAAGATTCCCCCCGACCTCCCGTTTCCCTGCCTTTCTTTCTCCACCCAGAGCCCTGTGCAAGGATTAGTTGTGTATTGATTTTTTAAGTTATAAGCAAAGGGTATTTTATTTAATATTAGGACATGTGTGTTCATGTTGTGTGTACCCATGCATGTGTGTGTTTCTGTGTGTGTGTGTGTGTGTGTGTGTGTTTCTCTACTGAGCCTGGGGTCTCCAGCCAGGGAGACCCCATCTTGTTCACCCCAGCCAAGGTCCTGGAGCCTAGGCCCACGGCATCTCTTCCTTCCTTGGGGATATCAGTCCAAGGACTGGGTGCTATTGGGAAGTGGGGCTGGGATCTGGGTGGGAATATGTTTGTGTAGAAGAGAGCCCTTCTTAAGAGGGATGGGGTGACTCTCCCTGAAGGACGCATGGGCCTGGGGTAGGTTAAGAAGTAATGTCCTTTCTTTATGCTCCCTCTTCCCCTACCTCCTGCTAATCCGACCAGAGGTCCCTTTCCTTGCTGAGAGGGCTGGGGGCAGAAGAGAGTTGGCAGTGCCTGCAGGTTGCCTGGCCAGGTGGATGAGGGGGAGAGAGGGAGGGCGCTGTGGGTGTGAGATGCCGTTTTCCTCCAGCTGAGGAAACCAGCCACCTCTCCCTTTGCCACTAGGACAGCCTTTCCCAGTGACCATCCTCAGGGGAACTCCCAAATGTGCGTTGGGGAGAGGACAGCACGGATATTCCCATGGAGGCCCCGAGCTCTAAGGTGTGCTGGTGAGGGCTTTGGATAGGTTTTCTTTTGCTCCCCTCTTTTATAGATCTAGGTTGCTTGGCTGTCTGCCCCCTTCTAGGCAGCCCCCTAGAGGAGAAATGTAGGATTTTTTTTTCTTTAAGTGCTGTGAACCCATTTTGGGGGGGGGGGGAGGAGGAGGAAGAAGCAGCCTGTGTTTTTTATGCCATAATAAAGTCATCAACCACACCACTGCTTCATTTGTCTTCCAGCTCCGGTTTCCTTTTTGACTCATGGTCTCTCAGCAGCAAGGACCAGGCTGGCTGCAGGGTGGGGTGGACACTTCTCTTTGATCCTGCAGCCCAGGGCAGCCTCACCTCCCTTTGTTTGGGGGCAGAGCTGAGCTGATTGTTGAAGGGTCTGATCCTGCCCGGAGGTTGTTGATGCAGAAGGAGGGTGGCGCTCCCTCGGGGTTGATAGCTGGGCTGACTGTCCCTCCCTGGTCTTCTCCTGTGGAGATGAAAAGGTTCTAGATATTTCCTTCCTCTTCCACATGGAAGCCCCCTCTTTCGCCTCCCCTGCCAAGAATGCCGGTTCCCTGCCTTCCCAGAGATGGCCAGCCCCTTGGCCCCCTCACCCCACCCTCGTGGGTGTGTGCCTGTCAATCAGGCCTTCTGGCTCTGAGAGAGGTGGGGGTGACCGACAGCGATTTCTCCACCCAGGATGATCCCTATCAGGGACAAGGTGATGAAAGGCAGCCGAGATATCCGATGGGCTCCCGCCCAGCTGAAAAGCATGAGGGAAAGGTTCCTAGTGCAACTCCCAGCTAGAGACCTGCCGCAGTTACACAACCACGGTGTGCACAGAAGTTCCTCACTGGACCCATCGGGCACCCCCGGATATGCACAAATGCACACTTTCCCAGGCTGCTCAAACGCCTGGTGCACAGTTGGTGCCTAACACACGTCAGATGAGTAAAAGCCTCATGGCTCCAGGGCCCCAAACCTAGGAAAGTTGACAGAGGATCAGTTTTTGGCTCCAAGGGGGCAGAGTAGGTTATTACGTTCTTTCACCTTTCCATCCTACATCTTGGCCAAAATTATCATCTACCCCAGTGGGATTCCTATTTCCCCCCACTCTAACCCTAACCCAATTTCTCAGAGCCAAATCTGGTACCCAGGCTGGCCCATTCCACCACTTGTTTGGGAGAGTCTGGGGTCACAAAGTTTCTTAAATGGGGGCATCAGAATGATTTAGGGGTTACAGAGGAAAGCAGACCAGTTGAGGGGGCCATACGTTTGTTTCTGTCTGCCTGGGTGGCGGAGGGCCAGGCGTGTTACGGTGACCTCAGGCCCACCCCGCTCCCTGGGGCTCCTCTTTTGTCTTCCTGGTTCTGGGGGACTTAGACCCCAGGAGCCTGGCGAGTCCTCTCCTGCTCTCCCCCATTGCTGCCCCCAGGGCGAGGAGGGCAGCTGTGGGGGCGGCTGGGCCTGTCTGGGCAGGGCTGGGACTGCCCCTCCTCCCCTTGCAGCTCCTCCCGCTGACCTGCATTCTTATCGGGGGCCTTTGGTGCGGCTCTCATGCCTCTCACTCGCTCGCTCTGACCGGCAATGCTGCCTGGCTGCCGCCACTCCCCACCCCCCACCCCCCACCCCCCCCCCGCAATGGAGCCCGAGGCCACCTCTGACCCCTCAGTTCTGGCACCCCTGGCAGGACAGTCCTGGAGGGGCTGAGAGGGAGTTCGGGAAATCAAAACATCTGGCCTGACCCCTGGGCAACGTCTCTGAGCCACCCTCTCCTCTCCTGGGAAGTGGGAATAGAATCCCTCTAGGGTGGGTGAGTGAAGTCAGGAATGGGAAAGTGACCGAGGAACCTGCAGCCTGGGGACTGCAGCCTGGGGCTGTGCTGTTCTGCCCGGTCCTGCCCCCAAGCGGGCAGCTGGGGAAGTTCAGGATGTGAACCGGCTTTCAGGCCAGCCACCTCGGGGACTCATGTTTATCACCACACAGTCTTGATGTTTGCTTCCGGAATGACGTCCAATGGCAACCTCCCGACCCCCACCCCGTACATCACACCAGAAGCAGCCTTCACCTCCCATTAATCCTTGTGAGTCTGACTGCTCAGCATCTGAGCAGTGGAGGTTTGAAAAGAATCTCAGGCGCCAAATAGTATTTGGTATTTGGATAAGTATTCTCATTCTTTAAAAAAGAATAAGTATTCTCATTCTTTAAAAAAAAAACTGCCAATCAATAAAAAAGCGAAAAAAGAATATGCTGATCAGCACTATGCCTAGTGTTGTAAACACAAAGACGGGTAAGACAGGACTCCTTTTAGCAACTCATGATCTCACAGGGAAAGTAAACATATAAGCTCAAACCATAACGACAAAGTGCTGTGGAGGCACCATGAAGTAATAAAACTACATTTCTTTTAAAACAGTCGTTTCCTCCTTCTATCCACTCCCCAGCTATTTGTTGATTTTATAAATATTTGAGTTTGCTTTATGTCCACGCGTTGGCTTTAAACATGATAGACGATGCACATAAGCAGGATCTAGTCCATACTTTGAAGGAGTTTCTGCTCAGAGGAAATGGGTTGCAAAAACAGCTATATTTAAAGAAAGAAATGAATATGGGCAATGAGAGCTATAAGTTGGTATTGGAGCACAAAAGAGGGAAAAAAGACTTCAAATTGGATCAGGGAAGATGTTACTAGAGCAATGCTGTTTAAACGGGACCTCGAAGGGCCATTGGGTATCAATGACGGACATCTTGGGAAGAATAAGCTTGCAACAGGAAAGTGGGAGAAAGGCAAAACACAGGAAAAATACTCTGAGTACCTGTAGAGTACAAGTGGGAAGAGTAGGAGCTTAGAGCCACATCATCTAGGGCTTTGGAGGCCAAGCCAGGGATACCATGCCAAGCTACCATGTTACCACAGCAGTGCTTTAGCACAAGCATTAGCCTGCAACAGAACCAACCACTTGGAGGGCTTGTGAAAACACAAGCTCCACTCCCATAGTTACTGATTCCAGAGGTCCAGAGTAGGGCTGACTATTCGTATCTTCAAGAAGTTCACAAGTGATGCTGGTATTTGAAGACCACTTCCGGAGAGTTAATCTGGTGATCGCGTGGAGGATGGCTTAGAAAGGGAGAGGGTAGAGATGGAAACACCAGTCAGAAGACAGTTATACCCATCCAGGTGAAATGAGAGACTAAGCTGGAATCAATGGAAATAAGATAGTCAGCTATAGTCAAGAGTAGGTATTTTCGAATAAAAGTCAATATGATAGAAAGTGTAATACTGAATTAAAGCTACATATTAATGAGAGGAGTAACTTCCTTTCAAGTTGTGTGAAAGGGTATCTTTTATTTCTTCTGGTAGTGAATTGGCCTAGAAAAACAGAACTCTACTGGGAAGTGTGTAAATATAAGAATATTCCTTTTAATATTAGAAATTATAATGATATATAGAGATAAAAACTTTGAGCTCATAATCTAGAATTTGATGAGACCACAAAAGGTGGCATCTAATCAATGCTTCTGCTCTCAGGAAAGATTACCTCCAAAATCTATCAAGATCTATAGTTGTATATTTAATTTATGAAGATCCTGAAGGTGAGACTCTTAAGAGAGGTGAAGGCAGGGCTAGGGGCTCTGGAAGGTTCAAATAATAATTCCTAAGGTTTGGAGTTTAGACCAAAGCTTCTTATTTGTTATTATCATTCTAACCTCTACTAGTTATTCCTACTAATTAGATATCTAATAGCTAATTGAGGCAATATTCTCCTTTTCCTTTTCCTAGAGATTTATGCTGCAGTAAAATACAGTCTATCGAAAGACGTACATTTGAACCACTACCTTTTTTGCAGTTTATCTAAGTTACAAATATAACTTCATTATATTTGGAATTTTTGTAAAGCTTAATTTTTTATAAAATTAATTTGTTACTCATTTGGAAATATGATTAAGATTACTACTAAAATTTTGTAGCAAATCCTTTTTGTCTCTAGCAAAGATTAGTGTGAGAAGTATTACACAGATCAGAGTGAATCATTATAGAGCAGTGGCTCTCAACCAGGGTGATTTTGCACGCAGGTGACATTTGGTAGCGTCTGGAGACATTTTTGCTTGTCAGAACTGTATATGCTGCTGGCATCTAGTGGACAGAGGCCAGAGATGCTACTAAACGTCCAACAGTGTACAGGAGAGCCTCCCACAGCAAAGAATTATCCAGCCCAAAATGTCGATAGTGCTGCCTTTCTGGAGAAATAAAGATCACTTAACACAAGTATTTAATGAGCATTTACTATTTTGTATCTAATGCACCACATATATAATCATGAAAGTATAAATCATAATATCTTCCACAGTGAGATTTCTTTAGCGTATGGAGGGAGTAGTGTTGTTATGTTTCATCATATATAAATTAGAATTATTGCCAAAGGATAAATGTTCTGAAAGAATATATATTTTTATTCTTCTTTTGCTTGTGTCTTTTGTTGTAGAAATCTTGGTTGCAATTTACTCACAGAACTGAGCTTTGGAACGTTTCAGGCCTGGCATGGAATGCAGTTTTTACACAAGTTGTAAGTGGAATAGAAGATGAATACATGTAAAAAACTGTGTGTAAAAACACCATGCAGTTCTTGGTTAGCTGGGTGTAAGCCCAGGATGAATTCTGGAAAGTATGTCTTGAGAGCCATTTATTTTTTTTTTTCAAATGAGGAAACTAAGGTACAAAGAGGCCAAGAGACTTGTTTAACTCAAATATATGAATCGCTCTGCTTTCCATAGTACTGATCTTTGGCACGGGCAATAAAAGGCACCAAGCAAAAACACTCAAATTAGCATTGTCATGGAATCCCACTGATGCCTCTCCAATATGCGAATGGTCCATGAAGTTCCACTTTTGAATTTCACTTTGATTCCTGCTCATGTGCAAAGTTCCTAACTGCTTAAAATGTATGCAACACAGAGCTGCAAAGAACTAAGTTTAGCACCGAATTCTTCAGGGAGCAAAAGGTGTGGGTGCTTCCCCAACCATTATTAGCTCTTTTAAATGGTAAAGCAGAAAGAATTCCTGAACACCCACCACAGGGCTCTCCCCAGCCACCCAGAACATTATTTTTCAAAAAGCATATATCTCTGAAGTGAATTATCTGTGGCCAATAGGAAGCTCTGAGGTATGGAAAAAGACGTTGTTTGTGTTCAGCTGTAGTGTGAGAAATATAAAGAAAATACATTGCTGTAGCCTAATTCAATATACTTTCTTTGCTGACTACTCTTCAGTAAGAAGTGTGGGTTTTACACCCCTTCAGCTCAAAAATTCTGTGATTTCTCACGACACAAGCAAATGAGAGTGGGTACGTTCAATGGCCCGAAGGCGATTTTAGACTCAAGGTAAAGAGCTCTTCTACACCTGGCTTTGGAAAAGACTCCCTTACCTGTCTTGTGGTTCAGAAATCCAGTTTCACACAGTTCATTTTGGGTTAATGAAGGTGTTGAGGCTGTGTCTGGAGCTGGATTAGCAATTCCTGCAGATGCCTATCTTTAGCGGCCTCCTTCCTTTCCCTTGTTAGTTTGCTGATGCCTACCTTGGGGAGAGAGCACCGAGGGTCAGTTTTTCTTTTGCCAGCACACCGGAGAGCAGGCTCATGAGGTCCCTTCACCAGGAGGTTTTAGTAGCGTCAGTACAGCGTCTTAAACTCACCGCCTTTCCTAAACATCCCATAACACCAAGAGTTCCTTATAAGAATCAGAGTTTCACTATAGTTATGTAGGCAACACAGGAAAATACATTGTGGAAATCAATCAATCAATCAATCAATCAATCAATCAATCACAGTTTAAAAATTAATGAATTCATTCAAAAACATTCACTGAGTGCCATGCCCACTGTTACTCCTCTCGGGTAACCTGCGAGGACCTGGAAAGCGACAGTCCCTTGGCCCCGGGACCCTCTTCCAAGCTCCTGCAGCCGGACGTGTCACACCATTACGAATCGTGGTTCCGGCCGACACGCCCAGGCACCGAGGAGGGCTCGTGGTGGGACCTTCATCCGGGTACCAGCTGGATGGACCTCCCCCACACTCAGGGCGCGCTGACCTCACCTGGCCACCCCGGGGCGCTTCAGGCTGGCTTGGGGGGCTACGTCGGAGACCACCAGCTTTGTGCCCAGCCGCCCCACCCACACCCGCACCCGCACCACCTCCTCCCAGCCGCCGGAGGGCAGCACCTCCTCGGGCCTCCCGACGGGGCGAAGGCCTTGGAAGCAGCCGCCCCGGAATCCCAGGGGCTGGATACCAGTCTGGATGGGGCGGCCCGGCCCAAAGGCTCCCGGCGGTCAGCGCCCCGCAGCTCAGGCCAGACCGTGTGCCGCTGCCCCAACTGCCTGGAGGCGGAGCGACTGGGGGCTCCGTGCGGGCCCGATGGGGGCAAGAAGAAGCATTTGCACAATTGCCACATCCCGGGCTGTGGGAAAGCCTACGCCAAGACATCGCACCTGAAGGCACACTTGCGCTGGCACAGCGGCGACCGCCCCTTCGTGTGCAACTGGCTCTTCTGCGGCAAGCGCTTCACGCGCTCCGACGAGCTGCAGCGCCGCCTCCAGACCCACACCGGCACCAAGAAGTTCCCCTGCGCAGTCTGCAGCCGAGTCTTCATGCGCAGCGACCACCTGGCCAAACACATGAAAACCCACGAGGGCGCCAAAGAGGAGGCTGCCGGGGCGGCGGCGGGAGAGGGCAAGGCCGGCGGAGCGGAGCCCCCCGGGGGCAAAGGCAAGCGCGAGGCCGAGGGCAGCGCGGCTCCCTGCAGCTGAGCTCCTCGTCCCGCCTCCCCGTCCCGCCTCCCCGTTGGTCTCCCCTGGGGCCATCAGCAGAGAGCCCTCTGGCCTGATGCCCTTGGGGGGGGGGGTGGCTTGAGTAAGAGAAGGTGGTTATTTATGGAGAGGGAGGGAAAGTGGTGCGGGGGTCAGGGAGCCGGGTCGCTTAGGGGTCTCTTAGTCTCTGGGGCTGGACAGGACGGACGCGTTTGACTGGGCGGGGAGGAGCTGCGCGTGCCCATCAGTTCTCCCCTTCCTCGCTCTTTCACTTCACGCCCCTGGGCTGGGGGGTTGGGGTGGACTACCCCAACGGCGGCTGGAGGGCCGAGGGGATAGGGTGGAGGATACGGCGCGTCCCCGGAGCAGAGAGGAGTGGGGCCGCCCCGGGCGCTGGGGGTAGCTGTCTGGACACGTCGTTAGCGCCTGGGAACCCGGACATAAAAGGGCCTCTGGAGCCGCGCTGCGGCCCGGGTCCCTGTCATCCCCCCTAGAGTGCTTTACCCCGGGGTTTCCGGAGGGAGAGCTGAGATGGGGTAGCAGAGGCTGGGGGTCCCCCTAAGGGAGGAGTTTCTATCTGGCTGGGAGGGTTGTCACCGCAGAAATAATGTCTCTGATGTGCCTCCTTATTAAGCCTTCCAGACCCAGTGTGATGGAGCCACGAGGGAAGAAGGGAAGAGGGCCAGAATGGGCGACAGCTTCCAGCCAGAACTGTGGGGTGGAGGAGGGAGCCAGATGTGGAGGTTGAGCAAGGAAGTCTTCCTCTAAAATGAGAGAAAGGGATTTGGTCAGGGAGTGGAAGTAAGCCCTTCCCTCTCTAGCTCTGATTCAGTCCTTAACTCTTGGTCTTTATAAAAGTAAAGTTCAGTAGTCCACTCTCATCTGTCACCCCAGGCAGGCCTTCAAGGCAGCCAAGAGCCCTTGCTCCAGAACTGATGTAGTTCCTCACCCTTGGTGCCTGGCATTTGCCCTCCCCTGAGGGATGGAAGGAAGAGGGTGACCTCGGTTGGGTGAGGGTAGGTGGGGGTGTCCCAGCAGAGGGACCTCCAGCGGTTCCTGCTCAGAGTGGAGGACTCTGTCCCTGCCTGGCCATCTGCTTGCAGAGAAGCTAAGCCCCACTCTTTCTTTAGCTCGACCCTCCCCTTTCGTGCTGCCTACAAGCCTTGCCCCTCCTGTAGAGTGTGTTAGGAGGCTCCTCCCCATCTCATCTCTTGTGGGGCTCCCCTTCCATATGAGGAAGTTGTCCTGTCACTGGAAGGGGCCTGCCTTCTGAGGTGATGTCCAGGAAGCTGTCCCTGTTCCCTTCTTTAGATGCCAGAAATACGTCCTGATGGTGATCCTGGAGTGGGGAACGTGGGGAGGGGTGAAGCCAGAAGAGGCTGAGCCAGGCAAAAGGAAAAAAGCTGATGGGGGCAGGGTCTGACAGGCCGCAGGAGCCTGGAGCTAGTGGGCTTTCCCAGGCTCCAGGTAGAGGCCTTAAGATTCCCCCCGACCTCCCGTTTCCCTGCCTTTCTTTCTCCACCCAGAGCCCTGTGCAAGGATTAGTTGTGTATTGATTTTTTAAGTTATAAGCAAAGGGTATTTTATTTAATATTAGGACATGTGTGTTCATGTTGTGTGTACCCATGCATGTGTGTGTTTCTGTGTGTGTGTGTGTGTGTGTGTGTGTTTCTCTACTGAGCCTGGGGTCTCCAGCCAGGGAGACCCCATCTTGTTCACCCCAGCCAAGGTCCTGGAGCCTAGGCCCACGGCATCTCTTCCTTCCTTGGGGATATCAGTCCAAGGACTGGGTGCTATTGGGAAGTGGGGCTGGGATCTGGGTGGGAATATGTTTGTGTAGAAGAGAGCCCTTCTTAAGAGGGATGGGGTGACTCTCCCTGAAGGACGCATGGGCCTGGGGTAGGTTAAGAAGTAATGTCCTTTCTTTATGCTCCCTCTTCCCCTACCTCCTGCTAATCCGACCAGAGGTCCCTTTCCTTGCTGAGAGGGCTGGGGGCAGAAGAGAGTTGGCAGTGCCTGCAGGTTGCCTGGCCAGGTGGATGAGGGGGAGAGAGGGAGGGCGCTGTGGGTGTGAGATGCCGTTTTCCTCCAGCTGAGGAAACCAGCCACCTCTCCCTTTGCCACTAGGACAGCCTTTCCCAGTGACCATCCTCAGGGGAACTCCCAAATGTGCGTTGGGGAGAGGACAGCACGGATATTCCCATGGAGGCCCCGAGCTCTAAGGTGTGCTGGTGAGGGCTTTGGATAGGTTTTCTTTTGCTCCCCTCTTTTATAGATCTAGGTTGCTTGGCTGTCTGCCCCCTTCTAGGCAGCCCCCTAGAGGAGAAATGTAGGATTTTTTTTTCTTTAAGTGCTGTGAACCCATTTTGGGGGGGGGGGGGAGGAGGAGGAAGAAGCAGCCTGTGTTTTTTATGCCATAATAAAGTCATCAACCACACCACTGCTTCATTTGTCTTCCAGCTCCGGTTTCCTTTTTGACTCATGGTCTCTCAGCAGCAAGGACCAGGCTGGCTGCAGGGTGGGGTGGACACTTCTCTTTGATCCTGCAGCCCAGGGCAGCCTCACCTCCCTTTGTTTGGGGGCAGAGCTGAGCTGATTGTTGAAGGGTCTGATCCTGCCCGGAGGTTGTTGATGCAGAAGGAGGGTGGCGCTCCCTCGGGGTTGATAGCTGGGCTGACTGTCCCTCCCTGGTCTTCTCCTGTGGAGATGAAAAGGTTCTAGATATTTCCTTCCTCTTCCACATGGAAGCCCCCTCTTTCGCCTCCCCTGCCAAGAATGCCGGTTCCCTGCCTTCCCAGAGATGGCCAGCCCCTTGGCCCCCTCACCCCACCCTCGTGGGTGTGTGCCTGTCAATCAGGCCTTCTGGCTCTGAGAGAGGTGGGGGTGACCGACAGCGATTTCTCCACCCAGGATGATCCCTATCAGGGACAAGGTGATGAAAGGCAGCCGAGATATCCGATGGGCTCCCGCCCAGCTGAAAAGCATGAGGGAAAGGTTCCTAGTGCAACTCCCAGCTAGAGACCTGCCGCAGTTACACAACCACGGTGTGCACAGAAGTTCCTCACTGGACCCATCGGGCACCCCCGGATATGCACAAATGCACACTTTCCCAGGCTGCTCAAACGCCTGGTGCACAGTTGGTGCCTAACACACGTCAGATGAGTAAAAGCCTCATGGCTCCAGGGCCCCAAACCTAGGAAAGTTGACAGAGGATCAGTTTTTGGCTCCAAGGGGGCAGAGTAGGTTATTACGTTCTTTCACCTTTCCATCCTACATCTTGGCCAAAATTATCATCTACCCCAGTGGGATTCCTATTTCCCCCCACTCTAACCCTAACCCAATTTCTCAGAGCCAAATCTGGTACCCAGGCTGGCCCATTCCACCACTTGTTTGGGAGAGTCTGGGGTCACAAAGTTTCTTAAATGGGGGCATCAGAATGATTTAGGGGTTACAGAGGAAAGCAGACCAGTTGAGGGGGCCATACGTTTGTTTCTGTCTGCCTGGGTGGCGGAGGGCCAGGCGTGTTACGGTGACCTCAGGCCCACCCCGCTCCCTGGGGCTCCTCTTTTGTCTTCCTGGTTCTGGGGGACTTAGACCCCAGGAGCCTGGCGAGTCCTCTCCTGCTCTCCCCCATTGCTGCCCCCAGGGCGAGGAGGGCAGCTGTGGGGGCGGCTGGGCCTGTCTGGGCAGGGCTGGGACTGCCCCTCCTCCCCTTGCAGCTCCTCCCGCTGACCTGCATTCTTATCGGGGGCCTTTGGTGCGGCTCTCATGCCTCTCACTCGCTCGCTCTGACCGGCAATGCTGCCTGGCTGCCGCCACTCCCCACCCCCCACCCCCCACCCCCCACCCCCGCAATGGAGCCCGAGGCCACCTCTGACCCCTCAGTTCTGGCACCCCTGGCAGGACAGTCCTGGAGGGGCTGAGAGGGAGTTCAGGAAATCAAAACATCTGGCCTGACCCCTGGGCAACGTCTCTGAGCCACCCTCTCCTCTCCTGGGAAGTGGGAATAGAATCCCTCTAGGGTGGGTGAGTGAAGTCAGGAATGGGAAAGTGACCGAGGAACCTGCAGCCTGGGGACTGCAGCCTGGGGCTGTGCTGTTCTGCCCGGTCCTGCCCCCAAGCGGGCAGCTGGGGAAGTTCAGGATGTGAACCGGCTTTCAGGCCAGCCACCTCGGGGACTCATGTTTATCACCACACAGTCTTGATGTTTGCTTCCGGAATGACGTCCAATGGCAACCTCCCGACCCCCACCCCGTACATCACACCAGAAGCAGCCTTCACCTCCCATTAATCCTTGTGAGTCTGACTGCTCAGCATCTGAGCAGTGGAGGTTTGAAAAGAATCTCAGGCGCCAAATAGTATTTGGTATTTGGATAAGTATTCTCATTCTTTAAAAAAGAATAAGTATTCTCATTCTTTAAAAAAAAACTGCCAATCAATAAAAAAGCGAAAAAAGAATATGCTGATCAGCACTATGCCTAGTGTTGTAAACACAAAGACGGGTAAGACAGGACTCCTTTTAGCAACTCATGATCTCACAGGGAAAGTAAACATATAAGCTCAAACCATAACGACAAAGTGCTGTGGAGGCACCATGAAGTAATAAAACTACATTTCTTTTAAAACAGTCGTTTCCTCCTTCTATCCACTCCCCAGCTATTTGTTGATTTTATAAATATTTGAGTTTGCTTTATGTCCACGCGTTGGCTTTAAACATGATAGACGATGCACATAAGCAGGATCTAGTCCATACTTTGAAGGAGTTTCTGCTCAGAGGAAATGGGTTGCAAAAACAGCTATATTTAAAGAAAGAAATGAATATGGGCAATGAGAGCTATAAGTTGGTATTGGAGCACAAAAGAGGGAAAAAAGACTTCAAATTGGATCAGGGAAGATGTTACTAGAGCAATGCTGTTTAAACGGGACCTCGAAGGGCCATTGGGTATCAATGACGGACATCTTGGGAAGAATAAGCTTGCAACAGGAAAGTGGGAGAAAGGCAAAACACAGGAAAAATACTCTGAGTACCTGTAGAGTACAAGTGGGAAGAGTAGGAGCTTAGAGCCACATCATCTAGGGCTTTGGAGGCCAAGCCAGGGATACCATGCCAAGCTACCATGTTACCACAGCAGTGCTTTAGCACAAGCATTAGCCTGCAACAGAACCAACCACTTGGAGGGCTTGTGAAAACACAAGCTCCACTCCCATAGTTACTGATTCCAGAGGTCCAGAGTAGGGCTGACTATTCGTATCTTCAAGAAGTTCACAAGTGATGCTGGTATTTGAAGACCACTTCCGGAGAGTTAATCTGGTGATTGCGTGGAGGATGGCTTAGAAAGGGAGAGGGTAGAGATGGAAACACCAGTCAGAAGACAGTTATACCCATCCAGGTGAAATGAGAGACTAAGCTGGAATCAATGGAAATAAGATAGTCAGCTATAGTCAAGAGTAGGTATTTTCGAATAAAAGTCAATATGATAGAAAGTGTAATACTGAATTAAAGCTACATATTAATGAGAGGAGTAACTTCCTTTCAAGTTGTGTGAAAGGGTATCTTTTATTTCTTCTGGTAGTGAATTGGCCTAGAAAAACAGAACTCTACTGGGAAGTGTGTAAATATAAGAATATTCCTTTTAATATTAGAAATTATAATGATATATAGAGATAAAAACTTTGAGCTCATAATCTAGAATTTGATGAGACCACGAAAGGTGGCATCTAATCAATGCTTCTGCTCTCAGGAAAGATTACCTCCAAAATCTATCAAGATCTATAGTTGTATATTTAATTTATGAAGATCCTGAAGCTGAGACTCTTAAGAGAGGTGAAGGCAGGGCTAGGGGCTCTGGAAGGTTCAAATAATAATTCCTAAGGTTTGGAGTTTAGACCAAAGCTTCTTATTTGTTATTATCATTCTAACCTCTACTAGTTATTCCTACTAATTAGATATCTAATAGCTAATTGAGGCAATATTCTCCTTTTCCTTTTCCTAGAGATTTATGCTGCAGTAAAATACAGTCTATCGAAAGACGTACATTTGAACCACTACCTTTTTTGCAGTTTATCTAAGTTACAAATATAACTTCATTATATTTGGAATTTTTGTAAAGCTTAATTTTTAATAAAATTAATTTGTTACTCATTTGGAAATATGATTAAGATTACTACTAAAATTTTGTAGCAAATCCTTTTTGTCTCTAGCAAAGATTAGTGTGAGAAGTATTACACAGATCAGAGTGAATCATTATAGAGCAGTGGCTCTCAACCAGGGTGATTTTGCACGCAGGTGACATTTGGTAGCGTCTGGAGACATTTTTGCTTGTCAGAACTGTATATGCTGCTGGCATCTAGTGGACAGAGGCCAGAGATGCTACTAAACGTCCAACAGTGTACAGGAGAGCCTCCCACAGCAAAGAATTATCCAGCCCAAAATGTCGATAGTGCTGCCTTTCTGGAGAAATAAAGATCACTTAACACAAGTATTTAATGAGCATTTACTATTTTGTATCTAATGCACCACATATATAATCATGAAAGTATAAATCATAATATCTTCCACAGTGAGATTTCTTTAGCGTATGGAGGGAGTAGTGTTGTTATGTTTCATCATATATAAATTAGAATTATTGCCAAAGGATAAATGTTCTGAAAGAATATATATTTTTATTCTTCTTTTGCTTGTGTCTTTTGTTGTAGAAATCTTGGTTGCAATTTACTCACAGAACTGAGCTTTGGAACGTTTCAGGCCTGGCATGGAATGCAGTTTTTACACAAGTTGTAAGTGGAATAGAAGATGAATACATGTAAAAAACTGTGTGTAAAAACACCATGCAGTTCTTGGTTAGCTGGGTGTAAGCCCAGGATGAATTCTGGAAAGTATGTCTTGAGAGCCATTTATTTTTTTTTTTCAAATGAGGAAACTAAGGTACAAAGAGGCCAAGAGACTTGTTTAACTCAAATATATGAATCGCTCTGCTTTCCATAGTACTGATCTTTGGCACGGGCAATAAAAGGCACCAAGCAAAAACACTCAAATTAGCATTGTCATGGAATCCCACTGATGCCTCTCCAATATGCGAATGGTCCATGAAGTTCCACTTTTGAATTTCACTTTGATTCCTGCTCATGTGCAAAGTTCCTAACTGCTTAAAATGTATGCAACACAGAGCTGCAAAGAACTAAGTTTAGCACGGAATTCTTCAGGGAGCAAAAGGTGTGGGTGCTTCCCCAACCATTATTAGCTCTTTTAAATGGTAAAGCAGAAAGAATTCCTGAACACCCACCACAGGGCTCTCCCCAGCCACCCAGAACATTATTTTTCAAAAAGCATATATCTCTGAAGTGAATTATCTGTGGCCAATAGGAAGCTCTGAGGTATGGAAAAAGACGTTGTTTGTGTTCAGCTGTAGTGTGAGAAATATAAAGAAAATACATTGCTGTAGCCTAATTCAATATACTTTCTTTGCTGACTACTCTTCAGTAAGAAGTGTGGGTTTTACACCCCTTCAGCTCAAAAATTCTGTGATTTCTCACGACACAAGCAAATGAGAGTGGGTACGTTCAATGGCCCGAAGGCGATTTTAGACTCAAGGTAAAGAGCTCTTCTACACCTGGCTTTGGAAAAGACTCCCTTACCTGTCTTGTGGTTCAGAAATCCAGTTTCACACAGTTCATTTTGGGTTAATGAAGGTGTTGAGGCTGTGTCTGGAGCTGGATTAGCAATTCCTGCAGATGCCTATCTTTAGCGGCCTCCTTCCTTTCCCTTGTTAGTTTGCTGATGCCTACCTTGGGGAGAGAGCACCGAGGGTCAGTTTTTCTTTTGCCAGCACACCGGAGAGCAGGCTCATGAGGTCCCTTCACCAGGAGGTTTTAGTAGCGTCAGTACAGCGTCTTAAACTCACCGCCTTTCCTAAACATCCCATAACACCAAGAGTTCCTTATAAGAATCAGAGTTTCACTATAGTTATGTAGGCAACACAGGAAAATACATTGTGGAAATCAATCAATCAATCAATCAATCAATCAATCAATCACAGTTTAAAAATTAATGAATTCATTCAAAAACATTCACTGAGTGCCATGCCCACTGTTACTCCTCTCGGGTAACCTGCGAGGACCTGGAAAGCGACAGTCCCTTGGCCCCGGGACCCTCTTCCAAGCTCCTGCAGCCGGACGTGTCACACCATTACGAATCGTGGTTCCGGCCGACACGCCCAGGCACCGAGGAGGGCTCGTGGTGGGACCTTCATCCGGGTACCAGCTGGATGGACCTCCCCCACACTCAGGGCGCGCTGACCTCACCTGGCCACCCCGGGGCGCTTCAGGCTGGCTTGGGGGGCTACGTCGGAGACCACCAGCTTTGTGCCCAGCCGCCCCACCCACACCCGCACCCGCACCACCTCCTCCCAGCCGCCGGAGGGCAGCACCTCCTCGGGCCTCCCGACGGGGCGAAGGCCTTGGAAGCAGCCGCCCCGGAATCCCAGGGGCTGGATACCAGTCTGGATGGGGCGGCCCGGCCCAAAGGCTCCCGGCGGTCAGCGCCCCGCAGCTCAGGCCAGACCGTGTGCCGCTGCCCCAACTGCCTGGAGGCGGAGCGACTGGGGGCTCCGTGCGGGCCCGATGGGGGCAAGAAGAAGCATTTGCACAATTGCCACATCCCGGGCTGTGGGAAAGCCTACGCCAAGACATCGCACCTGAAGGCACACTTGCGCTGGCACAGCGGCGACCGCCCCTTCGTGTGCAACTGGCTCTTCTGCGGCAAGCGCTTCACGCGCTCCGACGAGCTGCAGCGCCGCCTCCAGACCCACACCGGCACCAAGAAGTTCCCCTGCGCAGTCTGCAGCCGAATCTTCATGCGCAGCGACCACCTGGCCAAACACATGAAAACCCACGAGGGCGCCAAAGAGGAGGCTGCCGGGGCGGCGGCGGGAGAGGGCAAGGCCGGCGGAGCGGAGCCCCCCGGGGGCAAAGGCAAGCGCGAGGCCGAGGGCAGCGCGGCTCCCTGCAGCTGAGCTCCTCGTCCCGCCTCCCCGTCCCGCCTCCCCGTTGGTCTCCCCTGGGGCCATCAGCAGCGAGCCCTCTGGCCTGATGCCCTTGGGGGGGGGTGGCTTGAGTAAGAGAAGGTGGTTATTTATGGAGAGGGAGGGAAAGTGGTGCGGGGGTCAGGGAGCCGGGTCGCTTAGGGGTCTCTTAGTCTCTGGGGCTGGACAGGACGGACGCGTTTGACTGGGCGGGGAGGAGCTGCGCGTGCCCATCAGTTCTCCCCTTCCTCGCTCTTTCACTTCACGCCCCTGGGCTGGGGGGTTGGGGTGGACTACCCCAACGGCGGCTGGAGGGCCGAGGGGATAGGGTGGAGGATACGGCGCGTCCCCGGAGCAGAGAGGAGTGGGGCCGCCCCGGGCGCTGGGGGTAGCTGTCTGGACACGTCGTTAGCGCCTGGGAACCCGGACATAAAAGGGCCTCTGGAGCCGCGCTGCGGCCCGGGTCCCTGTCATCCCCCCTAGAGTGCTTTACCCCGGGGTTTCCGGAGGGAGAGCTGAGATGGGGTAGCAGAGGCTGGGGGTCCCCCTAAGGGAGGAGTTTCTATCTGGCTGGGAGGGTTGTCACCGCAGAAATAATGTCTCTGATGTGCCTCCTTATTAAGCCTTCCAGACCCAGTGTGATGGAGCCACGAGGGAAGAAGGGAAGAGGGCCAGAATGGGCGACAGCTTCCAGCCAGAACTGTGGGGTGGAGGAGGGAGCCAGATGTGGAGGTTGAGCAAGGAAGTCTTCCTCTAAAATGAGAGAAAGGGATTTGGTCAGGGAGTGGAAGTAAGCCCTTCCCTCTCTAGCTCTGATTCAGTCCTTAACTCTTGGTCTTTATAAAAGTAAAGTTCAGTAGTCCACTCTCATCTGTCACCCCAGGCAGGCCTTCAAGGCAGCCAAGAGCCCTTGCTCCAGAACTGATGTAGTTCCTCACCCTTGGTGCCTGGCATTTGCCCTCCCCTGAGGGATGGAAGGAAGAGGGTGACCTCGGTTGGGTGAGGGTAGGTGGGGGTGTCCCAGCAGAGGGACCTCCAGCGGTTCCTGCTCAGAGTGGAGGACTCTGTCCCTGCCTGGCCATCTGCTTGCAGAGAAGCTAAGCCCCACTCTTTCTTTAGCTCGACCCTCCCCTTTCGTGCTGCCTACAAGCCTTGCCCCTCCTGTAGAGTGTGTTAGGAGGCTCCTCCCCATCTCATCTCTTGTGGGGCTCCCCTTCCATATGAGGAAGTTGTCCTGTCACTGGAAGGGGCCTGCCTTCTGAGGTGATGTCCAGGAAGCTGTCCCTGTTCCCTTCTTTAGATGCCAGAAATACGTCCTGATGGTGATCCTGGAGTGGGGAACGTGGGGAGGGGTGAAGCCAGAAGAGGCTGAGCCAGGCAAAAGGAAAAAAGCTGATGGGGGCAGGGTCTGACAGGCCGCAGGAGCCTGGAGCTAGTGGGCTTTCCCAGGCTCCAGGTAGAGGCCTTAAGATTCCCCCCGACCTCCCGTTTCCCTGCCTTTCTTTCTCCACCCAGAGCCCTGTGCAAGGATTAGTTGTGTATTGATTTTTTAAGTTATAAGCAAAGGGTATTTTATTTAATATTAGGACATGTGTGTTCATGTTGTGTGTACCCATGCATGTGTGTGTTTCTGTGTGTGTGTGTGTGTGTGTGTGTTTCTCTACTGAGCCTGGGGTCTCCAGCCAGGGAGACCCCATCTTGTTCACCCCAGCCAAGGTCCTGGAGCCTAGGCCCACGGCATCTCTTCCTTCCTTGGGGATATCAGTCCAAGGACTGGGTGCTATTGGGAAGTGGGGCTGGGATCTGGGTGGGAATATGTTTGTGTAGAAGAGAGCCCTTCTTAAGAGGGATGGGGTGACTCTCCCTGAAGGACGCATGGGCCTGGGGTAGGTTAAGAAGTAATGTCCTTTCTTTATGCTCCCTCTTCCCCTACCTCCTGCTAATCCGACCAGAGGTCCCTTTCCTTGCTGAGAGGGCTGGGGGCAGAAGAGAGTTGGCAGTGCCTGCAGGTTGCCTGGCCAGGTGGATGAGGGGGAGAGAGGGAGGGCGCTGTGGGTGTGAGATGCCGTTTTCCTCCAGCTGAGGAAACCAGCCACCTCTCCCTTTGCCACTAGGACAGCCTTTCCCAGTGACCATCCTCAGGGGAACTCCCAAATGTGCGTTGGGGAGAGGACAGCACGGATATTCCCATGGAGGCCCCGAGCTCTAAGGTGTGCTGGTGAGGGCTTTGGATAGGTTTTCTTTTGCTCCCCTCTTTTATAGATCTAGGTTGCTTGGCTGTCTGCCCCCTTCTAGGCAGCCCCCTAGAGGAGAAATGTAGGATTTTTTTTTCTTTAAGTGCTGTGAACCCATTTTGGGGGGGGGGGGGAGGAGGAGGAAGAAGCAGCCTGTGTTTTTTATGCCATAATAAAGTCATCAACCACACCACTGCTTCATTTGTCTTCCAGCTCCGGTTTCCTTTTTGACTCATGGTCTCTCAGCAGCAAGGACCAGGCTGGCTGCAGGGTGGGGTGGACACTTCTCTTTGATCCTGCAGCCCAGGGCAGCCTCACCTCCCTTTGTTTGGGGGCAGAGCTGAGCTGATTGTTGAAGGGTCTGATCCTGCCCGGAGGTTGTTGATGCAGAAGGAGGGTGGCGCTCCCTCGGGGTTGACAGCTGGGCTGACTGTCCCTCCCTGGTCTTCTCCTGTGGAGATGAAAAGGTTCTAGATATTTCCTTCCTCTTCCACATGGAAGCCCCCTCTTTCGCCTCCCCTGCCAAGAATGCCGGTTCCCTGCCTTCCCAGAGATGGCCAGCCCCTTGGCCCCCTCACCCCACCCTCGTGGGTGTGTGCCTGTCAATCAGGCCTTCTGGCCTTGAGAGACGTGGGGGTGACCGACAGCGATTTCTCCACCCAGGATGATCCCTATCAGGGACAAGGTGATGAAAGGCAGCCGAGATATCCGATGGGCTCCCGCCCAGCTGAAAAGCATGAGGGAAAGGTTCCTAGTGCAACTCCCAGCTAGAGACCTGCCGCAGTTACACAACCACGGTGTGCACAGAAGTTCCTCACTGGACCCATCGGGCACCCCCGGATATGCACAAATGCACACTTTCCCAGGCTGCTCAAACGCCTGGTGCACAGTTGGTGCCTAACACACGTCAGATGAGTAAAAGCCTCATGGCTCCAGGGCCCCAAACCTAGGAAAGTTGACAGAGGATCAGTTTTTGGCTCCAAGGGGGCAGAGTAGGTTATTACGTTCTTTCACCTTTCCATCCTACATCTTGGCCAAAATTATCATCTACCCCAGTGGGATTCCTATTTCCCCCCACTCTAACCCTAACCCAATTTCTCAGAGCCAAATCTGGTACCCAGGCTGGCCCATTCCACCACTTGTTTGGGAGAGTCTGGGGTCACAAAGTTTCTTAAATGGGGGCATCAGAATGATTTAGGGGTTACAGAGGAAAGCAGACCAGTTGAGGGGGCCAAACGTTTGTTTCTGTCTGCCTGGGTGGCGGAGGGCCAGGCGTGTTACGGTGACCTCAGGCCCACCCCGCTCCCTGGGGCTCCTCTTTTGTCTTCCTGGTTCTGGGGGACTTAGACCCCAGGAGCCTGGCGAGTCCTCTCCTGCTCTCCCCCATTGCTGCCCCCAGGGCGAGGAGGGCAGCTGTGGGGGCGGCTGGGCCTGTCTGGGCAGGGCTGGGACTGCCCCTCCTCCCCTTGCAGCTCCTCCCGCTGACCTGCATTCTTATCGGGGGCCTTTGGTGCGGCTCTCATGCCTCTCACTCGCTCGCTCTGACCGGCAATGCTGCCTGGCTGCCGCCACTCCCCACCCCCCACACCCCCCCCCCCCGCAATGGAGCCCGAGGCCACCTCTGACCCCTCAGTTCTGGCAACCCTGGCAGGACAGTCCTGGAGGGGCTGAGAGGGAGTTCGGGAAATCAAAACATCTGGCCTGACCCCTGGGCAACGTCTCTGAGCCACCCTCTCCTCTCCTGGGAAGTGGGAATAGAATCCCTCTAGGGTGGGTGAGTGAAGTCAGGAATGGGAAAGTGACCGAGGAACCTGCAGCCTGGGGACTGCAGCCTGGGGCTGTGCTGTTCTGCCCGGTCCTGCCCCCAAGCGGGCAGCTGGGGAAGTTCAGGATGTGAACCGGCTTTCAGGCCAGCCACCTCGGGGACTCATGTTTATCACCACACAGTCTTGATGTTTGCTTCCGGAATGACGTCCAATGGCAACCTCCCGACCCCCACCCCGTACATCACACCAGAAGCAGCCTTCGCCTCCCATTAATCCTTGTGAGTCTGACTGCTCAGCATCTGAGCAGTGGAGGTTTGAAAAGAATCTCAGGCGCCAAATAGTATTTGGTATTTGGATAAGTATTCTCATTCTTTAAAAAAGAATAAGTATTCTCATTCTTTAAAAAAAAACTGCCAATCAATAAAAAAGCGAAAAAAGAATATGCTGATCAGCACTATGCCTAGTGTTGTAAACACAAAGACGGGTAAGACAGGACTCCTTTTAGCAACTCATGATCTCACAGGGAAAGTAAACATATAAGCTCAAACCATAACGACAAAGTGCTGTGGAGGCACCATGAAGTAATAAAACTACATTTCTTTTAAAACAGTCGTTTCCTCCTTCTATCCACTCCCCAGCTATTTGTTGATTTTATAAATATTTGAGTTTGCTTTATGTCCACGCGTTGGCTTTAAACATGATAGACGATGCACATAAGCAGGATCTAGTCCATACTTTGAAGGAGTTTCTGCTCAGAGGAAATGGGTTGCAAAAACAGCTATATTTAAAGAAAGAAATGAATATGGGCAATGAGAGCTATAAGTTGGTATTGGAGCACAAAAGAGGGAAAAAAGACTTCAAATTGGATCAGGGAAGATGTTACTAGAGCAATGCTGTTTAAACGGGACCTCGAAGGGCCATTGGGTATCAATGACGGACATCTTGGGAAGAATAAGCTTGCAACAGGAAAGTGGGAGAAAGGCAAAACACAGGAAAAATACTCTGAGTACCTGTAGAGTACAAGTGGGAAGAGTAGGAGCTTAGAGCCACATCATCTAGGGCTTTGGAGGCCAAGCCAGGGATACCATGCCAAGCTACCATGTTACCACAGCAGTGCTTTAGCACAAGCATTAGCCTGCAACAGAACCAACCACTTGGAGGGCTTGTGAAAACACAAGCTCCACTCCCATAGTTACTGATTCCAGAGGTCCAGAGTAGGGCTGACTATTCGTATCTTCAAGAAGTTCACAAGTGATGCTGGTATTTGAAGACCACTTCCGGAGAGTTAATCTGGTGATCGCGTGGAGGATGGCTTAGAAAGGGAGAGGGTAGAGATGGAAACACCAGTCAGAAGACAGTTATACCCATCCAGGTGAAATGAGAGACTAAGCTGGAATCAATGGAAATAAGATAGTCAGCTATAGTCAAGAGTAGGTATTTTCGAATAAAAGTCAATATGATAGAAAGTGTAATACTGAATTAAAGCTACATATTAATGAGAGGAGTAACTTCCTTTCAAGTTGTGTGAAAGGGTATCTTTTATTTCTTCTGGTAGTGAATTGGCCTAGAAAAACAGAACTCTACTGGGAAGTGTGTAAATATAAGAATATTCCTTTTAATATTAGAAATTATAATGATATATAGAGATAAAACTTTGAGCTCATAATCTAGAATTTGATGAGACCATGAAAGGTGGCATCTAATCAATGCTTCTGCTCTCAGGAAAGATTACCTCCAAAATCTATCAAGATCTATAGTTGTATATTTAATTTATGAAGATCCTGAAGGTGAGACTCTTAAGAGAGGTGAAGGCAGGGCTAGGGGCTCTGGAAGGTTCAAATAATAATTCCTAAGGTTTGGAGTTTAGACCAAAGCTTCTTATTTGTTATTATCATTCTAACCTCTACTAGTTATTCCTACTAATTAGATATCTAATAGCTAATTGAGGCAATATTTTCCTTTTCCTTTTCCTAGAGATTTATGCTGCAGTAAAATACAGTCTATCGAAAGACGTACATTTGAACCACTACCTTTTTTGCAGTTTATCTAAGTTACAAATATAACTTTATTATATTTGGAATTTTTGTAAAGCTTAATTTTTTATAAAATTAATTTGTTACTCATTTGGAAATATGATTAAAATTACTACTAAAATTTTGTAGCAAATCCTTTTTGTCTCTAGCAAAGATCAGTGTGAGAAGTATTACACAGATCAGAGTGAATCATTATAGAGCAGTGGCTCTCAACCAGGGTGATTTTGCACGCAGGTGACATTTGGTAGCGTCTGGAGACATTTTTGCTTGCCAGAACTGTATATGCTACTGGCATCTAGTGGACAGAGGCCAGAGATGCTACTAAACGTCCAACAGTGTACAGGAGAGCCTCCCACAGCAAAGAATTATCCAGCCCAAAATGTCGATAGTGCTGCCTTTCTGGAGAAATAAAGATCACTTAACACAAGTATTTAATGAGCATTTACTATTTTGTATCTAATGCACCACATATATAATCATGAAAGTATAAATCATAATATCTTCCACAGTGAGATTTCTTTAGCGTATGGAGGGAGTAGTGTTGTTATGTTTCATCATATATAAATTAGAATTATTGCCAAAGGATAAATGTTCTGAAAGAATATGTATTTTTATTCTTCTTTTGCTTGTGTCTTTTTTTGTAGAAATCTTGGTTGCAATTTACTCACAGAACTGAGCTTTGGAACGTTTCAGGCCTGGCATGGAATGCAGTTTTTACACACGTTGTAAGTGGAATAGAAGATGAATACATGTAAAAAACTGTGTGTAAAAACACCATGCAGTTCTTGGTTAGCTGGGTGTAAGCCCAGGATGAATTCTGGAAAGTATGTCTTGAGAGCCATTTATTTTTTTTTTCAAATGAGGAAACTAAGGTACAAAGAGGCCAAGAGACTTGTTTAACTCATATTTATGAATCGCTCTGCTTTCCATAGTACTGATCTTTGGCACGGGCAATAAAAGGCACCAAGCAAAAACACTCAAATTAGCATTGTCATGGAATCCCACTGATGCCTCTCCAATATGCGAATGGTCCATGAAGTTCCACTTTTGAATTTCACTTTGATTCCTGCTCATGTGCAAAGTTCCTAACCGCTTAAAATGTATGCAACACAGAGCTGCAAAGAACTAAGTTTAGCACCGAATTCTTCAGGGAGCAAAAGGTGTGGGTGCTTCCCCAACCATTATTAGCTCTTTTAAATGGTAAAGCAGAAAGAATTCCTGAACACCCACCACAGGGCTCTCCCCAGCCACCCAGAACATTATTTTTCAAAAAGCATATATCTCTGAAGTGAATTATCTGTGGCCAATAGGAAGCTCTGAGGTATGGAAAAAGACGTTGTTTGTGTTCAGCTGTAGTGTGAGAAATATAAAGAAAATACATTGCTGTAGCCTAATTCAATATACTTTCTTTGCTGACTACTCTTCAGTAAGAAGTTTGGGTCTTACACCCCTTCAGCTCAAAAATTCTGTGATTTCTCACGACACAAGCAAATGAGAGTGGGTACGTTCAATGGCCCGAAGGCGATTTTAGACTCAAGGTAAAGAGCTCTTCTACACCTGGCTTTGGAAAAGACTCCCTTACCTGTCTTGTGGTTCAGAAATCCAGTTTCACACAGTTCATTTTGGGTTAATGAAGGTGTTGAGGCTGTGTCTGGAGCTGGATTAGCAATTCCTGCAGATGCCTATCTTTAGCGGCCTCCTTCCTTTCCCTTGTTAGTTTGCTGATGCCTACCTTGGGGAGAGAGCACCGAGGGTCAGTTTTTCTTTTGCCAGCACACCGGAGAGCAGGCTCATGAGGTCCCTTCACCAGGAGGTTTTAGTAGCGTCAGTACAGCGTCTTAAACTCACCGCCTTTCCTAAACATCCCATAACACCAAGAGTTCCTTATAAGAATCAGAGTTTCACTACAGTTATGTAGGCAACACAGGAAAATACATTGTGGAAATCAATCAATCAATCAATCAATCAATCAATCACAGTTTAAAAATTAATGAATTCATTCAAAAACATTCACTGAGTGCCATGCCCACTGTTACTCCTCTCGGGTAACCTGCGAGGACCTGGAAAGCGACAGTCCCTTGGCCCCGGGACCCTCTTCCAAGCTCCTGCAGCCGGACGTGTCACACCATTACGAATCGTGGTTCCGGCCGACACGCCCAGGCACCGAGGAGGGCTCGTGGTGGGACCTTCATCCGGGTACCAGCTGGAT
Organism: Eubalaena glacialis; assembly: GCF_028564815.1. NCBI lineage: Eukaryota > Metazoa > Chordata > Mammalia > Artiodactyla > Balaenidae > Eubalaena > Eubalaena glacialis. Next base: position 37,201,178 of record NC_083734.1, on the reverse strand, counting down.
GGACCTCCCCCCACACTCAGGGCGCGCTGACCTCACCTGGCCACCCCGGGGCGCTTCAGGCTGGCTTGGGGGGCTACGTCGGAGACCACCAGCTTTGTGCCCAGCCGCCCCACCCACACCCGCACCCGCACCACCTCCTCCCAGCCGCCGGAGGGCAGCACCTCCTCGGGCCTCCCGACGGGGCGAAGGCCTTGGAAGCAGCCGCCCCGGAATCCCAGGGGCTGGATACCAGTCTGGATGGGGCGGCCCGGCCCAAAGGCTCCCGGCGGTCAGCGCCCCGCAGCTCAGGCCAGACCGTGTGCCGCTGCCCCAACTGCCTGGAGGCGGAGCGACTGGGGGCTCCGTGCGGGCCCGATGGGGGCAAGAAGAAGCATTTGCACAATTGCCACATCCCGGGCTGTGGGAAAGCCTACGCCAAGACATCGCACCTGAAGGCACACTTGCGCTGGCACAGCGGCGACCGCCCCTTCGTGTGCAACTGGCTCTTCTGCGGCAAGCGCTTCACGCGCTCCGACGAGCTGCAGCGCCGCCTCCAGACCCACACCGGCACCAAGAAGTTCCCCTGCGCAGTCTGCAGCCGAGTCTTCATGCGCAGCGACCACCTGGCCAAACACATGAAAACCCACGAGGGCGCCAAAGAGGAGGCTGCCGGGGCGGCGGCGGGAGAGGGCAAGGCCGGCGGAGCGGAGCCCCCCGGGGGCAAAGGCAAGCGCGAGGCCGAGGGCAGCGCGGCTCCCTGCAGCTGAGCTCCTCGTCCCGCCTCCCCGTCCCGCCTCCCCGTTGGTCTCCCCTGGGGCCATCAGCAGCGAGCCCTCTGGCCTGATGCCCTTGGGGGGGGGGTGGCTTGAGTAAGAGAAGGTGGTTATTTATGGAGAGGGAGGGAAAGTGGTGCGGGGGTCAGGGAGCCGGGTCGCTTAGGGGTCTCTTAGTCTCTGGGGCTGGACAGGACGGACGCGTTTGACTGGGCGGGGAGGAGCTGCGCGTGCCCATCAGTTCTCCCCTTCCTCGCTCTTTCACTTCACGCCCCTGGGCTGGGGGGTTGGGGTGGACTACCCCAACGGCGGCTGGAGGGCCGAGGGGATAGGGTGGAGGATACGGCGCGTCCCCGGAGCAGAGAGGAGTGGGGCCGCCCCGGGCGCTGGGGGTAGCTGTCTGGACACGTCGTTAGCGCCTGGGAACCCGGACATAAAAGGGCCTCTGGAGCCGCGCTGCGGCCCGGGTCCCTGTCATCCCCCCTAGAGTGCTTTACCCCGGGGTTTCCGGAGGGAGAGCTGAGATGGGGTAGCAGAGGCTGGGGGTCCCCCTAAGGGAGGAGTTTCTATCTGGCTGGGAGGGTTGTCACCGCAGAAATAATGTCTCTGATGTGCCTCCTTATTAAGCCTTCCAGACCCAGTGTGATGGAGCCACGAGGGAAGAAGGGAAGAGGGCCAGAATGGGCGACAGCTTCCAGCCAGAACTGTGGGGTGGAGGAGGGAGCCAGATGTGGAGGTTGAGCAAGGAAGTCTTCCTCTAAAATGAGAGAAAGGGATTTGGTCAGGGAGTGGAAGTAAGCCCTTCCCTCTCTAGCTCTGATTCAGTCCTTAACTCTTGGTCTTTATAAAAGTAAAGTTCAGTAGTCCACTCTCATCTGTCACCCCAGGCAGGCCTTCAAGGCAGCCAAGAGCCCTTGCTCCAGAACTGATGTAGTTCCTCACCCTTGGTGCCTGGCATTTGCCCTCCCCTGAGGGATGGAAGGAAGAGGGTGACCTCGGTTGGGTGAGGGTAGGTGGGGGTGTCCCAGCAGAGGGACCTCCAGCGGTTCCTGCTCAGAGTGGAGGACTCTGTCCCTGCCTGGCCATCTGCTTGCAGAGAAGCTAAGCCCCACTCTTTCTTTAGCTCGACCCTCCCCTTTCGTGCTGCCTACAAGCCTTGCCCCTCCTGTAGAGTGTGTTAGGAGGCTCCTCCCCATCTCATCTCTTGTGGGGCTCCCCTTCCATATGAGGAAGTTGTCCTGTCACTGGAAGGGGCCTGCCTTCTGAGGTGATGTCCAGGAAGCTGTCCCTGTTCCCTTCTTTAGATGCCAGAAATACGTCCTGATGGTGATCCTGGAGTGGGGAACGTGGGGAGGGGTGAAGCCAGAAGAGGCTGAGCCAGGCAAAAGGAAAAAAGCTGATGGGGGCAGGGTCTGACAGGCCGCAGGAGCCTGGAGCTAGTGGGCTTTCCCAGGCTCCAGGTAGAGGCCTTAAGATTCCCCCCGACCTCCCGTTTCCCTGCCTTTCTTTCTCCACCCAGAGCCCTGTGCAAGGATTAGTTGTGTATTGATTTTTTAAGTTATAAGCAAAGGGTATTTTATTTAATATTAGGACATGTGTGTTCATGTTGTGTGTACCCATGCATGTGTGTGTTTCTGTGTGTGTGTGTGTGTGTGTGTGTTTCTCTACTGAGCCTGGGGTCTCCAGCCAGGGAGACCCCATCTTGTTCACCCCAGCCAAGGTCCTGGAGCCTAGGCCCACGGCATCTCTTCCTTCCTTGGGGATATCAGTCCAAGGACTGGGTGCTATTGGGAAGTGGGGCTGGGATCTGGGTGGGAATATGTTTGTGTAGAAGAGAGCCCTTCTTAAGAGGGATGGGGTGACTCTCCCTGAAGGACGCATGGGCCTGGGGTAGGTTAAGAAGTAATGTCCTTTCTTTATGCTCCCTCTTCCCCTACCTCCTGCTAATCCGACCAGAGGTCCCTTTCCTTGCTGAGAGGGCTGGGGGCAGAAGAGAGTTGGCAGTGCCTGCAGGTTGCCTGGCCAGGTGGATGAGGGGGAGAGAGGGAGGGCGCTGTGGGTGTGAGATGCCGTTTTCCTCCAGCTGAGGAAACCAGCCACCTCTCCCTTTGCCACTAGGACAGCCTTTCCCAGTGACCATCCTCAGGGGAACTCCCAAATGTGCGTTGGGGAGAGGACAGCACGGATATTCCCATGGAGGCCCCGAGCTCTAAGGTGTGCTGGTGAGGGCTTTGGATAGGTTTTCTTTTGCTCCCCTCTTTTATAGATCTAGGTTGCTTGGCTGTCTGCCCCCTTCTAGGCAGCCCCCTAGAGGAGAAATGTAGGATTTTTTTTTCTTTAAGTGCTGTGAACCCATTTTGGGGGGGGGGGGGAGGAGGAGGAAGAAGCAGCCTGTGTTTTTTATGCCATAATAAAGTCATCAACCACACCACTGCTTCATTTGTCTTCCAGCTCCGGTTTCCTTTTTGACTCATGGTCTCTCAGCAGCAAGGACCAGGCTGGCTGCAGGGTGGGGTGGACACTTCTCTTTGATCCTGCAGCCCAGGGCAGCCTCACCTCCCTTTGTTTGGGGGCAGAGCTGAGCTGATTGTTGAAGGGTCTGATCCTGCCCGGAGGTTGTTGATGCAGAAGGAGGGTGGCGCTCCCTCGGGGTTGATAGCTGGGCTGACTGTCCCTCCCTGGTCTTCTCCTGTGGAGATGAAAAGGTTCTAGATATTTCCTTCCTCTTCCACATGGAAGCCCCCTCTTTCGCCTCCCCTGCCAAGAATGCCGGTTCCCTGCCTTCCCAGAGATGGCCAGCCCCTTGGCCCCCTCACCCCACCCTCGTGGGTGTGTGCCTGTCAATCAGGCCTTCTGGCTCTGAGAGAGGTGGGGGTGACCGACAGCGATTTCTCCACCCAGGATGATCCCTATCAGGGACAAGGTGATGAAAGGCAGCCGAGATATCCGATGGGCTCCCGCCCAGCTGAAAAGCATGAGGGAAAGGTTCCTAGTGCAACTCCCAGCTAGAGACCTGCCGCAGTTACACAACCACGGTGTGCACAGAAGTTCCTCACTGGACCCATCGGGCACCCCCGGATATGCACAAATGCACACTTTCCCAGGCTGCTCAAACGCCTGGTGCACAGTTGGTGCCTAACACACGTCAGATGAGTAAAAGCCTCATGGCTCCAGGGCCCCAAACCTAGGAAAGTTGACAGAGGATCAGTTTTTGGCTCCAAGGGGGCAGAGTAGGTTATTACGTTCTTTCACCTTTCCATCCTACATCTTGGCCAAAATTATCATCTACCCCAGTGGGATTCCTATTTCCCCCCACTCTAACCCTAACCCAATTTCTCAGAGCCAAATCTGGTACCCAGGCTGGCCCATTCCACCACTTGTTTGGGAGAGTCTGGGGTCACAAAGTTTCTTAAATGGGGGCATCAGAATGATTTAGGGGTTACAGAGGAAAGCAGACCAGTTGAGGGGGCCATACGTTTGTTTCTGTCTGCCTGGGTGGCGGAGGGCCAGGCGTGTTACGGTGACCTCAGGCCCACCCCGCTCCCTGGGGCTCCTCTTTTGTCTTCCTGGTTCTGGGGGACTTAGACCCCAGGAGCCTGGCGAGTCCTCTCCTGCTCTCCCCCATTGCTGCCCCCAGGGCGAGGAGGGCAGCTGTGGGGGCGGCTGGGCCTGTCTGGGCAGGGCTGGGACTGCCCCTCCTCCCCTTGCAGCTCCTCCCGCTGACCTGCATTCTTATCGGGGGCCTTTGGTGCGGCTCTCATGCCTCTCACTCGCTCGCTCTGACCGGCAATGCTGCCTGGCTGCCGCCACTCCCCACCCCCCACCCCCCACCCCCCACCCCCGCAATGGAGCCCGAGGCCACCTCTGACCCCTCAGTTCTGGCACCCCTGGCAGGACAGTCCTGGAGGGGCTGAGAGGGAGTTCGGGAAATCAAAACATCTGGCCTGACCCCTGGGCAACGTCTCTGAGCCACCCTCTCCTCTCCTGGGAAGTGGGAATAGAATCCCTCTAGGGTGGGTGAGTGAAGTCAGGAATGGGAAAGTGACCGAGGAACCTGCAGCCTGGGGACTGCAGCCTGGGGCTGTGCTGTTCTGCCCGGTCCTGCCCCCAAGCGGGCAGCTGGGGAAGTTCAGGATGTGAACCGGCTTTCAGGCCAGCCACCTCGGGGACTCATGTTTATCACCACACAGTCTTGATGTTTGCTTCCGGAATGACGTCCAATGGCAACCTCCCGACCCCCACCCCGTACATCACACCAGAAGCAGCCTTCACCTCCCATTAATCCTTGTGAGTCTGACTGCTCAGCATCTGAGCAGTGGAGGTTTGAAAAGAATCTCAGGCGCCAAATAGTATTTGGTATTTGGATAAGTATTCTCATTCTTTAAAAAAGAATAAGTATTCTCATTCTTTAAAAAAAAACTGCCAATCAATAAAAAAGCGAAAAAAGAATATGCTGATCAGCACTATGCCTAGTGTTGTAAACACAAAGACGGGTAAGACAGGACTCCTTTTAGCAACTCATGATCTCACAGGGAAAGTAAACATATAAGCTCAAACCATAACGACAAAGTGCTGTGGAGGCACCATGAAGTAATAAAACTACATTTCTTTTAAAACAGTCGTTTCCTCCTTCTATCCACTCCCCAGCTATTTGTTGATTTTATAAATATTTGAGTTTGCTTTATGTCCACGCGTTGGCTTTAAACATGATAGACGATGCACATAAGCAGGATCTAGTCCATACTTTGAAGGAGTTTCTGCTCAGAGGAAATGGGTTGCAAAAACAGCTATATTTAAAGAAAGAAATGAATATGGGCAATGAGAGCTATAAGTTGGTATTGGAGCACAAAAGAGGGAAAAAAGACTTCAAATTGGATCAGGGAAGATGTTACTAGAGCAATGCTGTTTAAACGGGACCTCGAAGGGCCATTGGGTATCAATGACGGACATCTTGGGAAGAATAAGCTTGCAACAGGAAAGTGGGAGAAAGGCAAAACACAGGAAAAATACTCTGAGTACCTGTAGAGTACAAGTGGGAAGAGTAGGAGCTTAGAGCCACATCATCTAGGGCTTTGGAGGCCAAGCCAGGGATACCATGCCAAGCTACCATGTTACCACAGCAGTGCTTTAGCACAAGCATTAGCCTGCAACAGAACCAACCACTTGGAGGGCTTGTGAAAACACAAGCTCCACTCCCATAGTTACTGATTCCAGAGGTCCAGAGTAGGGCTGACTATTCGTATCTTCAAGAAGTTCACAAGTGATGCTGGTATTTGAAGACCACTTCCGGAGAGTTAATCTGGTGATTGCGTGGAGGATGGCTTAGAAAGGGAGAGGGTAGAGATGGAAACACCAGTCAGAAGACAGTTATACCCATCCAGGTGAAATGAGAGACTAAGCTGGAATCAATGGAAATAAGATAGTCAGCTATAGTCAAGAGTAGGTATTTTCGAATAAAAGTCAATATGATAGAAAGTGTAATACTGAATTAAAGCTACATATTAATGAGAGGAGTAACTTCCTTTCAAGTTGTGTGAAAGGGTATCTTTTATTTCTTCTGGTAGTGAATTGGCCTAGAAAAACAGAACTCTACTGGGAAGTGTGTAAATATAAGAATATTCCTTTTAATATTAGAAATTATAATGATATATAGAGATAAAAACTTTGAGCTCATAATCTAGAATTTGATGAGACCACGAAAGGTGGCATCTAATCAATGCTTCTGCTCTCAGGAAAGATTACCTCCAAAATCTATCAAGATCTATAGTTGTATATTTAATTTATGAAGATCCTGAAGCTGAGACTCTTAAGAGAGGTGAAGGCAGGGCTAGGGGCTCTGGAAGGTTCAAATAATAATTCCTAAGGTTTGGAGTTTAGACCAAAGCTTCTTATTTGTTATTATCATTCTAACCTCTACTAGTTATTCCTACTAATTAGATATCTAATAGCTAATTGAGGCAATATTCTCCTTTTCCTTTTCCTAGAGATTTATGCTGCAGTAAAATACAGTCTATCGAAAGACGTACATTTGAACCACTACCTTTTTTGCAGTTTATCTAAGTTACAAATATAACTTCATTATATTTGGAATTTTTGTAAAGCTTAATTTTTAATAAAATTAATTTGTTACTCATTTGGAAATATGATTAAGATTACTACTAAAATTTTGTAGCAAATCCTTTTTGTCTCTAGCAAAGATTAGTGTGAGAAGTATTACACAGATCAGAGTGAATCATTATAGAGCAGTGGCTCTCAACCAGGGTGATTTTGCACGCAGGTGACATTTGGTAGCGTCTGGAGACATTTTTGCTTGTCAGAACTGTATATGCTGCTGGCATCTAGTGGACAGAGGCCAGAGATGCTACTAAACGTCCAACAGTGTACAGGAGAGCCTCCCACAGCAAAGAATTATCCAGCCCAAAATGTCGATAGTGCTGCCTTTCTGGAGAAATAAAGATCACTTAACACAAGTATTTAATGAGCATTTACTATTTTGTATCTAATGCACCACATATATAATCATGAAAGTATAAATCATAATATCTTCCACAGTGAGATTTCTTTAGCGTATGGAGGGAGTAGTGTTGTTATGTTTCATCATATATAAATTAGAATTATTGCCAAAGGATAAATGTTCTGAAAGAATATATATTTTTATTCTTCTTTTGCTTGTGTCTTTTGTTGTAGAAATCTTGGTTGCAATTTACTCACAGAACTGAGCTTTGGAACGTTTCAGGCCTGGCATGGAATGCAGTTTTTACACAAGTTGTAAGTGGAATAGAAGATGAATACATGTAAAAAACTGTGTGTAAAAACACCATGCAGTTCTTGGTTAGCTGGGTGTAAGCCCAGGATGAATTCTGGAAAGTATGTCTTGAGAGCCATTTATTTTTTTTTTTCAAATGAGGAAACTAAGGTACAAAGAGGCCAAGAGACTTGTTTAACTCAAATATATGAATCGCTCTGCTTTCCATAGTACTGATCTTTGGCACGGGCAATAAAAGGCACCAAGCAAAAACACTCAAATTAGCATTGTCATGGAATCCCACTGATGCCTCTCCAATATGCGAATGGTCCATGAAGTTCCACTTTTGAATTTCACTTTGATTCCTGCTCATGTGCAAAGTTCCTAACTGCTTAAAATGTATGCAACACAGAGCTGCAAAGAACTAAGTTTAGCACGGAATTCTTCAGGGAGCAAAAGGTGTGGGTGCTTCCCCAACCATTATTAGCTCTTTTAAATGGTAAAGCAGAAAGAATTCCTGAACACCCACCACAGGGCTCTCCCCAGCCACCCAGAACATTATTTTTCAAAAAGCATATATCTCTGAAGTGAATTATCTGTGGCCAATAGGAAGCTCTGAGGTATGGAAAAAGACGTTGTTTGTGTTCAGCTGTAGTGTGAGAAATATAAAGAAAATACATTGCTGTAGCCTAATTCAATATACTTTCTTTGCTGACTACTCTTCAGTAAGAAGTGTGGGTTTTACACCCCTTCAGCTCAAAAATTCTGTGATTTCTCACGACACAAGCAAATGAGAGTGGGTACGTTCAATGGCCCGAAGGCGATTTTAGACTCAAGGTAAAGAGCTCTTCTACACCTGGCTTTGGAAAAGACTCCCTTACCTGTCTTGTGGTTCAGAAATCCAGTTTCACACAGTTCATTTTGGGTTAATGAAGGTGTTGAGGCTGTGTCTGGAGCTGGATTAGCAATTCCTGCAGATGCCTATCTTTAGCGGCCTCCTTCCTTTCCCTTGTTAGTTTGCTGATGCCTACCTTGGGGAGAGAGCACCGAGGGTCAGTTTTTCTTTTGCCAGCACACCGGAGAGCAGGCTCATGAGGTCCCTTCACCAGGAGGTTTTAGTAGCGTCAGTACAGCGTCTTAAACTCACCGCCTTTCCTAAACATCCCATAACACCAAGAGTTCCTTATAAGAATCAGAGTTTCACTATAGTTATGTAGGCAACACAGGAAAATACATTGTGGAAATCAATCAATCAATCAATCAATCAATCAATCAATCACAGTTTAAAAATTAATGAATTCATTCAAAAACATTCACTGAGTGCCATGCCCACTGTTACTCCTCTCGGGTAACCTGCGAGGACCTGGAAAGCGACAGTCCCTTGGCCCCGGGACCCTCTTCCAAGCTCCTGCAGCCGGACGTGTCACACCATTACGAATCGTGGTTCCGGCCGACACGCCCAGGCACCGAGGAGGGCTCGTGGTGGGACCTTCATCCGGGTACCAGCTGGATGGACCTCCCCCACACTCAGGGCGCGCTGACCTCACCTGGCCACCCCGGGGCGCTTCAGGCTGGCTTGGGGGGCTACGTCGGAGACCACCAGCTTTGTGCCCAGCCGCCCCACCCACACCCGCACCCGCACCACCTCCTCCCAGCCGCCGGAGGGCAGCACCTCCTCGGGCCTCCCGACGGGGCGAAGGCCTTGGAAGCAGCCGCCCCGGAATCCCAGGGGCTGGATACCAGTCTGGATGGGGCGGCCCGGCCCAAAGGCTCCCGGCGGTCAGCGCCCCGCAGCTCAGGCCAGACCGTGTGCCGCTGCCCCAACTGCCTGGAGGCGGAGCGACTGGGGGCTCCGTGCGGGCCCGATGGGGGCAAGAAGAAGCATTTGCACAATTGCCACATCCCGGGCTGTGGGAAAGCCTACGCCAAGACATCGCACCTGAAGGCACACTTGCGCTGGCACAGCGGCGACCGCCCCTTCGTGTGCAACTGGCTCTTCTGCGGCAAGCGCTTCACGCGCTCCGACGAGCTGCAGCGCCGCCTCCAGACCCACACCGGCACCAAGAAGTTCCCCTGCGCAGTCTGCAGCCGAATCTTCATGCGCAGCGACCACCTGGCCAAACACATGAAAACCCACGAGGGCGCCAAAGAGGAGGCTGCCGGGGCGGCGGCGGGAGAGGGCAAGGCCGGCGGAGCGGAGCCCCCCGGGGGCAAAGGCAAGCGCGAGGCCGAGGGCAGCGCGGCTCCCTGCAGCTGAGCTCCTCGTCCCGCCTCCCCGTCCCGCCTCCCCGTTGGTCTCCCCTGGGGCCATCAGCAGCGAGCCCTCTGGCCTGATGCCCTTGGGGGGGGGTGGCTTGAGTAAGAGAAGGTGGTTATTTATGGAGAGGGAGGGAAAGTGGTGCGGGGGTCAGGGAGCCGGGTCGCTTAGGGGTCTCTTAGTCTCTGGGGCTGGACAGGACGGACGCGTTTGACTGGGCGGGGAGGAGCTGCGCGTGCCCATCAGTTCTCCCCTTCCTCGCTCTTTCACTTCACGCCCCTGGGCTGGGGGGTTGGGGTGGACTACCCCAACGGCGGCTGGAGGGCCGAGGGGATAGGGTGGAGGATACGGCGCGTCCCCGGAGCAGAGAGGAGTGGGGCCGCCCCGGGCGCTGGGGGTAGCTGTCTGGACACGTCGTTAGCGCCTGGGAACCCGGACATAAAAGGGCCTCTGGAGCCGCGCTGCGGCCCGGGTCCCTGTCATCCCCCCTAGAGTGCTTTACCCCGGGGTTTCCGGAGGGAGAGCTGAGATGGGGTAGCAGAGGCTGGGGGTCCCCCTAAGGGAGGAGTTTCTATCTGGCTGGGAGGGTTGTCACCGCAGAAATAATGTCTCTGATGTGCCTCCTTATTAAGCCTTCCAGACCCAGTGTGATGGAGCCACGAGGGAAGAAGGGAAGAGGGCCAGAATGGGCGACAGCTTCCAGCCAGAACTGTGGGGTGGAGGAGGGAGCCAGATGTGGAGGTTGAGCAAGGAAGTCTTCCTCTAAAATGAGAGAAAGGGATTTGGTCAGGGAGTGGAAGTAAGCCCTTCCCTCTCTAGCTCTGATTCAGTCCTTAACTCTTGGTCTTTATAAAAGTAAAGTTCAGTAGTCCACTCTCATCTGTCACCCCAGGCAGGCCTTCAAGGCAGCCAAGAGCCCTTGCTCCAGAACTGATGTAGTTCCTCACCCTTGGTGCCTGGCATTTGCCCTCCCCTGAGGGATGGAAGGAAGAGGGTGACCTCGGTTGGGTGAGGGTAGGTGGGGGTGTCCCAGCAGAGGGACCTCCAGCGGTTCCTGCTCAGAGTGGAGGACTCTGTCCCTGCCTGGCCATCTGCTTGCAGAGAAGCTAAGCCCCACTCTTTCTTTAGCTCGACCCTCCCCTTTCGTGCTGCCTACAAGCCTTGCCCCTCCTGTAGAGTGTGTTAGGAGGCTCCTCCCCATCTCATCTCTTGTGGGGCTCCCCTTCCATATGAGGAAGTTGTCCTGTCACTGGAAGGGGCCTGCCTTCTGAGGTGATGTCCAGGAAGCTGTCCCTGTTCCCTTCTTTAGATGCCAGAAATACGTCCTGATGGTGATCCTGGAGTGGGGAACGTGGGGAGGGGTGAAGCCAGAAGAGGCTGAGCCAGGCAAAAGGAAAAAAGCTGATGGGGGCAGGGTCTGACAGGCCGCAGGAGCCTGGAGCTAGTGGGCTTTCCCAGGCTCCAGGTAGAGGCCTTAAGATTCCCCCCGACCTCCCGTTTCCCTGCCTTTCTTTCTCCACCCAGAGCCCTGTGCAAGGATTAGTTGTGTATTGATTTTTTAAGTTATAAGCAAAGGGTATTTTATTTAATATTAGGACATGTGTGTTCATGTTGTGTGTACCCATGCATGTGTGTGTTTCTGTGTGTGTGTGTGTGTGTGTGTGTTTCTCTACTGAGCCTGGGGTCTCCAGCCAGGGAGACCCCATCTTGTTCACCCCAGCCAAGGTCCTGGAGCCTAGGCCCACGGCATCTCTTCCTTCCTTGGGGATATCAGTCCAAGGACTGGGTGCTATTGGGAAGTGGGGCTGGGATCTGGGTGGGAATATGTTTGTGTAGAAGAGAGCCCTTCTTAAGAGGGATGGGGTGACTCTCCCTGAAGGACGCATGGGCCTGGGGTAGGTTAAGAAGTAATGTCCTTTCTTTATGCTCCCTCTTCCCCTACCTCCTGCTAATCCGACCAGAGGTCCCTTTCCTTGCTGAGAGGGCTGGGGGCAGAAGAGAGTTGGCAGTGCCTGCAGGTTGCCTGGCCAGGTGGATGAGGGGGAGAGAGGGAGGGCGCTGTGGGTGTGAGATGCCGTTTTCCTCCAGCTGAGGAAACCAGCCACCTCTCCCTTTGCCACTAGGACAGCCTTTCCCAGTGACCATCCTCAGGGGAACTCCCAAATGTGCGTTGGGGAGAGGACAGCACGGATATTCCCATGGAGGCCCCGAGCTCTAAGGTGTGCTGGTGAGGGCTTTGGATAGGTTTTCTTTTGCTCCCCTCTTTTATAGATCTAGGTTGCTTGGCTGTCTGCCCCCTTCTAGGCAGCCCCCTAGAGGAGAAATGTAGGATTTTTTTTTCTTTAAGTGCTGTGAACCCATTTTGGGGGGGGGGGGGAGGAGGAGGAAGAAGCAGCCTGTGTTTTTTATGCCATAATAAAGTCATCAACCACACCACTGCTTCATTTGTCTTCCAGCTCCGGTTTCCTTTTTGACTCATGGTCTCTCAGCAGCAAGGACCAGGCTGGCTGCAGGGTGGGGTGGACACTTCTCTTTGATCCTGCAGCCCAGGGCAGCCTCACCTCCCTTTGTTTGGGGGCAGAGCTGAGCTGATTGTTGAAGGGTCTGATCCTGCCCGGAGGTTGTTGATGCAGAAGGAGGGTGGCGCTCCCTCGGGGTTGACAGCTGGGCTGACTGTCCCTCCCTGGTCTTCTCCTGTGGAGATGAAAAGGTTCTAGATATTTCCTTCCTCTTCCACATGGAAGCCCCCTCTTTCGCCTCCCCTGCCAAGAATGCCGGTTCCCTGCCTTCCCAGAGATGGCCAGCCCCTTGGCCCCCTCACCCCACCCTCGTGGGTGTGTGCCTGTCAATCAGGCCTTCTGGCCTTGAGAGACGTGGGGGTGACCGACAGCGATTTCTCCACCCAGGATGATCCCTATCAGGGACAAGGTGATGAAAGGCAGCCGAGATATCCGATGGGCTCCCGCCCAGCTGAAAAGCATGAGGGAAAGGTTCCTAGTGCAACTCCCAGCTAGAGACCTGCCGCAGTTACACAACCACGGTGTGCACAGAAGTTCCTCACTGGACCCATCGGGCACCCCCGGATATGCACAAATGCACACTTTCCCAGGCTGCTCAAACGCCTGGTGCACAGTTGGTGCCTAACACACGTCAGATGAGTAAAAGCCTCATGGCTCCAGGGCCCCAAACCTAGGAAAGTTGACAGAGGATCAGTTTTTGGCTCCAAGGGGGCAGAGTAGGTTATTACGTTCTTTCACCTTTCCATCCTACATCTTGGCCAAAATTATCATCTACCCCAGTGGGATTCCTATTTCCCCCCACTCTAACCCTAACCCAATTTCTCAGAGCCAAATCTGGTACCCAGGCTGGCCCATTCCACCACTTGTTTGGGAGAGTCTGGGGTCACAAAGTTTCTTAAATGGGGGCATCAGAATGATTTAGGGGTTACAGAGGAAAGCAGACCAGTTGAGGGGGCCAAACGTTTGTTTCTGTCTGCCTGGGTGGCGGAGGGCCAGGCGTGTTACGGTGACCTCAGGCCCACCCCGCTCCCTGGGGCTCCTCTTTTGTCTTCCTGGTTCTGGGGGACTTAGACCCCAGGAGCCTGGCGAGTCCTCTCCTGCTCTCCCCCATTGCTGCCCCCAGGGCGAGGAGGGCAGCTGTGGGGGCGGCTGGGCCTGTCTGGGCAGGGCTGGGACTGCCCCTCCTCCCCTTGCAGCTCCTCCCGCTGACCTGCATTCTTATCGGGGGCCTTTGGTGCGGCTCTCATGCCTCTCACTCGCTCGCTCTGACCGGCAATGCTGCCTGGCTGCCGCCACTCCCCACCCCCCACACCCCCCCCCCCCGCAATGGAGCCCGAGGCCACCTCTGACCCCTCAGTTCTGGCAACCCTGGCAGGACAGTCCTGGAGGGGCTGAGAGGGAGTTCGGGAAATCAAAACATCTGGCCTGACCCCTGGGCAACGTCTCTGAGCCACCCTCTCCTCTCCTGGGAAGTGGGAATAGAATCCCTCTAGGGTGGGTGAGTGAAGTCAGGAATGGGAAAGTGACCGAGGAACCTGCAGCCTGGGGACTGCAGCCTGGGGCTGTGCTGTTCTGCCCGGTCCTGCCCCCAAGCGGGCAGCTGGGGAAGTTCAGGATGTGAACCGGCTTTCAGGCCAGCCACCTCGGGGACTCATGTTTATCACCACACAGTCTTGATGTTTGCTTCCGGAATGACGTCCAATGGCAACCTCCCGACCCCCACCCCGTACATCACACCAGAAGCAGCCTTCGCCTCCCATTAATCCTTGTGAGTCTGACTGCTCAGCATCTGAGCAGTGGAGGTTTGAAAAGAATCTCAGGCGCCAAATAGTATTTGGTATTTGGATAAGTATTCTCATTCTTTAAAAAAGAATAAGTATTCTCATTCTTTAAAAAAAAACTGCCAATCAATAAAAAAGCGAAAAAAGAATATGCTGATCAGCACTATGCCTAGTGTTGTAAACACAAAGACGGGTAAGACAGGACTCCTTTTAGCAACTCATGATCTCACAGGGAAAGTAAACATATAAGCTCAAACCATAACGACAAAGTGCTGTGGAGGCACCATGAAGTAATAAAACTACATTTCTTTTAAAACAGTCGTTTCCTCCTTCTATCCACTCCCCAGCTATTTGTTGATTTTATAAATATTTGAGTTTGCTTTATGTCCACGCGTTGGCTTTAAACATGATAGACGATGCACATAAGCAGGATCTAGTCCATACTTTGAAGGAGTTTCTGCTCAGAGGAAATGGGTTGCAAAAACAGCTATATTTAAAGAAAGAAATGAATATGGGCAATGAGAGCTATAAGTTGGTATTGGAGCACAAAAGAGGGAAAAAAGACTTCAAATTGGATCAGGGAAGATGTTACTAGAGCAATGCTGTTTAAACGGGACCTCGAAGGGCCATTGGGTATCAATGACGGACATCTTGGGAAGAATAAGCTTGCAACAGGAAAGTGGGAGAAAGGCAAAACACAGGAAAAATACTCTGAGTACCTGTAGAGTACAAGTGGGAAGAGTAGGAGCTTAGAGCCACATCATCTAGGGCTTTGGAGGCCAAGCCAGGGATACCATGCCAAGCTACCATGTTACCACAGCAGTGCTTTAGCACAAGCATTAGCCTGCAACAGAACCAACCACTTGGAGGGCTTGTGAAAACACAAGCTCCACTCCCATAGTTACTGATTCCAGAGGTCCAGAGTAGGGCTGACTATTCGTATCTTCAAGAAGTTCACAAGTGATGCTGGTATTTGAAGACCACTTCCGGAGAGTTAATCTGGTGATCGCGTGGAGGATGGCTTAGAAAGGGAGAGGGTAGAGATGGAAACACCAGTCAGAAGACAGTTATACCCATCCAGGTGAAATGAGAGACTAAGCTGGAATCAATGGAAATAAGATAGTCAGCTATAGTCAAGAGTAGGTATTTTCGAATAAAAGTCAATATGATAGAAAGTGTAATACTGAATTAAAGCTACATATTAATGAGAGGAGTAACTTCCTTTCAAGTTGTGTGAAAGGGTATCTTTTATTTCTTCTGGTAGTGAATTGGCCTAGAAAAACAGAACTCTACTGGGAAGTGTGTAAATATAAGAATATTCCTTTTAATATTAGAAATTATAATGATATATAGAGATAAAACTTTGAGCTCATAATCTAGAATTTGATGAGACCATGAAAGGTGGCATCTAATCAATGCTTCTGCTCTCAGGAAAGATTACCTCCAAAATCTATCAAGATCTATAGTTGTATATTTAATTTATGAAGATCCTGAAGGTGAGACTCTTAAGAGAGGTGAAGGCAGGGCTAGGGGCTCTGGAAGGTTCAAATAATAATTCCTAAGGTTTGGAGTTTAGACCAAAGCTTCTTATTTGTTATTATCATTCTAACCTCTACTAGTTATTCCTACTAATTAGATATCTAATAGCTAATTGAGGCAATATTTTCCTTTTCCTTTTCCTAGAGATTTATGCTGCAGTAAAATACAGTCTATCGAAAGACGTACATTTGAACCACTACCTTTTTTGCAGTTTATCTAAGTTACAAATATAACTTTATTATATTTGGAATTTTTGTAAAGCTTAATTTTTTATAAAATTAATTTGTTACTCATTTGGAAATATGATTAAAATTACTACTAAAATTTTGTAGCAAATCCTTTTTGTCTCTAGCAAAGATCAGTGTGAGAAGTATTACACAGATCAGAGTGAATCATTATAGAGCAGTGGCTCTCAACCAGGGTGATTTTGCACGCAGGTGACATTTGGTAGCGTCTGGAGACATTTTTGCTTGCCAGAACTGTATATGCTACTGGCATCTAGTGGACAGAGGCCAGAGATGCTACTAAACGTCCAACAGTGTACAGGAGAGCCTCCCACAGCAAAGAATTATCCAGCCCAAAATGTCGATAGTGCTGCCTTTCTGGAGAAATAAAGATCACTTAACACAAGTATTTAATGAGCATTTACTATTTTGTATCTAATGCACCACATATATAATCATGAAAGTATAAATCATAATATCTTCCACAGTGAGATTTCTTTAGCGTATGGAGGGAGTAGTGTTGTTATGTTTCATCATATATAAATTAGAATTATTGCCAAAGGATAAATGTTCTGAAAGAATATGTATTTTTATTCTTCTTTTGCTTGTGTCTTTTTTTGTAGAAATCTTGGTTGCAATTTACTCACAGAACTGAGCTTTGGAACGTTTCAGGCCTGGCATGGAATGCAGTTTTTACACACGTTGTAAGTGGAATAGAAGATGAATACATGTAAAAAACTGTGTGTAAAAACACCATGCAGTTCTTGGTTAGCTGGGTGTAAGCCCAGGATGAATTCTGGAAAGTATGTCTTGAGAGCCATTTATTTTTTTTTTCAAATGAGGAAACTAAGGTACAAAGAGGCCAAGAGACTTGTTTAACTCATATTTATGAATCGCTCTGCTTTCCATAGTACTGATCTTTGGCACGGGCAATAAAAGGCACCAAGCAAAAACACTCAAATTAGCATTGTCATGGAATCCCACTGATGCCTCTCCAATATGCGAATGGTCCATGAAGTTCCACTTTTGAATTTCACTTTGATTCCTGCTCATGTGCAAAGTTCCTAACCGCTTAAAATGTATGCAACACAGAGCTGCAAAGAACTAAGTTTAGCACCGAATTCTTCAGGGAGCAAAAGGTGTGGGTGCTTCCCCAACCATTATTAGCTCTTTTAAATGGTAAAGCAGAAAGAATTCCTGAACACCCACCACAGGGCTCTCCCCAGCCACCCAGAACATTATTTTTCAAAAAGCATATATCTCTGAAGTGAATTATCTGTGGCCAATAGGAAGCTCTGAGGTATGGAAAAAGACGTTGTTTGTGTTCAGCTGTAGTGTGAGAAATATAAAGAAAATACATTGCTGTAGCCTAATTCAATATACTTTCTTTGCTGACTACTCTTCAGTAAGAAGTTTGGGTCTTACACCCCTTCAGCTCAAAAATTCTGTGATTTCTCACGACACAAGCAAATGAGAGTGGGTACGTTCAATGGCCCGAAGGCGATTTTAGACTCAAGGTAAAGAGCTCTTCTACACCTGGCTTTGGAAAAGACTCCCTTACCTGTCTTGTGGTTCAGAAATCCAGTTTCACACAGTTCATTTTGGGTTAATGAAGGTGTTGAGGCTGTGTCTGGAGCTGGATTAGCAATTCCTGCAGATGCCTATCTTTAGCGGCCTCCTTCCTTTCCCTTGTTAGTTTGCTGATGCCTACCTTGGGGAGAGAGCACCGAGGGTCAGTTTTTCTTTTGCCAGCACACCGGAGAGCAGGCTCATGAGGTCCCTTCACCAGGAGGTTTTAGTAGCGTCAGTACAGCGTCTTAAACTCACCGCCTTTCCTAAACATCCCATAACACCAAGAGTTCCTTATAAGAATCAGAGTTTCACTACAGTTATGTAGGCAACACAGGAAAATACATTGTGGAAATCAATCAATCAATCAATCAATCAATCAATCACAGTTTAAAAATTAATGAATTCATTCAAAAACATTCACTGAGTGCCATGCCCACTGTTACTCCTCTCGGGTAACCTGCGAGGACCTGGAAAGCGACAGTCCCTTGGCCCCGGGACCCTCTTCCAAGCTCCTGCAGCCGGACGTGTCACACCATTACGAATCGTGGTTCCGGCCGACACGCCCAGGCACCGAGGAGGGCTCGTGGTGGGACCTTCATCCGGGTACCAGCTGGATGGACCTCCCCCCACACTCAGGGCGCGCTGACCTCACCTGGCCACCCCGGGGCGCTTCAGGCTGGCTTGGGGGGCTACGTCGGAGACCACCAGCTTTGTGCCCAGCCGCCCCACCCACACCCGCACCCGCACCACCTCCTCCCAGCCGCCGGAGGGCAGCACCTCCTCGGGCCTCCCGACGGGGCGAAGGCCTTGGAAGCAGCCGCCCCGGAATCCCAGGGGCTGGATACCAGTCTGGATGGGGCGGCCCGGCCCAAAGGCTCCCGGCGGTCAGCGCCCCGCAGCTCAGGCCAGACCGTGTGCCGCTGCCCCAACTGCCTGGAGGCGGAGCGACTGGGGGCTCCGTGCGGGCCCGATGGGGGCAAGAAGAAGCATTTGCACAATTGCCACATCCCGGGCTGTGGGAAAGCCTACGCCAAGACATCGCACCTGAAGGCACACTTGCGCTGGCACAGCGGCGACCGCCCCTTCGTGTGCAACTGGCTCTTCTGCGGCAAGCGCTTCACGCGCTCCGACGAGCTGCAGCGCCGCCTCCAGACCCACACCGGCACCAAGAAGTTCCCCTGCGCAGTCTGCAGCCGAGTCTTCATGCGCAGCGACCACCTGGCCAAACACATGAAAACCCACGAGGGCGCCAAAGAGGAGGCTGCCGGGGCGGCGGCGGGAGAGGGCAAGGCCGGCGGAGCGGAGCCCCCCGGGGGCAAAGGCAAGCGCGAGGCCGAGGGCAGCGCGGCTCCCTGCAGCTGAGCTCCTCGTCCCGCCTCCCCGTCCCGCCTCCCCGTTGGTCTCCCCTGGGGCCATCAGCAGCGAGCCCTCTGGCCTGATGCCCTTGGGGGGGGGGTGGCTTGAGTAAGAGAAGGTGGTTATTTATGGAGAGGGAGGGAAAGTGGTGCGGGGGTCAGGGAGCCGGGTCGCTTAGGGGTCTCTTAGTCTCTGGGGCTGGACAGGACGGACGCGTTTGACTGGGCGGGGAGGAGCTGCGCGTGCCCATCAGTTCTCCCCTTCCTCGCTCTTTCACTTCACGCCCCTGGGCTGGGGGGTTGGGGTGGACTACCCCAACGGCGGCTGGAGGGCCGAGGGGATAGGGTGGAGGATACGGCGCGTCCCCGGAGCAGAGAGGAGTGGGGCCGCCCCGGGCGCTGGGGGTAGCTGTCTGGACACGTCGTTAGCGCCTGGGAACCCGGACATAAAAGGGCCTCTGGAGCCGCGCTGCGGCCCGGGTCCCTGTCATCCCCCCTAGAGTGCTTTACCCCGGGGTTTCCGGAGGGAGAGCTGAGATGGGGTAGCAGAGGCTGGGGGTCCCCCTAAGGGAGGAGTTTCTATCTGGCTGGGAGGGTTGTCACCGCAGAAATAATGTCTCTGATGTGCCTCCTTATTAAGCCTTCCAGACCCAGTGTGATGGAGCCACGAGGGAAGAAGGGAAGAGGGCCAGAATGGGCGACAGCTTCCAGCCAGAACTGTGGGGTGGAGGAGGGAGCCAGATGTGGAGGTTGAGCAAGGAAGTCTTCCTCTAAAATGAGAGAAAGGGATTTGGTCAGGGAGTGGAAGTAAGCCCTTCCCTCTCTAGCTCTGATTCAGTCCTTAACTCTTGGTCTTTATAAAAGTAAAGTTCAGTAGTCCACTCTCATCTGTCACCCCAGGCAGGCCTTCAAGGCAGCCAAGAGCCCTTGCTCCAGAACTGATGTAGTTCCTCACCCTTGGTGCCTGGCATTTGCCCTCCCCTGAGGGATGGAAGGAAGAGGGTGACCTCGGTTGGGTGAGGGTAGGTGGGGGTGTCCCAGCAGAGGGACCTCCAGCGGTTCCTGCTCAGAGTGGAGGACTCTGTCCCTGCCTGGCCATCTGCTTGCAGAGAAGCTAAGCCCCACTCTTTCTTTAGCTCGACCCTCCCCTTTCGTGCTGCCTACAAGCCTTGCCCCTCCTGTAGAGTGTGTTAGGAGGCTCCTCCCCATCTCATCTCTTGTGGGGCTCCCCTTCCATATGAGGAAGTTGTCCTGTCACTGGAAGGGGCCTGCCTTCTGAGGTGATGTCCAGGAAGCTGTCCCTGTTCCCTTCTTTAGATGCCAGAAATACGTCCTGATGGTGATCCTGGAGTGGGGAACGTGGGGAGGGGTGAAGCCAGAAGAGGCTGAGCCAGGCAAAAGGAAAAAAGCTGATGGGGGCAGGGTCTGACAGGCCGCAGGAGCCTGGAGCTAGTGGGCTTTCCCAGGCTCCAGGTAGAGGCCTTAAGATTCCCCCCGACCTCCCGTTTCCCTGCCTTTCTTTCTCCACCCAGAGCCCTGTGCAAGGATTAGTTGTGTATTGATTTTTTAAGTTATAAGCAAAGGGTATTTTATTTAATATTAGGACATGTGTGTTCATGTTGTGTGTACCCATGCATGTGTGTGTTTCTGTGTGTGTGTGTGTGTGTGTGTGTTTCTCTACTGAGCCTGGGGTCTCCAGCCAGGGAGACCCCATCTTGTTCACCCCAGCCAAGGTCCTGGAGCCTAGGCCCACGGCATCTCTTCCTTCCTTGGGGATATCAGTCCAAGGACTGGGTGCTATTGGGAAGTGGGGCTGGGATCTGGGTGGGAATATGTTTGTGTAGAAGAGAGCCCTTCTTAAGAGGGATGGGGTGACTCTCCCTGAAGGACGCATGGGCCTGGGGTAGGTTAAGAAGTAATGTCCTTTCTTTATGCTCCCTCTTCCCCTACCTCCTGCTAATCCGACCAGAGGTCCCTTTCCTTGCTGAGAGGGCTGGGGGCAGAAGAGAGTTGGCAGTGCCTGCAGGTTGCCTGGCCAGGTGGATGAGGGGGAGAGAGGGAGGGCGCTGTGGGTGTGAGATGCCGTTTTCCTCCAGCTGAGGAAACCAGCCACCTCTCCCTTTGCCACTAGGACAGCCTTTCCCAGTGACCATCCTCAGGGGAACTCCCAAATGTGCGTTGGGGAGAGGACAGCACGGATATTCCCATGGAGGCCCCGAGCTCTAAGGTGTGCTGGTGAGGGCTTTGGATAGGTTTTCTTTTGCTCCCCTCTTTTATAGATCTAGGTTGCTTGGCTGTCTGCCCCCTTCTAGGCAGCCCCCTAGAGGAGAAATGTAGGATTTTTTTTTCTTTAAGTGCTGTGAACCCATTTTGGGGGGGGGGGGGAGGAGGAGGAAGAAGCAGCCTGTGTTTTTTATGCCATAATAAAGTCATCAACCACACCACTGCTTCATTTGTCTTCCAGCTCCGGTTTCCTTTTTGACTCATGGTCTCTCAGCAGCAAGGACCAGGCTGGCTGCAGGGTGGGGTGGACACTTCTCTTTGATCCTGCAGCCCAGGGCAGCCTCACCTCCCTTTGTTTGGGGGCAGAGCTGAGCTGATTGTTGAAGGGTCTGATCCTGCCCGGAGGTTGTTGATGCAGAAGGAGGGTGGCGCTCCCTCGGGGTTGATAGCTGGGCTGACTGTCCCTCCCTGGTCTTCTCCTGTGGAGATGAAAAGGTTCTAGATATTTCCTTCCTCTTCCACATGGAAGCCCCCTCTTTCGCCTCCCCTGCCAAGAATGCCGGTTCCCTGCCTTCCCAGAGATGGCCAGCCCCTTGGCCCCCTCACCCCACCCTCGTGGGTGTGTGCCTGTCAATCAGGCCTTCTGGCTCTGAGAGAGGTGGGGGTGACCGACAGCGATTTCTCCACCCAGGATGATCCCTATCAGGGACAAGGTGATGAAAGGCAGCCGAGATATCCGATGGGCTCCCGCCCAGCTGAAAAGCATGAGGGAAAGGTTCCTAGTGCAACTCCCAGCTAGAGACCTGCCGCAGTTACACAACCACGGTGTGCACAGAAGTTCCTCACTGGACCCATCGGGCACCCCCGGATATGCACAAATGCACACTTTCCCAGGCTGCTCAAACGCCTGGTGCACAGTTGGTGCCTAACACACGTCAGATGAGTAAAAGCCTCATGGCTCCAGGGCCCCAAACCTAGGAAAGTTGACAGAGGATCAGTTTTTGGCTCCAAGGGGGCAGAGTAGGTTATTACGTTCTTTCACCTTTCCATCCTACATCTTGGCCAAAATTATCATCTACCCCAGTGGGATTCCTATTTCCCCCCACTCTAACCCTAACCCAATTTCTCAGAGCCAAATCTGGTACCCAGGCTGGCCCATTCCACCACTTGTTTGGGAGAGTCTGGGGTCACAAAGTTTCTTAAATGGGGGCATCAGAATGATTTAGGGGTTACAGAGGAAAGCAGACCAGTTGAGGGGGCCATACGTTTGTTTCTGTCTGCCTGGGTGGCGGAGGGCCAGGCGTGTTACGGTGACCTCAGGCCCACCCCGCTCCCTGGGGCTCCTCTTTTGTCTTCCTGGTTCTGGGGGACTTAGACCCCAGGAGCCTGGCGAGTCCTCTCCTGCTCTCCCCCATTGCTGCCCCCAGGGCGAGGAGGGCAGCTGTGGGGGCGGCTGGGCCTGTCTGGGCAGGGCTGGGACTGCCCCTCCTCCCCTTGCAGCTCCTCCCGCTGACCTGCATTCTTATCGGGGGCCTTTGGTGCGGCTCTCATGCCTCTCACTCGCTCGCTCTGACCGGCAATGCTGCCTGGCTGCCGCCACTCCCCACCCCCCACCCCCCACCCCCCACCCCCGCAATGGAGCCCGAGGCCACCTCTGACCCCTCAGTTCTGGCAACCCTGGCAGGACAGTCCTGGAGGGGCTGAGAGGGAGTTCGGGAAATCAAAACATCTGGCCTGACCCCTGGGCAACGTCTCTGAGCCACCCTCTCCTCTCCTGGGAAGTGGGAATAGAATCCCTCTAGGGTGGGTGAGTGAAGTCAGGAATGGGAAAGTGACCGAGGAACCTGCAGCCTGGGGACTGCAGCCTGGGGCTGTGCTGTTCTGCCCGGTCCTGCCCCCAAGCGGGCAGCTGGGGAAGTTCAGGATGTGAACCGGCTTTCAGGCCAGCCACCTCGGGGACTCATGTTTATCACCACACAGTCTTGATGTTTGCTTCCGGAATGACGTCCAATGGCAACCTCCCGACCCCCACCCCGTACATCACACCAGAAGCAGCCTTCACCTCCCATTAATCCTTGTGAGTCTGACTGCTCAGCATCTGAGCAGTGGAGGTTTGAAAAGAATCTCAGGCGCCAAATAGTATTTGGTATTTGGATAAGTATTCTCATTCTTTAAAAAAGAATAAGTATTCTCATTCTTTAAAAAAAAACTGCCAATCAATAAAAAAGCGAAAAAAGAATATGCTGATCAGCACTATGCCTAGTGTTGTAAACACAAAGACGGGTAAGACAGGACTCCTTTTAGCAACTCATGATCTCACAGGGAAAGTAAACATATAAGCTCAAACCATAACGACAAAGTGCTGTGGAGGCACCATGAAGTAATAAAACTACATTTCTTTTAAAACAGTCGTTTCCTCCTTCTATCCACTCCCCAGCTATTTGTTGATTTTATAAATATTTGAGTTTGCTTTATGTCCACGCGTTGGCTTTAAACATGATAGACGATGCACATAAGCAGGATCTAGTCCATACTTTGAAGGAGTTTCTGCTCAGAGGAAATGGGTTGCAAAAACAGCTATATTTAAAGAAAGAAATGAATATGGGCAATGAGAGCTATAAGTTGGTATTGGAGCACAAAAGAGGGAAAAAAGACTTCAAATTGGATCAGGGAAGATGTTACTAGAGCAATGCTGTTTAAACGGGACCTCGAAGGGCCATTGGGTATCAATGACGGACATCTTGGGAAGAATAAGCTTGCAACAGGAAAGTGGGAGAAAGGCAAAACACAGGAAAAATACTCTGAGTACCTGTAGAGTACAAGTGGGAAGAGTAGGAGCTTAGAGCCACATCATCTAGGGCTTTGGAGGCCAAGCCAGGGATACCATGCCAAGCTACCATGTTACCACAGCAGTGCTTTAGCACAAGCATTAGCCTGCAACAGAACCAACCACTTGGAGGGCTTGTGAAAACACAAGCTCCACTCCCATAGTTACTGATTCCAGAGGTCCAGAGTAGGGCTGACTATTCGTATCTTCAAGAAGTTCACAAGTGATGCTGGTATTTGAAGACCACTTCCGGAGAGTTAATCTGGTGATTGCGTGGAGGATGGCTTAGAAAGGGAGAGGGTAGAGATGGAAACACCAGTCAGAAGACAGTTATACCCATCCAGGTGAAATGAGAGACTAAGCTGGAATCAATGGAAATAAGATAGTCAGCTATAGTCAAGAGTAGGTATTTTCGAATAAAAGTCAATATGATAGAAAGTGTAATACTGAATTAAAGCTACATATTAATGAGAGGAGTAACTTCCTTTCAAGTTGTGTGAAAGGGTATCTTTTATTTCTTCTGGTAGTGAATTGGCCTAGAAAAACAGAACTCTACTGGGAAGTGTGTAAATATAAGAATATTCCTTTTAATATTAGAAATTATAATGATATATAGAGATAAAAACTTTGAGCTCATAATCTAGAATTTGATGAGACCACGAAAGGTGGCATCTAATCAATGCTTCTGCTCTCAGGAAAGATTACCTCCAAAATCTATCAAGATCTATAGTTGTATATTTAATTTATGAAGATCCTGAAGCTGAGACTCTTAAGAGAGGTGAAGGCAGGGCTAGGGGCTCTGGAAGGTTCAAATAATAATTCCTAAGGTTTGGAGTTTAGACCAAAGCTTCTTATTTGTTATTATCATTCTAACCTCTACTAGTTATTCCTACTAATTAGATATCTAATAGCTAATTGAGGCAATATTCTCCTTTTCCTTTTCCTAGAGATTTATGCTGCAGTAAAATACAGTCTATCGAAAGACGTACATTTGAACCACTACCTTTTTTGCAGTTTATCTAAGTTACAAATATAACTTCATTATATTTGGAATTTTTGTAAAGCTTAATTTTTAATAAAATTAATTTGTTACTCATTTGGAAATATGATTAAGATTACTACTAAAATTTTGTAGCAAATCCTTTTTGTCTCTAGCAAAGATTAGTGTGAGAAGTATTACACAGATCAGAGTGAATCATTATAGAGCAGTGGCTCTCAACCAGGGTGATTTTGCACGCAGGTGACATTTGGTAGCGTCTGGAGACATTTTTGCTTGTCAGAACTGTATATGCTGCTGGCATCTAGTGGACAGAGGCCAGAGATGCTACTAAACGTCCAACAGTGTACAGGAGAGCCTCCCACAGCAAAGAATTATCCAGCCCAAAATGTCGATAGTGCTGCCTTTCTGGAGAAATAAAGATCACTTAACACAAGTATTTAATGAGCATTTACTATTTTGTATCTAATGCACCACATATATAATCATGAAAGTATAAATCATAATATCTTCCACAGTGAGATTTCTTTAGCGTATGGAGGGAGTAGTGTTGTTATGTTTCATCATATATAAATTAGAATTATTGCCAAAGGATAAATGTTCTGAAAGAATATATATTTTTATTCTTCTTTTGCTTGTGTCTTTTGTTGTAGAAATCTTGGTTGCAATTTACTCACAGAACTGAGCTTTGGAACGTTTCAGGCCTGGCATGGAATGCAGTTTTTACACAAGTTGTAAGTGGAATAGAAGATGAATACATGTAAAAAACTGTGTGTAAAAACACCATGCAGTTCTTGGTTAGCTGGGTGTAAGCCCAGGATGAATTCTGGAAAGTATGTCTTGAGAGCCATTTATTTTTTTTTTTCAAATGAGGAAACTAAGGTACAAAGAGGCCAAGAGACTTGTTTAACTCAAATATATGAATCGCTCTGCTTTCCATAGTACTGATCTTTGGCACGGGCAATAAAAGGCACCAAGCAAAAACACTCAAATTAGCATTGTCATGGAATCCCACTGATGCCTCTCCAATATGCGAATGGTCCATGAAGTTCCACTTTTGAATTTCACTTTGATTCCTGCTCATGTGCAAAGTTCCTAACTGCTTAAAATGTATGCAACACAGAGCTGCAAAGAACTAAGTTTAGCACGGAATTCTTCAGGGAGCAAAAGGTGTGGGTGCTTCCCCAACCATTATTAGCTCTTTTAAATGGTAAAGCAGAAAGAATTCCTGAACACCCACCACAGGGCTCTCCCCAGCCACCCAGAACATTATTTTTCAAAAAGCATATATCTCTGAAGTGAATTATCTGTGGCCAATAGGAAGCTCTGAGGTATGGAAAAAGACGTTGTTTGTGTTCAGCTGTAGTGTGAGAAATATAAAGAAAATACATTGCTGTAGCCTAATTCAATATACTTTCTTTGCTGACTACTCTTCAGTAAGAAGTGTGGGTTTTACACCCCTTCAGCTCAAAAATTCTGTGATTTCTCACGACACAAGCAAATGAGAGTGGGTACGTTCAATGGCCCGAAGGCGATTTTAGACTCAAGGTAAAGAGCTCTTCTACACCTGGCTTTGGAAAAGACTCCCTTACCTGTCTTGTGGTTCAGAAATCCAGTTTCACACAGTTCATTTTGGGTTAATGAAGGTGTTGAGGCTGTGTCTGGAGCTGGATTAGCAATTCCTGCAGATGCCTATCTTTAGCGGCCTCCTTCCTTTCCCTTGTTAGTTTGCTGATGCCTACCTTGGGGAGAGAGCACCGAGGGTCAGTTTTTCTTTTGCCAGCACACCGGAGAGCAGGCTCATGAGGTCCCTTCACCAGGAGGTTTTAGTAGCGTCAGTACAGCGTCTTAAACTCACCGCCTTTCCTAAACATCCCATAACACCAAGAGTTCCTTATAAGAATCAGAGTTTCACTATAGTTATGTAGGCAACACAGGAAAATACATTGTGGAAATCAATCAATCAATCAATCAATCAATCAATCAATCACAGTTTAAAAATTAATGAATTCATTCAAAAACATTCACTGAGTGCCATGCCCACTGTTACTCCTCTCGGGTAACCTGCGAGGACCTGGAAAGCGACAGTCCCTTGGCCCCGGGACCCTCTTCCAAGCTCCTGCAGCCGGACGTGTCACACCATTACGAATCGTGGTTCCGGCCGACACGCCCAGGCACCGAGGAGGGCTCGTGGTGGGACCTTCATCCGGGTACCAGCTGGATGGACCTCCCCCACACTCAGGGCGCGCTGACCTCACCTGGCCACCCCGGGGCGCTTCAGGCTGGCTTGGGGGGCTACGTCGGAGACCACCAGCTTTGTGCCCAGCCGCCCCACCCACACCCGCACCCGCACCACCTCCTCCCAGCCGCCGGAGGGCAGCACCTCCTCGGGCCTCCCGACGGGGCGAAGGCCTTGGAAGCAGCCGCCCCGGAATCCCAGGGGCTGGATACCAGTCTGGATGGGGCGGCCCGGCCCAAAGGCTCCCGGCGGTCAGCGCCCCGCAGCTCAGGCCAGACCGTGTGCCGCTGCCCCAACTGCCTGGAGGCGGAGCGACTGGGGGCTCCGTGCGGGCCCGATGGGGGCAAGAAGAAGCATTTGCACAATTGCCACATCCCGGGCTGTGGGAAAGCCTACGCCAAGACATCGCACCTGAAGGCACACTTGCGCTGGCACAGCGGCGACCGCCCCTTCGTGTGCAACTGGCTCTTCTGCGGCAAGCGCTTCACGCGCTCCGACGAGCTGCAGCGCCGCCTCCAGACCCACACCGGCACCAAGAAGTTCCCCTGCGCAGTCTGCAGCCGAATCTTCATGCGCAGCGACCACCTGGCCAAACACATGAAAACCCACGAGGGCGCCAAAGAGGAGGCTGCCGGGGCGGCGGCGGGAGAGGGCAAGGCCGGCGGAGCGGAGCCCCCCGGGGGCAAAGGCAAGCGCGAGGCCGAGGGCAGCGCGGCTCCCTGCAGCTGAGCTCCTCGTCCCGCCTCCCCGTCCCGCCTCCCCGTTGGTCTCCCCTGGGGCCATCAGCAGCGAGCCCTCTGGCCTGATGCCCTTGGGGGGGGGGTGGCTTGAGTAAGAGAAGGTGGTTATTTATGGAGAGGGAGGGAAAGTGGTGCGGGGGTCAGGGAGCCGGGTCGCTTAGGGGTCTCTTAGTCTCTGGGGCTGGACAGGACGGACGCGTTTGACTGGGCGGGGAGGAGCTGCGCGTGCCCATCAGTTCTCCCCTTCCTCGCTCTTTCACTTCACGCCCCTGGGCTGGGGGGTTGGGGTGGACTACCCCAACGGCGGCTGGAGGGCCGAGGGGATAGGGTGGAGGATACGGCGCGTCCCCGGAGCAGAGAGGAGTGGGGCCGCCCCGGGCGCTGGGGGTAGCTGTCTGGACACGTCGTTAGCGCCTGGGAACCCGGACATAAAAGGGCCTCTGGAGCCGCGCTGCGGCCCGGGTCCCTGTCATCCCCCCTAGAGTGCTTTACCCCGGGGTTTCCGGAGGGAGAGCTGAGATGGGGTAGCAGAGGCTGGGGGTCCCCCTAAGGGAGGAGTTTCTATCTGGCTGGGAGGGTTGTCACCGCAGAAATAATGTCTCTGATGTGCCTCCTTATTAAGCCTTCCAGACCCAGTGTGATGGAGCCACGAGGGAAGAAGGGAAGAGGGCCAGAATGGGCGACAGCTTCCAGCCAGAACTGTGGGGTGGAGGAGGGAGCCAGATGTGGAGGTTGAGCAAGGAAGTCTTCCTCTAAAATGAGAGAAAGGGATTTGGTCAGGGAGTGGAAGTAAGCCCTTCCCTCTCTAGCTCTGATTCAGTCCTTAACTCTTGGTCTTTATAAAAGTAAAGTTCAGTAGTCCACTCTCATCTGTCACCCCAGGCAGGCCTTCAAGGCAGCCAAGAGCCCTTGCTCCAGAACTGATGTAGTTCCTCACCCTTGGTGCCTGGCATTTGCCCTCCCCTGAGGGATGGAAGGAAGAGGGTGACCTCGGTTGGGTGAGGGTAGGTGGGGGTGTCCCAGCAGAGGGACCTCCAGCGGTTCCTGCTCAGAGTGGAGGACTCTGTCCCTGCCTGGCCATCTGCTTGCAGAGAAGCTAAGCCCCACTCTTTCTTTAGCTCGACCCTCCCCTTTCGTGCTGCCTACAAGCCTTGCCCCTCCTGTAGAGTGTGTTAGGAGGCTCCTCCCCATCTCATCTCTTGTGGGGCTCCCCTTCCATATGAGGAAGTTGTCCTGTCACTGGAAGGGGCCTGCCTTCTGAGGTGATGTCCAGGAAGCTGTCCCTGTTCCCTTCTTTAGATGCCAGAAATACGTCCTGATGGTGATCCTGGAGTGGGGAACGTGGGGAGGGGTGAAGCCAGAAGAGGCTGAGCCAGGCAAAAGGAAAAAAGCTGATGGGGGCAGGGTCTGACAGGCCGCAGGAGCCTGGAGCTAGTGGGCTTTCCCAGGCTCCAGGTAGAGGCCTTAAGATTCCCCCCGACCTCC
The DNA here is from genome assembly GCF_028564815.1 of Eubalaena glacialis. NCBI lineage: Eukaryota > Metazoa > Chordata > Mammalia > Artiodactyla > Balaenidae > Eubalaena > Eubalaena glacialis. Next base: position 37,171,923 of record NC_083734.1, on the reverse strand, counting down.
CGTTTCCCTGCCTTTCTTTCTCCACCCAGAGCCCTGTGCAAGGATTAGTTGTGTATTGATTTTTTAAGTTATAAGCAAAGGGTATTTTATTTAATATTAGGACATGTGTGTTCATGTTGTGTGTACCCATGCATGTGTGTGTTTCTGTGTGTGTGTGTGTGTGTGTGTGTTTCTCTACTGAGCCTGGGGTCTCCAGCCAGGGAGACCCCATCTTGTTCACCCCAGCCAAGGTCCTGGAGCCTAGGCCCACGGCATCTCTTCCTTCCTTGGGGATATCAGTCCAAGGACTGGGTGCTATTGGGAAGTGGGGCTGGGATCTGGGTGGGAATATGTTTGTGTAGAAGAGAGCCCTTCTTAAGAGGGATGGGGTGACTCTCCCTGAAGGACGCATGGGCCTGGGGTAGGTTAAGAAGTAATGTCCTTTCTTTATGCTCCCTCTTCCCCTACCTCCTGCTAATCCGACCAGAGGTCCCTTTCCTTGCTGAGAGGGCTGGGGGCAGAAGAGAGTTGGCAGTGCCTGCAGGTTGCCTGGCCAGGTGGATGAGGGGGAGAGAGGGAGGGCGCTGTGGGTGTGAGATGCCGTTTTCCTCCAGCTGAGGAAACCAGCCACCTCTCCCTTTGCCACTAGGACAGCCTTTCCCAGTGACCATCCTCAGGGGAACTCCCAAATGTGCGTTGGGGAGAGGACAGCACGGATATTCCCATGGAGGCCCCGAGCTCTAAGGTGTGCTGGTGAGGGCTTTGGATAGGTTTTCTTTTGCTCCCCTCTTTTATAGATCTAGGTTGCTTGGCTGTCTGCCCCCTTCTAGGCAGCCCCCTAGAGGAGAAATGTAGGATTTTTTTTTCTTTAAGTGCTGTGAACCCATTTTGGGGGGGGGGGAGGAGGAGGAAGAAGCAGCCTGTGTTTTTTATGCCATAATAAAGTCATCAACCACACCACTGCTTCATTTGTCTTCCAGCTCCGGTTTCCTTTTTGACTCATGGTCTCTCAGCAGCAAGGACCAGGCTGGCTGCAGGGTGGGGTGGACACTTCTCTTTGATCCTGCAGCCCAGGGCAGCCTCACCTCCCTTTGTTTGGGGGCAGAGCTGAGCTGATTGTTGAAGGGTCTGATCCTGCCCGGAGGTTGTTGATGCAGAAGGAGGGTGGCGCTCCCTCGGGGTTGACAGCTGGGCTGACTGTCCCTCCCTGGTCTTCTCCTGTGGAGATGAAAAGGTTCTAGATATTTCCTTCCTCTTCCACATGGAAGCCCCCTCTTTCGCCTCCCCTGCCAAGAATGCCGGTTCCCTGCCTTCCCAGAGATGGCCAGCCCCTTGGCCCCCTCACCCCACCCTCGTGGGTGTGTGCCTGTCAATCAGGCCTTCTGGCTCTGAGAGACGTGGGGGTGACCGACAGCGATTTCTCCACCCAGGATGATCCCTATCAGGGACAAGGTGATGAAAGGCAGCCGAGATATCCGATGGGCTCCCGCCCAGCTGAAAAGCATGAGGGAAAGGTTCCTAGTGCAACTCCCAGCTAGAGACCTGCCGCAGTTACACAACCACGGTGTGCACAGAAGTTCCTCACTGGACCCATCGGGCACCCCCGGATATGCACAAATGCACACTTTCCCAGGCTGCTCAAACGCCTGGTGCACAGTTGGTGCCTAACACACGTCAGATGAGTAAAAGCCTCATGGCTCCAGGGCCCCAAACCTAGGAAAGTTGACAGAGGATCAGTTTTTGGCTCCAAGGGGGCAGAGTAGGTTATTACGTTCTTTCACCTTTCCATCCTACATCTTGGCCAAAATTATCATCTACCCCAGTGGGATTCCTATTTCCCCCCACTCTAACCCTAACCCAATTTCTCAGAGCCAAATCTGGTACCCAGGCTGGCCCATTCCACCACTTGTTTGGGAGAGTCTGGGGTCACAAAGTTTCTTAAATGGGGGCATCAGAATGATTTAGGGGTTACAGAGGAAAGCAGACCAGTTGAGGGGGCCATACGTTTGTTTCTGTCTGCCTGGGTGGCGGAGGGCCAGGCGTGTTACGGTGACCTCAGGCCCACCCCGCTCCCTGGGGCTCCTCTTTTGTCTTCCTGGTTCTGGGGGACTTAGACCCCAGGAGCCTGGCGAGTCCTCTCCTGCTCTCCCCCATTGCTGCCCCCAGGGCGAGGAGGGCAGCTGTGGGGGCGGCTGGGCCTGTCTGGGCAGGGCTGGGACTGCCCCTCCTCCCCTTGCAGCTCCTCCCGCTGACCTGCATTCTTATCGGGGGCCTTTGGTGCGGCTCTCATGCCTCTCACTCGCTCGCTCTGACCGGCAATGCTGCCTGGCTGCCGCCACTCCCCACCCCCCACCCCCCACCCCCCACCCCCGCAATGGAGCCCGAGGCCACCTCTGACCCCTCAGTTCTGGCACCCCTGGCAGGACAGTCCTGGAGGGGCTGAGAGGGAGTTCGGGAAATCAAAACATCTGGCCTGACCCCTGGGCAACGTCTCTGAGCCACCCTCTCCTCTCCTGGGAAGTGGGAATAGAATCCCTCTAGGGTGGGTGAGTGAAGTCAGGAATGGGAAAGTGACCGAGGAACCTGCAGCCTGGGGACTGCAGCCTGGGGCTGTGCTGTTCTGCCCGGTCCTGCCCCCAAGCGGGCAGCTGGGGAAGTTCAGGATGTGAACCGGCTTTCAGGCCAGCCACCTCGGGGACTCATGTTTATCACCACACAGTCTTGATGTTTGCTTCCGGAATGACGTCCAATGGCAACCTCCCGACCCCCATCCCGTACATCACACCAGAAGCAGCCTTCACCTCCCATTAATCCTTGTGAGTCTGACTGCTCAGCATCTGAGCAGTGGAGGTTTGAAAAGAATCTCAGGCGCCAAATAGTATTTGGTATTTGGATAAGTATTCTCATTCTTTAGAAAAGAATAAGTATTCTCATTCTTTAAAAAAAAACTGCCAATCAATAAAAAAGCGAAAAAAGAATATGCTGATCAGCACTATGCCTAGTGTTGTAAACACAAAGATGGGTAAGACAGGACTCCTTTTAGCAACCCAGGATCTCACAGGGAAAGTAAACATATAAGCTCAAACCATAACGACAAAGTGCTGTGGAGGCACCATGAAGTAATAAAACTACATTTCTTTTTTTTTTTATTAAAGATTTATTTATTTATTGATTGATTGATTGCTATGTTGGGTCTTCGTTTCTGTGCGAGGGCTTTCTCCAGTTGCGGCAAGCGGGGGCCACTCTTCATCGTGGTGCGCGGGCCTCTCACTATCGCGGCCTCTCCTGTTGCGGAGCACAAGCTCCAGACGCGCAGGCTCAGCAGCTGTGGCTCACGGGCCTAGTTGCTCCGCGGCATGTGGGATCTTCCCAGACCAGGGCTCGAACTCGTGTCCCCTGCATTATCAGGCAGACTCTCAACCACTGCGCCACCAGGGAAGCCCTACATTTCTTTTAAAACAGTCGTTTCCTCCTTTTATCCACTCCCCAGCTATTTGTTGATTTTGTAAATATTTGAGTTTGCTTTATGTCCACGCGTTGGCTTTAAACATGATAGACGATGCACATAAGCAGGATCTAGTCCATACTTTGAAGGAGTTTCTGCTCAGAGGAAATGGGTTGCAAAAACAGCTATATTTAAAGAAAGAAATGAATATGGGCAATGAGAGCTATAAGTTGGTATTGGAGCACAAAAGAGGGAAAAAAGACTTCAAATTGGATCAGGGAAGATGTTACTAGAGCAATGCTGTTTAAACGGGACCTCGAAGGGCCATTGGGTATCAATGACGGACATCTTGGGAAGAATAAACTTGCAACAGGAAAGTGGGAGAAAGGCAAAACACAGGAAAAATACTCTGAGTACCTGTAGAGTACAAGTGGGAAGAGTAGGAGCTTAGAACCACATCATCTAGGGCTTTGGAGGCCAAGCCAAGGATACCATGCCAAGCTACCATGTTACCACAGCAGTGCTTTAGCACAAGCATTAGCCTGCAACAGAACCAACCACTTGGAGGGCTTGTGAAAACACAAGCTCCACTCCCATAGTTACTGATTCCAGAGGTCCAGAGTAGGGCTGACTATTCGTATCTTCAAGAAGTTCACAAGTGATGCTGGTATTTGAAGACCACTTCCGGAGAGTTAATCTGGTGATTGCGTGGAGGATGGCTTAGAAAGGGAGAGGGTAGAGATGGAAACACCAGTCAGAAGACAGTTATACCCATCCAGGTGAAATGAGAGACTAAGCTGGAATCAATGGAAATAAGATAGTCAGCTATAGTCAAGAGTAGGTATTTTCGAATAAAAGTCAATATGATAGAAAGTGTAATACTGAATTAAAGCTACATATTAATGAGAGGAGTAACTTCCTTTCAAGTTGTGTGAAAGGGTATCTTTTATTTCTTCTGGTAGTGAATTGGCCTAGAAAAACAGAACTCTACTGGGAAGTGTGTAAATATAAGAATATTCCTTTTAATATTAGAAATTATAATGATATATAGAGATAAAAACTTTGAGCTCATAATCTAGAATTTGATGAGACCACGAAAGGTGGCATCTAATCAATGCTTCTGCTCTCAGGAAAGATTACCTCCAAAATCTATCAAGATCTATAGTTGTATATTTAATTTATGAAGATCCTGAAGGTGAGACTCTTAAGAGAGGTGAAGGCAGGGCTAGGGGCTCTGGAAGGTTCAAATAATAATTCCTAAGGTTTGGAGTTTAGACCAAAGCTTCTTATTTGTTATTATCATTCTAACCTCTACTAGTTATTCCTACTAATTAGATATCTAATAGCTAATTGAGGCAATATTCTCCTTTTCCTTTTCCTAGAGATTTATGCTGCAGTAAAATACAGTCTATCGAAAGACGTACATTTGAACCACTACCTTTTTTGCAGTTTATCTAAGTTACAAATATAACTTCATTATATTTGGAATTTTTGTAAAGCTTAATTTTTAATAAAATTAATTTGTTACTCATTTGGAAATATGATTAAGATTACTACTAAAATTTTGTAGCAAATCCTTTTTGTCTCTAGCAAAGATTAGTGTGAGAAGTATTACACAGATCAGAGTGAATCATTATAGAGCAGTGGCTCTCAACCAGGGTGATTTTGCACGCAGGTGACATTTGGTAGCGTCTGGAGACATTTTTGCTTGCCAGAACTGTATATGCTACTGGCATCTAGTGGACAGAGGCCAGAGATGCTACTAAACGTCCAACAGTGTACAGGAGAGCCTCCCACAGCAAAGAATTATCCAGCCCAAAATGTCGATAGTGCTGCCTTTCTGGAGAAATAAAGATCACTTAACACAAGTATTTAATGAGCATTTACTATTTTGTATCTAATGCACCACATATATAATCATGAAAGTATAAATCATAATATCTTCCACAGTGAGATTTCTTTAGCGTATGGAGGGAGTAGTGTTGTTATGTTTCATCATATATAAATTAGAATTATTGCCAAAGGATAAATGTTCTGAAAGAATATATATTTTTATTCTTCTTTTGCTTGTGTCTTTTGTTGTAGAAATCTTGGTTGCAATTTACTCACAGAACTGAGCTTTGGAACGTTTCAGGCCTGGCATGGAATGCAGTTTTTACACAAGTTGTAAGTGGAATAGAAGATGAATACATGTAAAAAACTGTGTGTAAAAACACCATGCAGTTCTTGGTTAGCTGGGTGTAAGCCCAGGATGAATTCTGGAAAGTATGTCTTGAGAGCCATTTATTTTTTTTTTTCAAATGAGGAAACTAAGGTACAAAGAGGCCAAGAGACTTGTTTAACTCAAATATATGAATCGCTCTGCTTTCCATAGTACTGATCTTTGGCACGGGCAATAAAAGGCACCAAGCAAAAACACTCAAATTAGCATTGTCATGGAATCCCACTGATGCCTCTCCAATATGCGAATGGTCCATGAAGTTCCACTTTTGAATTTCACTTTGATTCCTGCTCATGTGCAAAGTTCCTAACTGCTTAAAATGTATGCAACACAGAGCTGCAAAGAACTAAGTTTAGCACGGAATTCTTCAGGGAGCAAAAGGTGTGGGTGCTTCCCCAACCATTATTAGCTCTTTTAAATGGTAAAGCAGAAAGAATTCCTGAACACCCACCACAGGGCTCTCCCCAGCCACCCAGAACATTATTTTTCAAAAAGCATATATCTCTGAAGTGAATTATCTGTGGCCAATAGGAAGCTCTGAGGTATGGAAAAAGACGTTGTTTGTGTTCAGCTGTAGTGTGAGAAATATAAAGAAAATACATTGCTGTAGCCTAATTCAATATACTTTCTTTGCTGACTACTCTTCAGTAAGAAGTGTGGGTTTTACACCCCTTCAGCTCAAAAATTCTGTGATTTCTCACGACACAAGCAAATGAGAGTGGGTACGTTCAATGGCCCGAAGGCGATTTTAGACTCAAGGTAAAGAGCTCTTCTACACCTGGCTTTGGAAAAGACTCCCTTACCTGTCTTGTGGTTCAGAAATCCAGTTTCACACAGTTCATTTTGGGTTAATGAAGGTGTTGAGGCTGTGTCTGGAGCTGGATTAGCAATTCCTGCAGATGCCTATCTTTAGCGGCCTCCTTCCTTTCCCTTGTTAGTTTGCTGATGCCTACCTTGGGGAGAGAGCACCGAGGGTCAGTTTTTCTTTTGCCAGCACACCGGAGAGCAGGCTCATGAGGTCCCTTCACCAGGAGGTTTTAGTAGCGTCAGTACAGCGTCTTAAACTCACCGCCTTTCCTAAACATCCCATAACACCAAGAGTTCCTTATAAGAATCAGAGTTTCACTATAGTTATGTAGGCAACACAGGAAAATACATTGTGGAAATCAATCAATCAATCAATCAATCAATCAATCACAGTTTAAAAATTAATGAATTCATTCAAAAACATTCACTGAGTGCCATGCCCACTGTTACTCCTCTCGGGTAACCTGCGAGGACCTGGAAAGCGACAGTCCCTTGGCCCCGGGACCCTTTTCCAAGCTCCTGCAGCCGGACGTGTCACACCATTACGAATCGTGGTTCCGGCCGACACGCCCAGGCACCGAGGAGGGCTCGTGGTGGGACCTTCATCCGGGTACCAGCTGGATGGACCTCCCCCACACTCAGGGCGCGCTGACCTCACCTGGCCACCCCGGGGCGCTTCAGGCTGGCTTGGGGGGCTACGTCGGAGACCACCAGCTTTGTGCCCAGCCGCCCCACCCACACCCGCACCCGCACCACCTCCTCCCAGCCGCCGGAGGGCAGCACCTCCTCGGGCCTCCCGACGGGGCGAAGGCCTTGGAAGCAGCCGCCCCGGAATCCCAGGGGCTGGATACCAGTCTGGATGGGGCGGCCCGGCCCAAAGGCTCCCGGCGGTCAGCGCCCCGCAGCTCAGGCCAGACCGTGTGCCGCTGCCCCAACTGCCTGGAGGCGGAGCGACTGGGGGCTCCGTGCGGGCCCGATGGGGGCAAGAAGAAGCATTTGCACAATTGCCACATCCCGGGCTGTGGGAAAGCCTACGCCAAGACATCGCACCTGAAGGCACACTTGCGCTGGCACAGCGGCGACCGCCCCTTCGTGTGCAACTGGCTCTTCTGCGGCAAGCGCTTCACGCGCTCCGACGAGCTGCAGCGCCGCCTCCAGACCCACACCGGCACCAAGAAGTTCCCCTGCGCAGTCTGCAGCCGAGTCTTCATGCGCAGCGACCACCTGGCCAAACACATGAAAACCCACGAGGGCGCCAAAGAGGAGGCTGCCGGGGCGGCGGCGGGAGAGGGCAAGGCCGGCGGAGCGGAGCCCCCCGGGGGCAAAGGCAAGCGCGAGGCCGAGGGCAGCGCGGCTCCCTGCAACTGAGCTCCTCGTCCCGCCTCCCCGTCCCGCCTCCCCGTTGGTCTCCCCTGGGGCCATCAGCAGAGAGCCCTCTGGCCTGATGCCCTTGCGGGGGGGGGGGTGGCTTGAGTAAGAGAAGGTGGTTATTTATGGAGAGGGAGGGAAAGTGGTGCGGGGGTCAGGGAGCCGGGTCGCTTAGGGGTCTCTTAGTCTCTGGGGCTGGACAGGACGGACGCGTTTGACTGGGCGGGGAGGAGCTGCGCGTGCCCATCAGTTCTCCCCTTCCTGGCTCTTTCACTTCACGCCCCTGGGCTGGGGGGTTGGGGTGGACTACCCCAACGGCGGCTGGAGGGCCGAGGGGATAGGGTGGAGGATACGGCGCGTCCCCGGAGCAGAGAGGAGTGGGGCCGCCCCGGGCGCTGGGGGTAGCTGTCTGGACACGTCGTTAGCGCCTGGGAACCCGGACATAAAAGGGCCTCTGGAGCCGCGCTGCGGCCCGGGTCCCTGTCATCCCCCCTAGAGTGCTTTACCCCGGGGTTTCCGGAGGGAGAGCTGAGATGGGGTAGCAGAGGCTGGGGGTCCCCCTAAGGGAGGAGTTTCTATCTGGCTGGGAGGGTTGTCACCGCAGAAATAATGTCTCTGATGTGCCTCCTTATTAAGCCTTCCAGACCCAGTGTGATGGAGCCACGAGGGAAGAAGGGAAGAGGGCCAGAATGGGCGACAGCTTCCAGCCAGAACTGTGGGGTGGAGGAGGGAGCCAGATGTGGAGGTTGAGCAAGGAAGTCTTCCTCTAAAATGAGAGAAAGGGATTTGGTCAGGGAGTGGAAGTAAGCCCTTCCCTCTCTAGCTCTGATTCAGTCCTTAACTCTTGGTCTTTATAAAAGTAAAGTTCAGTAGTCAACTCTCATCTGTCACCCCAGGCAGGCCTTCAAGGCAGCCAAGAGCCCTTGCTCCAGAACTGATGTAGTTCCTCACCCTTGGTGCCTGGCATTTGCCCTCCCCTGAGGGATGGAAGGAAGAGGGTGACCTCGGTTAGGTGAGGGTAGGTGGGGGTGTCCCAGCAGAGGGACCTCCAGCGGTTCCTGCTCAGAGTGGAGGACTCTGTCCCTGCCTGGCCATCTGCTTGCAGAGAAGCTAAGCCCCACTCTTTCTTTAGCTCGACCCTCCCCTTTCGTGCTGCCTACAAGCCTTGCCCCTCCTGTAGAGTGTGTTAGGAGGCTCCTCCCCATCTCATCTCTTGTGGGGCTCCCCTTCCATATGAGGAAGTTGTCCTGTCACTGGAAGGGGCCTGCCTTCTGAGGTGATGTCCAGGAAGCTGTCCCTGTTCCCTTCTTTAGATGCCAGAAATACGTCCTGATGGTGATCCTGGAGTGGGGAACGTGGGGAGGGGTGAAGCCAGAAGAGGCTGAGCCAGGCAAAAGGAAAAAAGCTGATGGGGGCAGGGTCTGACAGGCCGCAGGAGCCTGGAGCTAGTGGGCTTTCCCAGGCTCCAGGTAGAGGCCTTAAGATTCCCCCCGACCTCCCGTTTCCCTGCCTTTCTTTCTCCACCCAGAGCCCTGTGCAAGGATTAGTTGTGTATTGATTTTTTAAGTTATAAGCAAAGGGTATTTTATTTAATATTAGGACATGTGTGTTCATGTTGTGTGTACCCATGCATGTGTGTGTTTCTGTGTGTGTGTGTGTGTGTTTCTCTACTGAGCCTGGGGTCTCCAGCCAGGGAGACCCCATCTTGTTCACCCCAGCCGAGGTCCTGGAGCCTAGGCCCACGGCATCTCTTCCTTCCTTGGGGATATCAGTCCAAGGACTGGGTGCTATTGGGAAGTGGGGCTGGGATCTGGGTGGGAATATGTTTGTGTAGAAGAGAGCCCTTCTTAAGAGGGATGGGGTGACTCTCCCTGAAGGACGCATGGGCCTGGGGTAGGTTAAGAAGTAATGTCCTTTCTTTATGCTCCCTCTTCCCCTACCTCCTGCTAATCCGACCAGAGGTCCCTTTCCTTGCTGAGAGGGCTGGGAGCAGAAGAGAGTTGGCAGTGCCTGCAGGTTGCCTGGCCAGGTGGATGAGGGGGAGAGAGGGAGGGCGCTGTGGGTGTGAGATGCCGTTTTCCTCCAGCTGAGGAAACCAGCCACCTCTCCCTTTGCCACTAGGACAGCCTTTCCCAGTGACCATCCTCAGGGGAACTCCCAAATGTGCGTTGGGGAGAGGACAGCACGGATATTCCCCCCATGGAGGCCCCGAGCTCTAAGGTGTGCTGGTGAGGGCTTTGGATAGGTTTTCTTTTGCTCCCCTCTTTTATAGATCTAGGTTGCTTGGCTGTCTGCCCCCTTCTAGGCAGCCCCCTAGAGGAGAAATGTAGGATTTTTTTTTCTTTAAGTGCTGTGAACCCATTTTGGGGGGGGGAGGAGGAGGAAGAAGCAGCCTGTGTTTTTTATGCCATAATAAAGTCATCAACCACACCACTGCTTCATTTGTCTTCCAGCTCCGGTTTCCTTTTTGACTCATGGTCTCTCAGCAGCAAGGACCAGGCTGGCTGCAGGGTGGGGTGGACACTTCTCTTTGATCCTGCAGCCCAGGGCAGCCTCACCTCCCTTTGTTTGGGGGCAGAGCTGAGCTGATTGTTGAAGGGTCTGATCCTGCCCGGAGGTTGTTGATGCAGAAGGAGGGTGGCGCTCCCTCGGGGTTGACAGCTGGGCTGACTGTCCCTCCCTGGTCTTCTCCTGTGGAGATGAAAAGGTTCTAGATATTTCCTTCCTCTTCCACATGGAAGCCCCCTCTTTCGCCTCCCCTGCCAAGAATGCCGGTTCCCTGCCTTCCCAGAGATGGCCAGCCCCTTGGCCCCCTCACCCCACCCTCGTGGGTGTGTGCCTGTCAATCAGGCCTTCTGGCTCTGAGAGACGTGGGGGTGACTGACAGCGATTTCTTCACCCAGGATGATCCCTATCAGGGACAAGGTGATGAAAGGCAGCCGAGATATCCGATGGGCTCCCGCCCAGCTGAAAAGCATGAGGGAAAGGTTCCTAGTGCAACTCCCAGCTAGAGACCTGCCGCAGTTACACAACCACGGTGTGCACAGAAGTTCCTCACTGGACCCATCGGGCACCCCCGGATATGCACAAATGCACACTTTCCCAGGCTGCTCAAACGCCTGGTGCACAGTTGGTGCCTAACACACGTCAGATGAGTAAAAGCCTCATGGCTCCAGGGCCCCAAACCTAGGAAAGTTGACAGAGGATCAGTTTTTGGCTCCAAGGGGGCAGAGTAGGTTATTACGTTCTTTCACCTTTCCATCCTACATCTTGGCCAAAATTATCATCTACCCCAGTGGGATTCCTATTTCCCCCCACTCTAACCCTAACCCAATTTCTCAGAGCCAAATCTGGTACCCAGGCTGGCCCATTCCACCACTTGTTTGGGAGAGTCTGGGGTCACAAAGTTTCTTAAATGGGGGCATCAGAATGATTTAGGGGTTACAGAGGAAAGCAGACCAGTTGAGGGGGCCAAACGTTTGTTTCTGTCTGCCTGGGTGGCGGAGGGCCAGGCGTGTTACGGTGACCTCAGGCCCACCCCGCTCCCTGGGGCTCCTCTTTTGTCTTCCTGGTTCTGGGGGACTTAGACCCCAGGAGCCTGGCGAGTCCTCTCCTGCTCTCCCCCATTGCTGCCCCCAGGGCGAGGAGGGCAGCTGTGGGGGCGGCTGGGCCTGTCTGGGCAGGGCTGGGACTGCCCCTCCTCCCCTTGCAGCTCCTCCCGCTGACCTGCATTCTTATCGGGGGCCTTTGGTGCGGCTCTCATGCCTCTCACTCGCTCGCTCTGACCGGCAATGCTGCCTGGCTGCCGCCACTCCCCACCCCCCACACCCCCCCCCCCCCGCAATGGAGCCCGAGGCCACCTCTGACCCCTCAGTTCTGGCAACCCTGGCAGGACAGTCCTGGAGGGGCTGAGAGGGAGTTCGGGAAATCAAAACATCTGGCCTGACCCCTGGGCAACGTCTCTGAGCCACCCTCTCCTCTCCTGGGAAGTGGGAATAGAATCCCTCTAGGGTGGGTGAGTGAAGTCAGGAATGGGAAAGTGACCGAGGAACCTGCAGCCTGGGGACTGCAGCCTGGGGCTGTGCTGTTCTGCCCGGTCCTGCCCCCAAGCGGGCAGCTGGGGAAGTTCAGGATGTGAACCGGCTTTCAGGCCAGCCACCTCGGGGACTCATGTTTATCACCACACAGTCTTGATGTTTGCTTCCGGAATGACGTCCAATGGCAACCTCCCGACCCCCACCCCGTACATCACACCAGAAGCAGCCTTCGCCTCCCATTAATCCTTGTGAGTCTGACTGCTCAGCATCTGAGCAGTGGAGGTTTGAAAAGAATCTCAGGCGCCAAATAGTATTTGGTATTTGGATAAGTATTCTCATTCTTTAAAAAAGAATAAGTATTCTCATTCTTTAAAAAAAAACTGCCAATCAATAAAAAAGCGAAAAAAGAATATGCTGATCAGCACTATGCCTAGTGTTGTAAACACAAAGACGGGTAAGACAGGACTCCTTTTAGCAACTCATGATCTCACAGGGAAAGTAAACATATAAGCTCAAACCATAACGACAAAGTGCTGTGGAGGCACCATGAAGTAATAAAACTACATTTCTTTTAAAACAGTCGTTTCCTCCTTCTATCCACTCCCCAGCTATTTGTTGATTTTATAAATATTTGAGTTTGCTTTATGTCCACGCGTTGGCTTTAAACATGATAGACGATGCACATAAGCAGGATCTAGTCCATACTTTGAAGGAGTTTCTGCTCAGAGGAAATGGGTTGCAAAAACAGCTATATTTAAAGAAAGAAATGAATATGGGCAATGAGAGCTATAAGTTGGTATTGGAGCACAAAAGAGGGAAAAAAGACTTCAAATTGGATCAGGGAAGATGTTACTAGAGCAATGCTGTTTAAACGGGACCTCGAAGGGCCATTGGGTATCAATGACGGACATCTTGGGAAGAATAAGCTTGCAACAGGAAAGTGGGAGAAAGGCAAAACACAGGAAAAATACTCTGAGTACCTGTAGAGTACAAGTGGGAAGAGTAGGAGCTTAGAGCCACATCATCTAGGGCTTTGGAGGCCAAGCCAGGGATACCATGCCAAGCTACCATGTTACCACAGCAGTGCTTTAGCACAAGCATTAGCCTGCAACAGAACCAACCACTTGGAGGGCTTGTGAAAACACAAGCTCCACTCCCATAGTTACTGATTCCAGAGGTCCAGAGTAGGGCTGACTATTCGTATCTTCAAGAAGTTCACAAGTGATGCTGGTATTTGAAGACCACTTCCGGAGAGTTAATCTGGTGATCGCGTGGAGGATGGCTTAGAAAGGGAGAGGGTAGAGATGGAAACACCAGTCAGAAGACAGTTATACCCATCCAGGTGAAATGAGAGACTAAGCTGGAATCAATGGAAATAAGATAGTCAGCTATAGTCAAGAGTAGGTATTTTCGAATAAAAGTCAATATGATAGAAAGTGTAATACTGAATTAAAGCTACATATTAATGAGAGGAGTAACTTCCTTTCAAGTTGTGTGAAAGGGTATCTTTTATTTCTTCTGGTAGTGAATTGGCCTAGAAAAACAGAACTCTACTGGGAAGTGTGTAAATATAAGAATATTCCTTTTAATATTAGAAATTATAATGATATATAGAGATAAAACTTTGAGCTCATAATCTAGAATTTGATGAGACCATGAAAGGTGGCATCTAATCAATGCTTCTGCTCTCAGGAAAGATTACCTCCAAAATCTATCAAGATCTATAGTTGTATATTTAATTTATGAAGATCCTGAAGGTGAGACTCTTAAGAGAGGTGAAGGCAGGGCTAGGGGCTCTGGAAGGTTCAAATAATAATTCCTAAGGTTTGGAGTTTAGACCAAAGCTTCTTATTTGTTATTATCATTCTAACCTCTACTAGTTATTCCTACTAATTAGATATCTAATAGCTAATTGAGGCAATATTTTCCTTTTCCTTTTCCTAGAGATTTATGCTGCAGTAAAATACAGTCTATCGAAAGACGTACATTTGAACCACTACCTTTTTTGCAGTTTATCTAAGTTACAAATATAACTTTATTATATTTGGAATTTTTGTAAAGCTTAATTTTTTATAAAATTAATTTGTTACTCATTTGGAAATATGATTAAAATTACTACTAAAATTTTGTAGCAAATCCTTTTTGTCTCTAGCAAAGATTAGTGTGAGAAGTATTACACAGATCAGAGTGAATCATTATAGAGCAGTGGCTCTCAACCAGGGTGATTTTGCACGCAGGTGACATTTGGTAGCGTCTGGAGACATTTTTGCTTGCCAGAACTGTATATGCTACTGGCATCTAGTGGACAGAGGCCAGAGATGCTACTAAACGTCCAACAGTGTACAGGAGAGCCTCCCACAGCAAAGAATTATCCAGCCCAAAATGTCGATAGTGCTGCCTTTCTGGAGAAATAAAGATCACTTAACACAAGTATTTAATGAGCATTTACTATTTTGTATCTAATGCACCACATATATAATCATGAAAGTATAAATCATAATATCTTCCACAGTGAGATTTCTTTAGCGTATGGAGGGAGTAGTGTTGTTATGTTTCATCATATATAAATTAGAATTATTGCCAAAGGATAAATGTTCTGAAAGAATATGTATTTTTATTCTTCTTTTGCTTGTGTCTTTTTTTGTAGAAATCTTGGTTGCAATTTACTCACAGAACTGAGCTTTGGAACGTTTCAGGCCTGGCATGGAATGCAGTTTTTACACACGTTGTAAGTGGAATAGAAGATGAATACATGTAAAAAACTGTGTGTAAAAACACCATGCAGTTCTTGGTTAGCTGGGTGTAAGCCCAGGATGAATTCTGGAAAGTATGTCTTGAGAGCCATTTATTTTTTTTTTCAAATGAGGAAACTAAGGTACAAAGAGGCCAAGAGACTTGTTTAACTCATATATATGAATCGCTCTGCTTTCCATAGTACTGATCTTTGGCACGGGCAATAAAAGGCACCAAGCAAAAACACTCAAATTAGCATTGTCATGGAATCCCACTGATGCCTCTCCAATATGCGAATGGTCCATGAAGTTCCACTTTTGAATTTCACTTTGATTCCTGCTCATGTGCAAAGTTCCTAACCGCTTAAAATGTATGCAACACAGAGCTGCAAAGAACTAAGTTTAGCACCGAATTCTTCAGGGAGCAAAAGGTGTGGGTGCTTCCCCAACCATTATTAGCTCTTTTAAATGGTAAAGCAGAAAGAATTCCTGAACACCCACCACAGGGCTCTCCCCAGCCACCCAGAACATTATTTTTCAAAAAGCATATATCTCTGAAGTGAATTATCTGTGGCCAATAGGAAGCTCTGAGGTATGGAAAAAGACGTTGTTTGTGTTCAGCTGTAGTGTGAGAAATATAAAGAAAATACATTGCTGTAGCCTAATTCAATATACTTTCTTTGCTGACTACTCTTCAGTAAGAAGTTTGGGTCTTACACCCCTTCAGCTCAAAAATTCTGTGATTTCTCACGACACAAGCAAATGAGAGTGGGTACGTTCAATGGCCCGAAGGCGATTTTAGACTCAAGGTAAAGAGCTCTTCTACACCTGGCTTTGGAAAAGACTCCCTTACCTGTCTTGTGGTTCAGAAATCCAGTTTCACACAGTTCATTTTGGGTTAATGAAGGTGTTGAGGCTGTGTCTGGAGCTGGATTAGCAATTCCTGCAGATGCCTATCTTTAGCGGCCTCCTTCCTTTCCCTTGTTAGTTTGCTGATGCCTACCTTGGGGAGAGAGCACCGAGGGTCAGTTTTTCTTTTGCCAGCACACCGGAGAGCAGGCTCATGAGGTCCCTTCACCAGGAGGTTTTAGTAGCGTCAGTACAGCGTCTTAAACTCACCGCCTTTCCTAAACATCCCATAACACCAAGAGTTCCTTATAAGAATCAGAGTTTCACTATAGTTATGTAGGCAACACAGGAAAATACATTGTGGAAATCAATCAATCAATCAATCAATCAATCACAGTTTAAAAATTAATGAATTCATTCAAAAACATTCACTGAGTGCCATGCCCACTGTGTGTCAGCACTCTACTAAGTGCTGGGGATATAAAGACGCATAAGGCAGGGACTTTGTCCCCAAGAAGCTTACATTCTAGAAGGAGAAAATGGATTTGATGGGAAAACATATATGAGAGTCATTCTAGCATTTATGCAGCAGGGTAACAAGGTGAGGGAGGGGGGTGATGAAGTAGAAAATGGGTGGTAGGTTAGAAAAGATTTTTAATGGAAGAGGCACCAACTTGTTTCTTTTGAATTTGTGTTCCTCTTAAATGACTGAAAACGGTAGTGAAAGAATCAGAACTATCTGGTGTTGGAAATAAATTAGTACTGTACTCCTAAAACTCATTCGCAGTTACTTTCAAAAGATTGTCACAGTATAGTAAGTCTTTGTTTTGGGCTAAGTCTTTCTAATAGACAAAGCTAATTTGCTTCTGGAAACATTTGCCATGGTGAGATACAAACTTTATTACATCTCTTTGCAAAGGCAAGCCACCAAGGGAAGATGCCACCCTCGAGTTAAGTCATTTTACTACGTATAATGACATATTACTGGGGTGTTTATAAGTTGCCTGCATTAAATAAGTTTGGCAAAGGGCCCCAGCTGAGGTGGATTTATCATGAATTCAATGAAGCTTAGGCTTCAGGGCTCCTCACTTGCATAGGTCCCTTCCAAGGTCTTGAGAGGGGTCCTAGTGATTTTTGTATTCATAACTTTGCATGTTTTTATTAGATAGGATTTCCCAAAGTAGATGAGGTTCACGTCCCACAAAACCTTGATTCATCACCGGGTTTCAGGTAATTATAAGTCAGTAGATTTCTTGAATGAAGCCTCTTTGTCATTGACAAACATCAGGTTAAGTAGTTAGCAGTGTGGTAGTCTATTTTAAATCGGAAATCTACCTCAAAGTTGAGCCAAGAGCTTATTAATTAATAAAGTACCACTTTTTGAATGGTGGTAGTAATCATATCTCTTTCAGATAAAATCAGGAATGAAATATTATGGAAAACCAGCAGTGGTTGATAATCCCAAATGTTAAGTCTACTTTTTTTTCTGACTTTGAAGTGTTTCTGCTTCATTCACCTATGCAGGTCCAGACTGATGGCTTATTCTTAAAAATTCTTTTAGTCACTTCATTGGTTCTAACAATACAAGCTCCATGATTTTAGAAACTGAAGGACTCTACAATGTAGAAAGGCTATATAACTTAACCAGACAGAGGACATTCACATGCTGGCTTGTCTGTGGTACATCAATATTGTACCAAGAACATAAGCACTGAGAGAGAATAAGAGGAAAATCAAAGCCTTATCGCTATTGAATTATTTACCCCATTGTTGAGAATATCAGTGAGGTAGGTGTGGCCACACTATGAAGGCAAATTGAGCTGCGGTCACAGAGCCGCTCTAATGCTCCCCCAGTCAACTAGCATTGGTTTCCTTTAGACAGCTATGTACACACAAAAGCTTACACACTTCAGGGTGTTGTCATCACTTTTTGCTGTGTAGTAGAATCCTGGCAGCTTCTCAGATTTAGAAAGGCATAAACGCTAAAAACAAAAATAACTTGGGTCTGTCCTTTGGGGTGATTTAGGGTGGCTGTTTTATTTGTAATAGTTCAAAATTTTGAGATTGTCACACCTAGCAACTACTATACTTTTCTTCTCCCAACTGCATCTTATTCTTCCCACCTGTAGTATTTTCTCCCATTCTATATGTTTTTTCACTTTCTTGACAGTGTCCTTTGAAGCACAAACTTTTTAATTTTTATAAAATCCAATTCATCTATTTTTCCTTTGTGCTTCTGGTATCATATCTAAGAAACTGTTGTCTAATGCAAGGTCATAAAGATTTACTCCTGTGTTTACTTCTAAGAGTTTTATAGCCTTAGGTCTTACATTTGGATATTTGATCCATTTGGAGTTAATTTTCATATATGGTGGGAAGTGTAGGAGTCCAGCTTCATTATTTTGTGTGTGGATGTACAGTTGTCCCAGCATCATTTGAAAAGACTGTTCTTTCCACATTGAATTGCTTTGGCACCCTTGTTGAAAATCAATAGACCATAAATATGAGGGTTTATTTCTATACTGTCCATTCTGTTCCATTGATTTACATGTCTGTTCTTATTCCAGTACCACACTGTGATTGCAGTCGCTTTGAACTGAGTTTTGAAACCAGGATGTGTGAGTCCTCCCCCTTTGTTCTTTACCAACATTGTTTTGGTTATTCTGTTTCCTTGAATTGCCATATGAATTTTAGAATTAGCTTGGCAATTTCTGGAAAGAAGTCAGCTGGGATTTTGATAGGAATTGCAATGGAATCATAGGTCGATTTGGGAAGTAGTGAAATTTTAATAAGATTATCTTCCAGTCCATGAATCCAGCATGTCTTTGTATTTATTTAGATCTTCTTCAATTTCTTTCAACAGTTTTGTACTTTTCAGTGTGAATCTTGCACTTACTTGGTTAAATTTTTCCCTAAGTATTTTATTTGTTTTGATGCTGTTACACATGGAATTGTTTTCTTAATTTCATTTTTGGACTACTCATTGCTGGTGTGTAGAAATAATATTGATCTTATATCCTACAACCTTGCTGAACTCATTTATTAATGCTAACAGTTATTTTCCTATATTCCCAGGAATATGTCTTGTGGTCTTCCAGTTTCCCAGGAATACATTGGAACATTTCGAAGTCTCTGTGGACATCTCATTCCTCAGCTTTTCTTTTTAAGCTTTTCGGTTGGGCTGTTTTTTGCCCCAAACTGTTATCCATTGCCTCATGCAACCGCCATGTTAAAATATTTGCTTGAAAATGTTTTCCAAAAATGCCACCTGAGGAGAGGCTTTTCTCACTAGACAGCTCTCAGTCAGGTCAAAGGCAAGCCTTTCAAGTGAGGTCTTCCAGGGGACCACCAGACATGTAAAACAATGACAGTTCTTTGGGAATGAGGCTTTGAAGGACCTCCCAGTCCATGCTGCTCCTCCTGGTACCAGGGATGTGGGCTGTTTTTCAAGGCTACCACTGGCATGGAGAGCAAAGGTCAAGGACAAGTTAAAGCAACACAGATCTCATTGTTCTTACAGAAATTAATTTGTTTTCCTTGAATAAATTGCTCCCCAATTTGCTGCAAGCCTGTTGGTTAAATTTCCAGAGTTCAGAAAAAGTTGATTCTGACCATTTTTGCCAGTTTTGTCGTTGTTGTTGTTGTTATTGTTATTTTTGCTTCTATGGAGGGATGAAGTTTCAGATGTCCTTCCTCCATCATTTTTACTGATTTTCCTGCAATATTTTAAAAAATCTCGAAAGTCTCAATGACCATAGGCTAATTAAATATTTATCATGGGAGGTGATTAAGGCAAAAATAAATAAAAAGAGAAATAAATAAATAAAAAAAGAAAATATCATTCTCATAGAGGCTTTCCCAGATGGGTAGATGAAGTTTGAAAAGGTATTTCTATATTTAGTGCTCTCAAAATTAAGGTTAAAGTAACAGATGTTTTAAACCGCCCCCGCCCGCCCTTTTTTTTCATTCAGGTTAAACACAGGCTTTAGAGTCAGAACTGAGTTCAAATTCCAGCTCTGCTTCTTACTAGCTTGATGACTTAGGACAAGTTATATAACTTCTCTGTGCCTCAGTTTCCTCATTTGTACAATGGGGTAATATATCTATCACATAATGTTACTGTGAGGATTAAATGTTAAATGCTGATCACAGATGCCTGGCAACCCAAAAGATATTAGTTTTGATAATTATCTTTATAATATTTGCAAAAATACATTAATAATTCTTGGGTAGAGTTAACCTAAAGTCAGATATTCTTTTCTTTCTTCCTGTTTCTTTTGGGGTTTTTTTCCCCCTTATTTGTTTTAAAGAACTAAGAAAAAAGAAAAAAAGAAAGAAAGAACTAAGAAGAAAATCTATTCCAGCATTTTGGAATAAAATTTTGTTCCCCCAAATTAATTTGTTTATTTCATTGATATATAAACAAAATGTTATTTATTTATTCAGCAAACATTTATTAAATACCTAGTAAATATTAGGCACTATGTCAGGCACAGGAATAATAATGACAATAAAGTGTGGTCCCTGCTCTCAAGTTGCTGGCAATCTAGGAGACTGACAAGTAAACAGGTGATCACATACACAGTAACAAAGGCTATGATGCAAGAATACACATGGGACTATGTGATGGGAGTATGGCTTTCACCAGTTCCTCTTGGATTTATTTCTTCTTCTTTGGCTCCAGAACCAAGGAATTAGCCCTATTTTTGTCTTTAACTGGGTAGTTTAAATCATGAAATTTTAAAAAATTTGTAGAGATGAAAGAAAAACACCTGGAATTATGGAGGACACTAGAAATAGTACTTTTTTACAGAACAAGGGCTTCCTACCAGCATAGTCACTTCTAGGGTTTTTAACCTGAAAAGTTCTTTGGCATAGTTTTTCTTTGCTAGCCACTTTTTTTCTATTTTTTTTTTGTTTGTTTGTTTGTTTCTCTTCTCCACTTTATCATCTAGAGACCTGGGTAGTTCCCAATGAAAGACTGTTTTACAGATGCTAAGGGTGATTTACAGGTAAAGACAGAAAATGATTTTTTTTTAAACCTTCACGTTCCGTACCAAAAAAAAATGAATATAAGCTTTCATGGAAGTAATTGAAAATGCAGATAATTTAAATTCCATTCCATTTTTCAGAATTCTCAATCATAATCCTTTGACAACAGTTGAAGATTCTTATCTTTTTAAATTGCCAGCATTAAAATATTTGTAAGTATTGCAACAGTTTCATGGCTCATGAGATAATTTCTGCTCTTTTTTACTTTTGTCAAAGATTGAGTACTTTGGCTAAAAAGTCATAATTTAGATTTTAACTGGGTTATTTAAAATAAGAGTTATTGGCAAAGAAAAGGATTAAGAAAGAATATATATGGGTAAGCCAGCCAGCAGAGAATGAGAACAGTGTTGAAGAACACATATAGATATGGAACACGTAGATGCATGTAGGAATATTATTTATCCCAGAAAGCAAAAAGGAATAAGGGGTACATTATTTTTTTAAAAAAGAGTGATCAAAAGAGGTAGATGCAATTGAAAATGAGAAGTTAGGATAATAAAAAATGATTGTACTGTTCAGCACCAAGGTCATTAATTTGATGATGCAAATTTAAATTTCTTTAATAAGAGCTCTTTGGCATTATCATGTATGGCAAGTAAGAAGCCAGAATTGAAGTAATCACATGTTAAGTATCTTTTTAAGTTTAGAATTTTTGTCTTTGGGTTTTATATCATGCATGTTTGGGCTTCTCCTTCAGAGACATGGGAACAACACAAGTGTCACAACAATTGAAAGCATCCTCATGATGACCCTTGAATTGGAAAAAATGTAAGTTGATTTTTCTTACATTTGTTTTCACTCAATTGTTTTTTTAGGTTTCTTTTATTATTTTCTTAAGTCAGGTTTATTTATGTATAATTTTCATTTAACAAAATTCACTATTTTTAAATATACAGTGTGATGTGTTTTGACAAACGTATAGTTCTGTAGCCACCACCACATTTGAGGTAAAGAAAACTTCTGCACTCCCAAAAGACCCCTCATGTCCCTTTGTAGTCAATCCATCCTCCTCCCACTACCAGCCCCTGGCAACCACCAATCTGATTTTTGTCCGTATAATGTTGCCTTTTCCAGAATATCTTATAAATGAAATCATGTGGCATGTAGCCTTTTGTTTTTGGCTTCTTTCACTTAGCCAGTCTCTTTGGAGATTCATCTGTTTTGTTGCACCTGTCAGTAGTTCATTCCTTTTTATTGCTGAGTAGTATTCTAGTTGTGTGGAGACACAGTTTGTTTACGCATTCATCATTTGATGAACATTTGAGTTGTTTCTAGTTTTTTGGCTATTATGAACAAAGCCTCTGAAAACACTCACATGTGTGTGTGTGAACATATGTTTTGTGCGAGCATATGTTTTCATTTCTTTGGGGTAAAATACCTAAGGGTGGGATTTCTTCATCATATGCTAAGTGCATATTTAACTTTTTATGAAAGTGCTAAACTGTTTTCTAAAGTGCCTGTGCCATTTTGCTTTCCCACTATCAGTCTATGAGAGTTGCAGTTGCTCCACATCTTCAACTGATCATTATATTTGTTTTTTAAAAACTTTTAACCTTTCTAGTAAGTGTGTAGTTGCATCTCGTGGTTTTTGCCATTTTGCATTTCTGTAATAGCTGATGATGTTGAGTGTCTATTCATGTGCAAATATCTTTTTAAATGAAGTGTCTGTTCAAATCTGTTTTTTAATTGGATGTTTATATTGAGTTTTAAGAGTGCTTTATATAAAAAGCAATGGAAAAAGTCCTTTCTCCCAGATATGTGTTTAGTAAATATCTTCTCCCAGATTGTGACTTATCTTCATTGTATTAAAGTGTCTCTGAAGACTAGAGGTTTTAAATTTTTGATGAACTCTAATTTAGCAATTTTTCTTTTTTTTTCATATTAATTTAATGTATTTATTTGGTTGTGCTGGGTCTTAGTTGTGGCTCATGGGCTTCTTAGTTGTGGCATGTGAACTCTTAGTTGTGGCATGCATGTGTGATCTAGTTCCCTGACCAGGGATCGAACCCAGGCCCCCTGCATTGGGAACTCAGAGTCTTAACCACCAGGGAAGACCCTTAGCAATTTTTCTTAGACGGTTTGTGCTTTTTTGTGTCTTATCTAAGAAATCTTTGTGTGAGACCCCATTGTCTAACCCAAAATCACAAAGATTTTCTCCTATGTTTTCTTCCAGAAGTTGTATAGTTACATTTAGGTCTATGATTCATTTTGAGTTAACTTTCATATATGTTGTGAGGGAAGGGTCAAGTTTCATTTTTTTGCAGTTTAAAAAACTATTTCTGTAGGACCGTATTGTGACAGTTTATTACATAACTAACTGCACCTTAAATTGTGCCATCCCCCCTCCAATATGGCAAGCTAATAGAAACTTTCTGTTATGCCAAGGCTAGTTGAGGGGATTGCATGAGATTAGTAGGCGGAAAGGGCCCTGCATTTAGCAGTCTGTTCCAACCGTCTTTGTCAGGTCAGCTGACAAATGACTGTCTTCACCACGCCATCACATCTGTTGGTCACTGCTCTAGCCTCATCTTCCTCAGCCTTCCACAGCATCTGCCACAGTTGCGATCCCTCTCCTGTCAGCTAGATGCCCTCCTCTCTGGATATTAAAAATTATTTCCCTATGTAACTACAGTACTGTTAACACACAGTATTGAAGAAATTAAATTCCTACACAATAATATTACCTAATAAAGAGTTGCTATTCAAATTTCCCCAATTGTCTCTCTCATATAATATCATTTCTTTTAACAGCTTTTTGAGGTATAATTGACATACAATAATCTGTGTTCACACACACACATACATACACACCATGAAGACATCATCAAAATCAAAATGTCCATCACCTCAGAAAGTTTCTTAATGTCTCTTTGTAATTCTTCCTTCCCATCGTTCCTTGCCCTTCCCAATCGCCATGCAACCGTTGATCTGCTTTCTGTTTGCATTTTCTAGAGTTTTATGTAAATGGAATCATACAGTGTATA
The DNA here is from genome assembly GCF_028564815.1 of Eubalaena glacialis. Taxonomy (NCBI): domain Eukaryota; kingdom Metazoa; phylum Chordata; class Mammalia; order Artiodactyla; family Balaenidae; genus Eubalaena; species Eubalaena glacialis. The sequence goes on along the minus strand of NC_083734.1, from coordinate 37,148,449 downwards.
CTTTTTTCTAACTGGTTTCCTACTCAGCATGATTATTTTAATCTTCATCCATATTGTTGTATATATCAGTAATTCATTTCTGTTTATTGCTGAATAGTATTCCATTATATGGATGTACCACAATTTATCTATTCACCATTGATGGACATTTTAGTTGTTTCAGTCTTTGTCTATTACAGATAAAGTTGCTATGAATATTTGTGTACAAGTCTTTGTATGGATGTATACTTCCATTTCTCTTGGGTAAATACCTGCAAGTAGAATGGCTGGATCATTGGTAAGTGTATGTTTAAGTTTTTAAAAAATACCTGTTTTCCATAGTGGTTTGATCATTTTACATCTCTACCAGCAGTGTATGAGAGTTGCATTTTCTTCACGTTGTAGCCAACACTTGCTATGCTCAGTATTTTTAATTTTAGTTAGTTTAATAGGTGTGTAGTTGTATCTCACTGTAGCATCCCTAATGATTAATCATGTCAAACATCTTTTCATATGCTTATTTTCCATCTGTATATCTTTGAATCTTTTATCTATATTTTTCTGGAATTTTGAGAGTTCTTTATATATTCTGGAAATTAGTCCTTTATCCAATATGTAAGTTGCTAAGTATTTTCTCCCATTCTGTGACTCATCTTTTCATTCTCTCAGGAGTGTCTTTTGCAGGGCAGAAATTCTTAATTTTGATGGTGTCTAATTTATCTATTTTTTTCTTTTATGGATTATGCTTTTGGTGTTGTATCTAAGAAATCTTGCCTAACTCAAGGTCATAAAATTTTTCACCTGTTTTGTTCTAGAAGTTTCATAGTTTTATGTTTTTTAGTTTTATGTTTTACATTTAGATCTTTAAACCAATTTGAGTTCATTTCTGTATATGGTTTGGATGGAAGTTCAGTTTTTTTTTTTGCACCTGGATATTCAATTGTTCCAGCATCATTTGTTGAAAAGACTACCATTTCTCCACTTAAATGCCTTTGAACCTGAAAGTCAGTTGTCCACATCTCTCTACTTCTGAACTTTCTATTCTGTTCCTTTGATCTTTTTGTCTATCTTTACACTACTATCACAATGTCTTGAAAGTGTAGCTTCATAAGCCTTGAAATCAGTTACTGTTAGTTCTTCAACTTTGTTCTTTTTCAAAGTTGTTTTAGTTATTCTAATTTTATTTCCATATGAATTTTAGAATTAGCTTGTCAATTTCTATAGAAAAGCCTACTGGGATGTTGATCTATAAATCAATTTGGGGAGAATTGATGTCTTAACAATATTAAATCTTCTGATCCATGAATACATTATATCTCTCCAGTTAATTAGGTCTTCCTTAATTTCCCCCCAGCAGTATTTTACAGTTTTCCGTGTGCAAGTCTTTTACATCTTTTGTCAGATTTATTCTAAGTATTTTATATGTTTGATTCTATTATAAGTAGTATTTTAAAACTTTGATCTCTGCTTGTTTGTTGAGATAAATTAATCTTTTTGTATGTTGATCTTGTACCCTGAAAACTTGATAAACTCATTTGTTAGTTCCAGTAGCATTTTTGTAGATTCTATCAGGTTTTCTACATAATCATGTTATCTGCAAATAAAGATAGTTTTACTTCTTCCTTTCCATTCTGAATATCTCTTTTCTTTTTGTTGCCCTATTGCACTGGCTAGAACCTTCAGTGCAATGTCAAATAGAAGTAATGAGAGCAGACATCCTTGCCTTTGTCCTGATCCTGGAGAGAAAGTACTTTGTCCTTCACCATTAAATATGATGTTAGGTTTTTTGTCGAAGTCATTTATCAAGTTGAGGAAGTCTCCTTCCATTCCTAGTCTACTGAGGGCTGTTTTTTTCTTTAATCAGGAATGGATGTTAGATTTTTTCATTCTTTTCCTGCATCAATTGCAATGATTATGTGATTTTTCTCTTCTTTTCTTTTCTTAATTTGTTTATTTATTTTTGGCTGCATTGGGTCTTCATTGCTGCACGCAGGCTTTCTCTAGCTGTGGCGAGCAGGGACTACTCTTCGTTGCAGTATGCAGGCTTCTCATTGTGGTGGCTTCTCTTGTTGCAGAGCACGGGCTCTAGGTGCACGGGTTTCACTAGTTGTGGCACATGGGCTCAGTAGTTGTGGCTCACGGTCTCTAGAGCACAGGCTCAGTAGTTGTTGTGCATGGGCTTAGTTGCTCGGTGGCATGTGGGATCTTCCCGGACCAGGGCTCAAACCCATGTCCCCTGCACTGGCAGGTAGATTCTTAACCACTGCCCCACCAGAGATGTCCTGATTTTTCTTGTTTAGTGTACTAAGTTGGGTAAATTGATTTTCAAATATTAAACCAACCTTTCCTTCTTGAGATAAACCCCACTTGGTCATGATGTATCATCTTTTTATATATTATTGGATTTGATATGCTAAAATTTTGTTAAGAATTTTTGTCTCTGTGTTCATGAGAGATATTGGTCTATAGTTTTCTTGTAATGTCATTGTCTAATCTTGATATGGTGAAAGTTGGCCTTATAAATAAGTTGGGAAGTATTCCCTTCTCTTCAACTTTCTGGTAGAGTTTGTGTAGAATTGGCATTATTTTATTCCTTAAGTGTTCGGTAGAATTTCTCAGTTAAGCCACCTTGACTTGCAGCTTTCTTTGTTGGAAGGATTTAAACTGCACATCCAATTTCCTTAATATCTTTATTCTTGAATAAACTTTAGTAGTGCATGTCTTTCAAGGAATTTGTCCATTTCATCTTGAATTTATTGGTATAAAGTTTTCTATAATATTCTCTTACTATCCTTTTAATATCTATAGTATTTTTCTGTTCTCCATTTTATTTATTTCTACTTTGATCTTTATTGTGTTCTTTCTTCTCTTACTCTGTGATTAATTTGCTCTCGTTTTTCCAGTTTAAGGTGGAAGTTGAGGAAGCTGAGTACAGCGTTAGCAATATCCCACGTGTTGACATATTATGTTTTCAGTTTCAGTGAGTTGAAAATAGTTTCTGACTTCGCTTTTGATTTCTTCTTTGACCACAAAGTTACTCAGAAGTGTGTTGTTTAGTTTCCAAATATTTGGAGATTTTTCGGATTTGTTAATTTCTAATTTAATTCCATTGTGGTCAGAGACGTATATTGAATGACTAAAATCCTTTAAAAATTTTTTTTAAGCGTTTTTAAAAAAATTTATTTCTGCTGCGTTGGGTCTTTGTTGCTTCGCATGGGCTTTCTCTAGTTGCGGCGAGCAGGTGCTACTCTTCGTTGTGCTACATTGGCTTCTCATTGGATGGCTTCTCTCGTTGCAGAGCACAGGCTCTAGGTGCGTGGGCTTCAGTAGTTGTGGCACACAGGCTCTAGAGTGCAGGCTCAGTAGTTGTGGCATACAGGCTTAGTTGCTCTGCGGCATGTGGGATCTTCCCAGACCAGGGATCGAACCCGTGTCCCCTGCATTGGCAGGCAGATTCTTAACCACTGAACCACCAGGAAAATCCCAATTCCAGTATTCTTAATCTTTTGTGTAGATCCATATTCCAATCTGGTGTCATCTTCCTTCTGCTTAAAAATACTTCTTTTAACATTTCTTATAGTGAAAGTCTGCTAGTAATGAATTCTTTCAGCTTTTGTATGTCTGAGATAGTCTTTATTTTGCTTTTGTTTTGACAGATCTGGGTATAGAATTCTAGCTTGATAGAATTCAATTCACTACTTTAAAGATGTTATTCCACTGAGTTCTCGTTTACATTGTTTCCAACAAGAATTCTGCTGTCATTGTTATCTTTGTTCCTCTGTATGTAGTGTATAGTTTTTTCCTCTGGCTGCTTTTAAAATTTTCTCTTTATTGCTGGTTTTGAGCAATTTGATTATTTTTTGTGCCTTGGTGTACTTCTGTCCATGTTTCTTATGCTTAAAGTTCATTGTTCTTCTTGACTTTGTGAGTTTATAGTGTTTACCATTTTGGAAAAATTTTGGCTATTATTTCTTCAAATTTTTGTATTTCTCCTCTCCTTCATGGACTCTAAGTACCCATGTATTAGGCCACTTGAAGTTGTTGCACGACTCACTGATGCTCTATTCATTTTTGTTGTTGTTTTGTTTTGTTACTCTTTTTGTTTCATTTTGGATAGTTTCTATTACTATGCCTTAATGTTCACTGACCCTTTCTTCTGCAGTGTCTAATCTGCCATTAACCTCGTTCAATGTCTTTTTCATTTAGACATTGTTTTTAATCTCTAGAAGCTCAATTTGGGTCTGCTTTACATTTTCCATGCCTCTACTTAACATTTTCAGTGTTTAGTCTGGGTTTTTAAACATATGAAATACAGTTGTAATAACTTTTCTTCATGTATAATAACTTTTTAAATGTTCTTTTCTGCCAATTCTAACATCTGTATAGATTATGGGTTAGTTTTGATTGATTGCCTTTTCTCCTCAGTATGGGTCATATTTTCCTACTTCTTTGCATGCTTGGCAATTTTTCATATGATCCCAGATATTGTGAGTTTTAGTTTATTGTGTGCTATATATATTTATATTCCTGTAAGATGCTTGGGCTTTGTTTTGGGTGAAATTAAGTTACTCAAAACAATTTTATTCTTTTAGGTCTAGCTTTTAAGATTCGTTGGGTAGGAGTCCAAGTAGCCTTTAGTCTGGAGCTCATTATTTGCAAATACTGAGACAAGTCCTTTCTGAGTATCATGAGGTTTTGCAGTCTGACTTGTAGGAACAGATACTATTCCTACAACCCTGTGTGATGTCCAATTATTCTTATTATTAATCCTTTCATGTGGTTCTTTTCCTGGCATCAAGGAATTCCTCACACAAATGTACTGACCAATACTTTGTTGAATTCTCAAGAGATCCCTCTGCATATCTCCAGAGTTCTTTGTCTGTGCACTTCTTTTCTCTCTGTTACTCTGCTTTGTGAACTCTAGTTACCTCGGTTTTCCCAGACTCTCAGCTCCATTTCCTCAGTCAGGGAGTCCACCAGTCTCTGCCTGGACTTCTCTTCCCTGTATCATGACCTGGAAACTCTCTCAGAGAAGTAAGTTAGGGCAATTATAGGGATCTGTTCAATTATTTCCCATCTCCCGGGGATCACTGAACTTTATTGCGTGAGGTCCAGTTATTTGAAAACTCTTGTTTCATACGTTCTGTCTGATATTATCATTGTTTCAGGTGGGAGGTCAAATTGGACCTTGTTACTTCATCTTGGCCAGAAGCCAATAACATTCTTTAAGTCTGTTTTGTTTTGATACAGGGTCCAATTAAATATTAGGCATTGCATGTCATGTCTTTGTTTCCTTTAATCTAGAATATTTCCCTACTATTTTTTTTTCTTTTATGACATTGGCATTTTGGAAGAGTCTAAGCCAGTTGTCTTGTAAATTGCCCCACACTCTGGATTTGTCTGTTTCCTCATTAGATTCAAAGTAAACATTTTGGGAAAGAATATTATATAGGTGATGTATTCTTCATACTTCAGCACTTCAGGTGGCCCAGTGCTAAGTTTGATCACTTGACTAAGGTGGTATCTTCCATATCTCTCCATTGTAAAGTTATTTTTCCCTTTGGTAATTGATAAATAATATGTGGGGTGATACTTTGGGATCAGTGAAGATCCTACTTTCAAACAACTCTTCACCCAACTGTGCATCAATGAGAATCCTTGTCTGAATCGATTATTACATTGATAGTTGCAAAATGACACTTTCCTAATTCTATCATTCCTTTTGCATTTATTAGCTGACATTATTCTATAAAGAAGAGCTCCCCCACTTTTCATTTTGAGTATCATAAGGAACTCATGTGCTTTTTAAAAAATTAACTATGTTATACCTTATTATAATGATAATGTCTGCGCACACCCGTCTGCGCACGTGCTGTTTACAAACGGAAGCCTGAGGGGCGGAGCCAGTTTGGTGGGAGTGGGACGAGGGCGGTGGTCGGACCTCTCCCTCGCCCCTCCCACTCCGGGCTTGTCTCTGCCTCTAGTTCCCCTTCCGCAACTCCCGCGCCCAGAAGTCTTGGAGTTTACCGCTTCTATTCAAGTGTATTTTTAGCGTAGAGTCCAAAGTGTGCGTTAGCTGGATTGAATGGTGCGGACATCTAAAGCAGCTGGCTTCTTCTTCAAACTACCAGAGAAGACTAGAGTACTAAGTAATGAGCGCCAACTATCCACTGAACTTTAAAAATTTAGATTTCCTGACTCTGTGTGAGAAATGACCACCAAAGATGCAATCGTTCGACTTGAGTGTTTTCATGAGTCTTAAATATGCAAATCAAGGTATAACTCATTAAAGCCATCAACAGTCTAGTGTGAAACTCTTAAAAAGCTGGTTTCTAGCCCATTTTGCTAAAGTACCCCCAAATCACCGAGCACATTTCTCCATCCCCACCACGACTTTCTCCACCTCAATATATCAGACCCTTAGCCCCACCCATTACCTACTTCTGAGCTCTTTTACTTCAAAAATTGTTGACTTTGGAGGAATTACTTGGATCTTGATACTGTTTCAAACCAATAACTATAGATTTATTATCCATATCATTATCCATTGCATTCATTGTATGTATCCATTTATTCATTGTATCCATTATCTGTGTATGGAGAAGATCCATAATCTTCTCCAGAGCGATTATGAACACCTCATGAACAATATTTACAGATTTATCATTCTTTTTCTACTACCTAGCACACTCATACTCTATTAGGTACTCAAATATACTTGGGATTAATCCGTTGCGGAGCACGGGCTCTAGGCAAGCGGGCTTCAGTAGTTGCAGCACGACTGCTCAGTAGCTGTGGCTCGCAGAGTCTAGAGCACAGGCTCAGTAGTTGTGGCACACAGCCTTAGTTGCTCTGCGGCATGTGGGATCTTCCCGGACCAGGGCTCGAACCCATGTCCCCTGCATGGGCAGGCGGATTCTTAACTACTGCACCACCAGGGAAGTCTGGAAGGCGGATTCTTTACCACTGGACCATCAGGGAAGTCCCAGGATCAGCCTTTTAAAGAAGCATCCTAGAGATGTTTGAGTGTAGAGGTCCACAGACCATATTTTGAGAAATGATATTTCCCTATGGACACCTTTCCTCTGGCAGCCCTTTTGAATGGCAGCTATGTTCTCTCCGATGCTGCACTGCTTGCAGTCTACCCAGCTTTCATTCCAGTGAGAACATTCCAGAGACCAACTAAGGATCAACTCCAGGTGTTTCTCCAGTCACCTCTGGGGCCGACTGCATGTCACCAGCAACCAGTACCTCACCTGCTGCCCAACTACAGTGACACCTTCCAGATTTGTGACTCAGCTAGCTCTCCACCATGTTATTCTATGTGGACACCACCCCCCTTTTACAAAGCCTTGGACACCCATAAGCCTATAAAAAAAAAAAAGAAGTAGGGCTCCAGGACTACTCCAAGTACAGGTGGTGCCTCCTCACCATACCTGTATATGGACGCATGTTGGATAGTGTTGGTTGGCTCTTGACACCCATTTCTACCCCCTTCTCTGCAGGTGCTAGAAACCTGGGAACCATAATTCACAGATCCCCTCGACAGCAGGGTTCTACCAATAAAATGTACTTGTGTGAAATTTGGAAGGTGGAAAGCAGATGGAAATCATTCTTTCCTCCTCTGCAGCAGACTCCATATTCCCCATCTAGTCACCACCTTGGGGCTTTGGGGCTGCAATGACCTCATCAGTGGTTTCCCAAAGCTTCCTGACTTCTGAGTGGCAGCAGCAGTTTTGAGTCTATGGAAAGCAGCTGTGGTAAAGTAACCTGAAGGCTACTGCTGCAATGCCCCCCATCCCCAACTTTCACCACCATTGGCCCCCTCAATGATAAGCACCAACTGTTTGGATATAATCTTTCTTTCTGGCTTTTTTTTTGCTTGAAATATCTAGAGTGCTTTCTATTTTCTTGTCTATGGTAGTTTTAAAATATGTCCACAAATTCTTTGACTCTTCTTTCTTCAAAAGGTGGAGTCTAAATCCCCTCCTCTTGAATGTGAGCTGGAACGAGTGACTGACTTTTAACCATGTTATGTGGCAGAAGTGGTGCTATGTGCCTTCTGAGGCCAAGCCATAAGAGGAATAACCTCTCTCTCTCTCGGACAGCTCCCTCTGGAGGAAGCCAGCCATCATGTAGTGAGGACATTCAATCAAGTAGCAGGTGGACAGACAGGCCCATGCAGGGAGGAAATGAGGCCTCCCTCTAAGAACCAGCACCACCCTGACAGCCAGGTAAGGGAGTGAACCATCTTGGAAGTGGACCCTGCAGCCTCAGTCCAGCCATCAGATGACTGCAGCCCTGGCCGATATCTTGAGGACCTTATGAGAGACCCAGAGCCAGAACTGCCCAAGATATTCCCCTAAAGGCTTGACTCAGAAATTGTGAGGAATAAATGTTTATTGTTGTTTTGAGCCACTATTTTGGTGTGATCTGTTACATACCACCAGATAATCAATACACTGTCTGATTCAGGGGTTGAACCAGACAGACTTGAGACCATCAGTATTTTGAACTGGCATATTAATGAATGATGCCCTCATAACGGTTGGGGACTTCGGTCCTGGGCTCCAAGTCTTTTCTTCTACCACAATACTTGCCATGCCAACAAGCCACAGATTTTCCTGGGCACGAAATTCCTCAACCCCCTACTGTGCAAATATTCAGTAGGGTTTTATTGTTCGTGGGGGAACTTATAAGCAGAACAATAACAGAGTGCACTCAATCCCCCAAGCTTTCAGAGAAGGGGATTAGACCAGACTTAGCTGGATTGTGTGTCCCATGACCAGAGTTCCCGTAGAGGAGGAGCCAGCCTGGAGTGCGTCACAGTTACAGGGATGGTGAGGCAGGGAATGTCTATACTACTAACAGTGGCAACTGCTTGGTGACAGAAATGGTTGCAGTAGGAGGGGGAGCCTACTTTTTCCATTGAGCTCGCTGGTACCTGCTGAGCTAGCTTTTTGCTGAGCTACTGAAAGGGGAAAGGAATGAGTGTCCAGGACTATCCGAATTATTTCTCATCACCTTCTGGATTCCCAACACCTCACTGATCTCCATTCCCAGGTTACATTTGGAACTTATCATCATCAAGAATTTGTCATGAAAAATCTTAAAAGTACAATCTTTCATTCTCTGAACATAAGCTCTTGTCCTTTCAGTTCTCACTCATGTATATCCACCGTACATGCTCTTCAGTTGCATCAAAACCTCGAGTCTGGTGCCCCATTTTCTCCCAGTTTCTACTTGGTCTAAACACCCAAGTTGACCTCTCGGCCTCTCTACATTTAGGCCACCATCAAGGTACTCTTTATAAAACTCAAGCTTCGTCATGTCTCTTCTCTGTTTAAAACATTGTAGTTTGTGCTCTGTTTGGTCAAGGCCATGTGCCTTGACCAGGCCCTTTGGGATTGGTTCTCTGCTCACCCGCACAGCCTCACCTACTGCCCTTTCCTCCTTGTGCTTCATGCTTGGGAACACCAGACTGCACACGCTTCAAGCCCACCCAAGGTTTCATGCCTCTTGCCTCTGTACTGTCCTCCGTCTAGAATGCCTTTCCTTCATCTCATCCTCCCAAGAAACTTCTGTTTGGCTTTCTTCTTCTTCCCCTCCTCTAAGCCATCCCTCACATTTACTCCTTTGCAGCCAACCAAGAGCTGAACCACTTCTTGGTACACTGCCATTGTCATGTCAACACACTGTCTTCTCTGTATAATATGTCTTCAGGTGTCTGTGCCTCCTCTCAGTCTTAGGGTCCCACAAGAGCAGGGACTTTGTCCTAATCAACTCTTTCCCCAGCACTAGGCACAGTGTCTGGCATATAATCCAGTCCCAGATCAAGTTCTACCTTTTTCATGGACCCTCCCTAGTTTCCTAAACTTCCCTCCTCTGAATCCTACAATTTTCTTCTCTGTATCATTTTTGCCCTAATCATATATTGTCTCATTTCATTATCTTTTAAAAAGTGGCTAATTTCTCTGACAGATTTCATCGGAATCAGAATTTGCATTCATCTAGTAGCTCTTGGCCTTGTATCTCCCTCTCCCCTTCTATCTCTCAGGTCTCAGTAAGGAGTTGGGCTCTGAGCTAGTTTGTCCATCATAAGATGGTGACAGAGGCAGCACCAGGTGCCCATGTTTTGTACCACCTGACCCTGGGCACCCCTCCTGCTTCTGGGCCACAGCCAGGGATGAGTCCCTGATCCAAGGAGAGACAGCTCACTTACAGGCTGGCCAGGTGAAGTCTCTGGCTCTGGCAAAAACACTGCCCAATCTTGGTCAAGCTGGGCCAAGCAGAATCTTACTCTTGGGAATTTTAATTTAGAAATAAGGTAGGGTAGCATTTGAGACTAGTAAAAACTTGTGCAAATCTGAGGTAGTATGATACAAAAAATATCTAAACCTCATTTATGTACCAACTTTGAAATAATGGAAATATCCCAAACTAGGAACCTGGAGCTACCTGGAATCCTGGTCCACACTTTGGGAAGCCCAGCAGTACAAGGATCTCTACCCCTGGTTTCTCGTCAGCTCCCTGTCTTTGTGACCACCTCTCTTATTGAAATCAGACCCCCACTCATTACAGAGTTTGAGCGGGCATGGGGACTTTCTGCTCTTGTGACCTAATAGTGTAACCGAAGTGCCTAGTACTGTACCTGGTCCATAGCAGGTGCTCAATAAACAGCAGCTGCCTCCTTCTCCTCATTATTATCATTGTTATCAACTCTTTGGTGGCAAACACAGCTTATACTTCTCTGCATCCCTGTTGCAGTCTAACAGTTCTGGGCTCCAACCTTAACTCACACTTTTGGACGTGGGGCCTTGGGCCATTGAGCAGGTTACCTACATTCTTTAAACCCTGTTTCCTATCTGTCAAACGAGGCTAACAAGATATGCTTCCACGGACTGTTGGGCTAAATAAGACCATAAGATGCCTAACCCAGGGCTGGTCACCAAGCAAGCAAGTGGTAAATGTTAGCTGCTGCTGCTTCCTATTGTTAGTAGTATTAGTCATGCGCCTTAAACACAGTAAATACTTGTTGGCTCACTGAAGTCACCGCCCAGAGAAGAACACTTGTTTTTCATTCTCAGTAAGAACCTTTGGGAGGTGACTTGGGCAGGCACTGAGAGAACAGATGTCTCTCATGCAGCATCAGCAAACTCATAAATCAGAAAAACTGATGGGCCGTTCACTTTGCTTGGAACCCCACCCAACCGGCAGAACCTGCTGGGCTATCTCCCAGGCCCACTGATCCTCTGGGGGACCGTGTGCTATCACCCCATGGCTTGCACCATTCTTCACCCCATATTACTAAACCACCAGCACTATCTGTGGTCATTTTGGTAGATTATCAAATCTTGTTCATTCAGAATTTCTTTTACTCATTAATGTATTTAACTCTCACTGACTTTAAGAAATGTGATTAATGACTTTCTTTGCAGGACTGGAAGAGCCTTTGCACTTTTTGCAGGTGGCACTGTCACTATATAATCACTTGGAATCATGCAGCCCTGGGCCTGTGCTGGGTGAGGCAGGAGGTGGGTAGATTTGGTGCTGGGCTGAGCTGGAGGGAGCCGAGCAGCACACAGCTGACCCTCAGTGGGGTCAGGAGAGACCAGGGCCTGAGGGGGGCCGTCTTGGGCAATGGCTGCTCTCACACATTCTTCTTTACCCTGTCTTTCTGGCACCTCCCTGCTAGTTATCCAAGGGTTGGGATTTCTTTTTAAAGAAAAAAAACAACCCAATGGGAATTTTCCGCCAGCTTGAAATGGTGGAGAACCCCCTACCAAGACAGGGTACACATTTGTACATGAGTTTGAGAACTTGGGAGAAAAGTCAGGCCTTGGCTCCACAGTGGAGGGAGGCTCAGTGACCCAAATATTCTGGCATCCCCAATGACCGTATGAGAGGGGTCAGAAGTAGATGATCCTCTATGGGCAGGAGGTCGAGCATGTTGTAAATAACTGGTACTTGATGAACCAGGAGAGAGAGTACCAGAATAAACTGTTATTTGATTTAATGATCTATGCCCCTTGAGGATGGTATGTTTTCCAGTTCCCAGGGACTGATGATACTGGGGAAACAAGGGAGGGAAGCCCCTCTTCATCCTTCTACTCATCCTCCTTCGCCCACATTTCCTCTTGTGGAAGTACTGGCTACCATGAGGGATTCTAGTTTCAGCTCTGCTTCTTCTTGCAGGCCCTTGTTAGTGGTATATAAATATTCAACTATTTACATTTTAATTCCTTACCACATGGTTAGACTTGGTTATGAATTTATACATTTTATTATGAGAAAAATAAGTATTTTACAAGCAATGCTGAGAAGCCAATATTAGAAAATAAAATTTGCAGGTGGCTTGAGGCAGAACAGGGCTCACTCTGTGGCAGTCTCGTGTGCTGTCTCACTTTCCTCACCCGCCTCTTCATCAACCCAATATGCAGCCAGAAGCTTCTCTGCTGGGGCTTTGATGACTTCCCTGGGGTAAGGAGAATAATGCCAAGGCTTTTACTTTTGAAAGGAACAATTATAGTTTTCATTATTTCCTCATTTTAGATGAGAATTTTAAACTGTCCCCTATCATTTACCCTGCATCCTTATAGAATATCTCATCCTCATCAGAAGACTCCCTGTCGTGTAGCTTTTGTGCCGTTTTCCTTGCGTGTGGCGTTGAGAGGCCTATACATATCCCTAAGCCAAAGTGGCTGCCTTCTCCCAAAAAAGCCCTCCTAGAACACAGAAAGGGAAATATTAATTCAGCATCTCCCCTGATTTCTCTGGCCACAGTACTTTATCCTCCTCAAATTTAGCTGACTCTCACTTTCCCCTGATCTTCTCTTACTCAGCAAAAATCGAAAAAAGCCCCGTGGAGGAAAACACACACCGTTAGTGTTACATGTCATTTTTCATCTCTCTCACAATGTGTTATCTCTGGTCTTATTAGGACTAAATGGGTACCTCAGTCCATAATAACAATGAGCAAAATCACCACAGACCCGGGATCTTGAAAATCATTGCATGCATGCTGGCCTTCCAGAAGTTCTCTGTGTCTGTCCATAATGGCCCCCCCGTGTCTCTGGGGAGACCTTTGCATGTGGCTTAGCATGGAGTATAGGCAGGATTTTCAGCTCCGTTCACCTTTCCTGGTCCTTGGCCAAGTGCCCTCGTGCAGTGAAAACACTGCACTATGGCGCTGGGCAGAAACACGTTACTCTCTAGATGCGCTTCACACCAGTCCGCTTCGGACTTAGTCGCACATGCAGCATTTGCTGGCAGTGTGGGTGTGGGGAGAAGGTGCTTTTATTTTCCTGGCTGCTCTATCCTAACCTATAAGTTGAATCACACCAAGTAAACACCTGAACCCAACTAGCAAAGTTATCTATAGCTCTCTGACTTTCATACTGCAGGCTGTCACTGAGGTGTCAGTGAATTGTGAAATCAGTTTAAAGGCCATGACCAGCAGGGAAACACAAAATACTCTTTTTGAATACAAATAGAATAGAAAAAAAATCAGAGTTCACAATAAGTTTGTTTCAGAAACTACTTATGCCCCTATAGTATGTGTATACTGAATTGTGACATAAAACGGAGCTCACAGCCCAAGCACAGTGTGGTCAGTAGAGAAGTCCTCAGTGGAAAGGGACCATCTTCTTTTTTTTTTATTTTTAAATAAATTTATTTATTTATTTATTTATTTTTTATTTTTGGCTGCATTGGGTCTTTGCTGCGCGCGGGCTTTCTTTAGTTGCAGCGAGCGGGGGCTACTCTTCGTTATGGTGCGCAGGCTTCTCATTGAGGTGGCTTCTCTTGTTGTGGAGCACCGGCTCTAGGTGTGCGGGCTTCAGTGGTTGTGGCTCGCGGGCTCTAGAGCGCAGGCTCAATAGTTGCGGCGCACGGGCTTAGTTGCTCCGCGGCATGTGGGATCTTCCTGGACCAGGGCTCGAACTCGTGTCACCTGCCTTGGCAGGAAGATTCTTAACCACTGCGCCACCAGGGAAGCCCGACCATCTTCTTTTTGATAATCACTAGCAGTATGACCATGGGGCAAGATATATTCCCTTTCTCTTTCTCCATTTCCTTATTATAAAAGGAAGAGACAAACTGCTGTCTAAAGTTTCTCCCGGTTAAAATTCTATGAGGTTTGGATAAAGGGAATAGAGAGTAGGGGCCTGAAAAACAGTAGGGTGAGAAGGGAAGTTTTCTTGCCACTTTACAGAAGGGACTCATATGTTCTACCTTTCATCAGCTTTGAGTGAGGCCAGCCCCTAAATCCCCAACCATGTGGCCCTCCCTACCGCAGAGCCTCCTAGAAGGCCTCTGGCCTGGCCTGATGCCTAGGAACCAGGCACCAGGCCAGCAGGAACAGGTGCAACCAAAACCTCTCCCTGTCCACCCTCTTTCCTTAAAGGACTAGTGAAAGCAGATGAATCTGTGCCAGTCCTGTTCTAACTCAGCTTGGGCTGGGAAGCTAATTCTGCTGATAAATAAATTAGGGTAAACCATTAGGGTAATTAAACATTCTTCCTGCCTTTGGTGAGGAAATTGAAATAGATGAGTTCTAAGTTCTCCTCTAGTTGTAAAATTCTGCTTTAAAAGACCAATATTTACCTTCTGCTTCTCTTTTTATCTTCCCCTTTTGCAATTCTATGAGAATAAATCTGTTTTGAAAGAAAACATGATCATGATTATCCATTACAACTATTTCCAAATCCTTATTCATTCCTTTTTACTTTAAATCTTATCTACTCAGTGAGATGATAACTTTTTTAAGGAAAGGAATTCTACCCTGTTTAATAATCCTTTGACTCTTCCACAGTACCTTAGGGTCTTGCATGCAGCTGGCGATATATTTTATTGACTGTTTTAGATAACGTTCAACAGATAATTCCTAATAAAAATTCTTAGAAGTAGGAAAAGAAAATAAAAGTATCTAGCAGAAACCTAAGCATTGCTTTAAAGTCAAGAACAAGAGTAGGATGTCCATCATTACTGCTACTATCGATCATTGTGGAGGAGGTCTTAATCAGTACAATAAGAAAAACGAAGTATTGGAAAGGAAGAGACAAACATATTTGCATATGAAATGAGGGACCTAAAAAGACCAAAAGAATCAACCGAAATTTTATTGGAAGTAACATGAGCAAGATGGCTACATACAAAATCAAGAGATCAACATATAAGCCTCAATAGCTTTCCCATATAACACAAAGAACTCACTAAAAAACAGAAGAAACATCCCATTTACTATATCAATAAAAATGCATAAAGTACCTAGGAATAAACTTAACCAAAAATGTGTAAGACCTCTGTGATGAAAATATTAAAACTTTTCTGAAGGACATTAAGAAGAAGTACTTACATGGCATGAGATACCATCCTCCTAGAATGTTGTAAAGAGGTCATTTCTCCTCAAATTAACCTACAAATTCAATGCAATCCATTTATATCCAAAATAATTTTTAAATAGAACCTGGCCAGCTGACATTTGGTAGAGAATATATGTAAGAATAGTTATGAAATGGATGAAAAAGAAGGTCAAAGAGTAGGAACTTGCCCTACCAGATATAAAATATGTTACAGAGCAACTGGAATTAAGCAGTGTGATATTGGTACTGGTACAGGACAAGATAACTGGATCACAGAATACAGTCCAGATGAAGATTGTATATTAGACCAGGGAAAAAAGAATAAACCATTCAGTGAAAGATTTGAAAACAATTAGATCTTCATGTAGGGGGGAAAAGTTAGATCCCCTACCTCAACCACACTAAAAAACAAATACAACAAATTCTAGACAGATTATAAAAGTACTTGAAGAAAATATTAGAGATTATTTTTACGTCATGAGGTGACAAAGGCCTGGCTAACAAAATCCACCCCACATGAGCCATGAGGAGAGGATGGGCAGATATGGTGGCAGACTGTCAACACACCTGCTACTCTCAACAGCCCTTGCCCCCTTTTTCCCTGGACTGTTTGTCTTCTTCTTGTTGACTTATAAAACTCTTAGGAGTTCCCTGGTGGTCCAGTGGTTAGGGCTTGGCGCTTTCACTGCTGTGGCCCGAGTTTCAATCCCTGGTCAGGGAACTAAGATCCCACAAGCTGCACAGCATGGCCAAACCCCGCCACCCGCAAACAAACAAACAAACAAAAAACTCTTTATAGTAAAGAAATACTGGCTTTCATTGAATTCCAGTGTTTCGAATCTTTCCAGTGTTTTTGTCTCTAAGGAGACAACACAAAAGAGTGGAGTAGGGAGCACAAGCTTTGCAGTCGGGTGAAACTGGCTTCTGCTTTTGGTTTGGCCACTGGGGCCTTACAGTGATCTCCTTCATCTATGAAGGAGGGATAGTAATATCATCCTCACAGGACTGCGGGCATTAAATCAGACAATATATGGATAACTCTTCATCTTACGCTTGGCATGAATCAGTGCTAAGCTGGTGTCACAGACAAGATGGTGGAATATATCAAAGGCTCTGCTTGTGCCATCAGGCTCTGAAGGCTCTTTCCCACAATAAGATTATAAAAATATTGCTTTTATTTTCTTCTAATACCTTTATGTGGTCTTTTTTCACATTTATGGAAATATGTTGATTTAAGATGAAAAATGGGGATCTGCTATTCTTTACCCCCCAAGTAGTTAGGCAGCTATTCTATCACCATTTATTCATTTTCTCCCACTGATTGGAATATTAAAACATGACATTTCAAAAGTCTTAAGAACACATGGTCTATTGCTGGACTCGATGCTACTTCAAATAAATATTCGGTTGCCTGATTCCTCACTGTGGAATGAACATAACGCCTCATCTCTCTTCTGTAGAACACCATTAGTGTCTACCATAGGAAGAACACTGCATGGCCCCTGTCCTCAAAGAGCTTATCATATAAGTGGGGAGAGGAAATAACGGTTAGGACTCCTCGCTTTCACTGCCGAGGGTACAGGTGCAATCCCTACTTGGTGAACTAAGATCCCGCAGGCCAAAACAAAACAAAACAAATGCAAGGTTAAACTCCATAGAAGTTAGAAACAATAAAAAGGGGACTTTACAGAAATTCTAAAAAAGCAAAAGGCCATATGCCACCTGGAGATGTAGACGGTACAGTCTGGGCAATGGCCAATGACTAGCAAGCTGACCCCATGCTACTCCCCAGCTTCCTAGGCTCAGAAATCATACTCTTCCTCACCAAGAGAGAACTCACGTCTTCCTGTTGTGGCAGTCTCCTTTATCAATAGCACAGGATTGATCAAAAATCAGAATGCCAAATTATTACTTGACAATGAGAAATACATCTGTTCTACACACAGGGCATCCGTGTCTACACAATCAGAGAATTACCTTCTGTGGAGACAGGCCTCCGTGGCACACTAAAGCACAATCACACAAGCGAAGGCTACTTGGTGAGAACAGAATTAGAAAACGAATCAGCTGAATCCAGAATTTAATGGGAAGGCCTGAGGCAGCTGGATCCATCCATCTCCTCAACAGGCACAGCCTGGCTAGTGGGCCTGACTCTTCAGTTCTGCTGCCTAAGGTGCCATCTCTACTCTCGGGCAATGTGAGGATGGGCACTGCCCATGTTGGTCTCTCCTCACCTTTTCTATGCTTTCACTACTGACCAACCCTCCTGCAGATAGACACATTTCTCTGTAGAAGTTAGTACATCATGTCAGGTTTTATTCAAGTCTGATAGGCCAGGAAGCCATTGGTCCTTACACGTCTCTGCTCAGCTCCATGGTGTGCTAACCTTGGTGTTTCTCTCTTCGGGGGCTGCCTTTTAAAAAACTGCTTCCCACTTTTGTGAGTTCTGAGGGGAGGCGACTGCTTTGCTATGGCCCCTAAGAAATGGTGACAAACCTCACAGGACTAGGATCAGGAGGGCTGGAGTATTCAGGGAAGGCTTTATGAAGAAAGATATCTGAACTTGAGTTGGCCTTTGAGAGGTTCATAGGACTTCCACAGGCAAAGCAAAATCAAGGAAATTTAGATGGGCAAAGGCACAGACAAAAGTAGGAATGGATGTGGTGTAACTAGCGTATAGTGAGGAGCTGCTTTGGCTGCAATGGAGGGCTGCCATAACAAGAGAAAAGGTAAATAAAGTAGGTTGGACTGGTAGGGTAGAATCAAGATTGCCAGCTTATTAAAATCACTCTTTTAATGTTAGCAACTGCCTGTTGGGAAAAGTAACAAACCATTATGTAACTGACCAAAAGGTAAACAGGCTAGCTCCAGGAATAGGCTACTATAAATATGACATACTTTAGGGTAGCCTGCGGCAGGATTTTACTTGCAGTGTTTTAATGGAACCTATCTACACAATTCCTAATACACTGGAGAAGAAAGCTGCTAAGTAAACCTAAGGAATTGACAAGATCATACTTTTATCTTTTAGGCATGTCCTTTTAGCCCTCCCAGGGTGGCTAATAGCTCCGTGAGTATGGAGATCATATACCTCTCATCACTTCAGCCAACAAGGAAAGAAATCAACAGTAGACTGAGAGTGACAGGTGAGTACATCAAATCAGCATAGTTTTTTGAGTTGAAGAAATTTTACTATCATGTCAATTCTGGCCTTCTTATAAACTTGTCAAAATAGTCCAATGGCTTGTCATCATGGATCCAATTCCATAGAGATCTCCTGGCAGTGGAGTTCCTTTAAAAATCCTGTGGGGACTTCCCTGGTGGCACAATGGTTGAGAATCGGCCTGCCAGTGCAGGGGACACGGGTTCGATCCTTGGTCTGGGAAGGTCCCACATGCTGCGGAGCAACTAAGTCCGTGCGCCACAACTCCTGAGCCCGCGCGCCTAGAGCCCGCACTCTACAACAAGAGAAGCCACCGCAATGAGAAGCCCGTGCACCGCAATGAAGACCCAACACACCGAAAAAAAGAAAAAAAAAATCCTGGGGATATAATTTTCAGTAAAAGAACAAATTGTATCTCAGTCCTCATGACTAAAGAGAAGTATCAAGTAGTAGTAGGTGGAAAGGTGGCTTTCATTCTCAGTTTGTGGGTTCTGAATCTGAAAGAATTATTGTCCTTACCTCAATGAGACAGAGAATTGTAACCAAAATCGTCACTACTACAGTTACAGATATTGCCAAGATGAGTTTGTTGTTACAGCCATATCCTGGAACTTCTTCTGGGAGCTAAAAAAATAAATAACAATTTTTTAAAAACAAGGAGATAGAAGGGAGGAAAGCTAACTCTTCTTAAACCTCTTCTAAACAATAGCTAACCATTCTTAAACTACTATAAAACCCAATCCTTTCAGGCGAGTAGCTTCTATAAGAACAAGCTAAATTTAATGTTCTTAATCTTATCATTAGCATTTTCTTCTACAATTTATTTATCTACAGTTTATTTATCTTGTGTTATGTCCTTTTCTCGTCTACCCTAGGAATAGTGGCACACTCTCTAAATGAGCAAAGTGGGAGATCACTGTCTTAGCCAGTTTCATGGCTGAAGATAAGATACGGACTAGGAGCCCGTGGTACTCCTGCTTGGGCACGTTCATGGCATGTCCTAAACTGAGTAAAAGTCCAGGTCCCATGTTTCAGGGCTTCTCCTCACCTCACTTGACTCCTGCTCTTTCTGCTCACTCTGGGCTTCTGTGCTCTCACTGATAGAGTTGTCACTTTTCCACTGGTCCGTATCCCATTCCGCTTTGGACACCTTTACTTCCTGCTGCTTGCTGAGAAGCTTCATCAGGAGGCCTGTTCTAGAGATGAGGTTGGCACAGGCCAGCTGCACGTGGGTCTCCGAGCAGTCTATTTTCAAAGTCTGGATAACATGAGAAATGAGCCTTCGCATGTCATTGTTGGGGATGAGGGACTGTAGCTGCTGCTTTAGCTGAGTTTCAACTTGATCACCCGGGCATGTGAGCCCTGGAAAGTGAAGCCTGTGGGCTTAGAGGATAATTCAGTGCCCGTGTTGTGCTACTCCCATTGTGATTCGTTGGTGTGTTGAACAGTTAGCATACTGTTGTCTGCAGCAACAGTAGAATGTGCAGTGGAGAGTTTCCTATGGGTAGTGTTTCCAGGACCGGTTCCTCCTGGCAGAGTAGACTTTCCAATAGAAATAATTTCTGCAGAAACATTTTGTGCAGTATTGTTTTCTGAAGTAGTGTTTTCTGTAGAAGGGTCTGAAAGAGAAAATAATTCTGGAAAAGGATTTTCCTGAGAAGTCACTTCTCCTGAAGATGAAACAGCCTCTCGCGGAGGGGAATTTATGAGACTCCTCCCTACAGAGAACGGAGGGCTTGCAAGCATCATTCTATTGGGTGAACATTTCTTTCTGAACTTTCGACTCCTTTTGACTTTGGGTTTTCTGTGGACCCGATGAGTCCTAATTTTATGGAAGATGTATTATTTCCCAGAATGTGAGATTAGTTCAAAATCCTTAATATTTCTAACTCTAGCCTTTGCATCTTCTAAAACAAGTATAGTGTTGGATATGCCTTTTGATTTGCTTTTAACCTCAGGTGGGGATTTTGGAGGGATGGAGGCAGAAGGCCTGCCCTTGAAGTACTGTTTCAGGGTAGAGGAACCTGCTGCCTTGTGTTCCTTTATGAATGAAGACTCTGTATTGGAGGACTTTCCCACCAGCTTCCTGGGCCTCTGCACCATGAGAAGCTGTTTCAGCTTTCTTGGGGATGGCCTCCTGAGCCTTCTTTCTTCGGCAGTGCTCGCCACAGATGGCTGGGCATTCTGATTCCTCCTGACGCTCTCATCTCCCACTGCTTTGAGGTGCATTTTCTGTAGGCCCCTCCTGCCCTTGAGGACCCTGTTCACTCTCAGCAGCTTTTCCTCTGTACTCTCAGTCTTTGCTAGGCTGTCTTTTTTTCGTTGGGCAGTTTCCAATTTCTTTTGAAAGATGTAGCGTTTAAACATGGCACTTAAAAGGTTGGAACGCGTACGCGTGGCAGGTTTTTCTTCCTTTTTAACCTCATCCATTTTTTCTTGAGTTTCTGCATCTAACAAATTTTCCAGAAAATGGAGTTTCCTCAATTTATTGTTATTAGTTGAATTGTCGTGTACAGGTTTAACAGAAGGGTTCCGTGTATTGTTTTTCAAAAGGCCCAGCGCCATATCTCCATCTTGTGTATTTGAAAAAAGAAGTTGAAGGAATGGTAATAATGTTGATTCCACATCTCCTAGATTTCCCTCTGAGATGTAAGGCAGTATGTAATTTCGTGCCCCGATAATATCGCTTTTATTATGAAAGCCCAGCTGCTCATTCATGACGCCTGACAAGCTGACAGCACTTTTATCTGAGGATTCCCTCTCTGACTCAATCGTCAGCTCGGGGCTGTTGTTCTTCTTCCGCGCTTGTAACAACTTCATCAACGATCCTTCTGCATTCCCTAGAGATGTTTCTTTATCTGTCAAAAAAGAGGAGACTGTTTTTGATCACTGAAGACTGATGGGCCAGCTTTTTGTCAGTCCACAGCCAAATAAATTAGGAATCAGTCAACGTTTGAGTGCCACTTAGGACAAAAAGAAACCCACACTTAAGCCTATGACTGGCAACAACAAAATGTGAAAAAGATATCTCTTGAAAAAGTGGCTATCTACTCAGAAAATTCTGTAGCGTGAAATATAGTAACTATATTCAGGATTACTCCACTGGTTCCCAGGGGCCAGTACTCAAGAAAAGCCAAGGCTGGAAGACAAATACTCCCCTACTCAGATGGACTCTCTGCAGATCTACTGTGACTCCTCACATTCACATACCCCATCCTGTCCTGCCTCAGAGGCAGAGGAGTGTGAGGCTTTCTCTCTCCACCTCTTCAGTGTGCTTGCATTCTTGCTACTATCACAGATGACCACGACAACAACCGCTGCTAACAGGTGGTCACCTGGACATGCTCTTCTCCACCCACCCACCGAGTCCTTTGCTCAGTCCCTGCTTCCATATATCCCAGCCACCATAACAGAAGGCTCTATACAGAAAAAAACACTATGTCCGCCCTGGCTCTTTGCTAAAATTTGGGCAGAGATCTAGGGTATATGTTACGAGATTTGCCAGATGGTATGTCAATGTGGAATGTTCAACAAATCAATGTAATAATACTTGAGGTCCTAAAATGCAGAAGGGAGAAAGCAACTTGTGTCAGATGGCTACTTTGCTTTCATTTCATTTTACTTCCAATATTTCCAGCTTTACTTGGGGAATCATCCAAATCTTCTGACTTTGTGAAGGAAGTGTGTACGATTGTGTAGCTGGGCTTCTCTTCCAAAAGGATTAAAAGTACTTTTGGTCAGGGTCAAAGGAGGAGGAAAGGGTCATGAGAAAGGAGGAGCATGGGCTTGCAGAGAGCTCCAAACTGGGTACAGGAGTTTGGGCCTCTAGGGTCATAGCACTTAGCACCTCTGATCTAGTTTATCCTCACTTGTAAAAGGAGATTAAAAATGCCTTTTCTGCACACTTCTGGGCGAGAAGGGAGTAATATAATTAGTAAAAAAATTGTTAGGGGCAGTTCCCTGGTGATCTAGTGGTTAGGACCCAGCACTTTCCCTGCTGTGGCCCTGGTTCAATCCCTGGTTGGGGAACTAAGATCCCACAAGCAGTGTGGCATGGCCAAAAAAAAAAATTGTGTTGAAAAATCAGCAATATTGTCTTTATAGAAGTAGCAAAGTGTTATTATATATGATGTGCTTTAGATCACTGAAAGAGACCTGTATTCAAGCTACCTGGGCATGAAAGCACATTTTGGAAGTCATCAAGTTAGTGCCAATAAATCTAATATATAGAAAAATAGTTGAAAGCCCCTGAGTGGTTTGTGGCTAGAAAAGCTTGAGATTCAGAGCAAGTTCAGAGCTGGACAGTCCAAGAATAAACTAGCTCTCCCATCCATTAGAAGGGCTAGGTAGCAGCTTCTGGTTATGGAACCAGAAACTCTCAGGCTCCAAATAGGACATAAAACAGCATCACTTGTACTCTTTATAAAATTGCAGAAACAAACACAATAAACAAAAATATATTTACACCTGTCCTATAAGACAAAGGGTACTTGAGACCTAATGTATATAAAATCCGTTTACAAACTGTGATGCATTATATGAATAAGTTCTCATTTGCAGAGAGCACAGCATAGGATATGTGGTCATTAATGTTAATTCCCATCCCCCTTCCATTCCTTTCTCTTGTTCCTTTATGTATGCAGATCAGTTACATTATTAAGCTAACTATGTACCTGAGCTCTTTTTAGCTTAATAATGTAACCAAGAATCTGATTTTTAGCAAGGGGGTAGTTCTTAGAAACTTAGGGAGCTGCAACTCTAAATGAATGAATTAAAATAATGCAATTACATCATTAATTTGAAAATTTATCATCATTGATTAAAAATAAAAATTATTAAAAAATTAAATTAAAATTTAAAAATTTATTATCCCGCAATTGAGACTCACCACAACGTGTGACGTCTGTCAGGCATTCACTGTCACAACGCAGCTTGACTGTCTTACAGACAACCTCAATAGTATTTTTAAATTGGCAGAGGCAGCAGGCCATATGGCTAGGTAAGACCCTATAAATGGAAACACAGGTAATTAAATTCGTGGTAAAAGAGTTACTTGAGTAAGTAGAAGAGGTAGGCCAAGGCCACCACAGACCAGTGCAAAAAGGAGTTCTTGGGGCATATGGACTGGAGAACTGGATAGGGGCCGGTTGGCCAATTGCTGCTGTTGACTGTTGTAAATAAATCTAGAGGAGGAGAGAGGTGCCCAACAGAAGGATTAGGATGGCAGTAGGTATGGTATGCCTAGAAACAAAGGAATAGGGATTAGAATTGGGTGACATTGATATGTAGTTTAATTCAGAAGTATCTCCTTCCAACCCGAAAGCCTCACTTTGGGTTGAGAGTACACAGGAAGAAGGCAGACTTCTAAGAAGAGTCTGAATAAGACCGCACCTTCTGGAATCCCTTTCTCAGTTCCTATTTGTGAGTAGTAATATATTAGAAATTATTCTAGTAAGAAAAAAGCATCGTGTGGTTAAACAATAACAGAGATCGCATTGGCCAAATCTGGACAAAAGGAACATTCCAAAGAATAATATTATCATTATAATAAGGTATAACATAGTTAATTTTTTAAAAAGCACATGAGTTCATAATGATACGCAAAATGAAAAGTGGGGGAGCTCTTCTTTATAGAATAATGTCAGCTAATAAATGCAAAAGGAATGATAGAATTAGGAAAGTGTCATTTTGCAACTATCAATGTAATAATCGATTCAGACAAGGATTCTCATTGATGCACAGTTGGGTGAAGAGTTGTTTGAAAGTAGGATCTTCATTGATCCCAACGTATCACCCCACATATTATTTATCAATTACCAAGGGGAAAAATAACTTTACAATGGAGAGATATGGAAGATACCACCTTAGTCAAGTGACCAAACTTAGCACTGGGCCACCTGAAGTGATGAAGTATGAAGAATACATCACCTATATAGTATTCTTCCCCAAAATGCTTACTTTGAATCTAATGAGGAAACAGACAAATCCAGAGTGTGGGGCAATTTACAAGACAACTGGCTTAGAGTCTTCAAAAATGCCAATGTCATGAAAGATCAAAAAAAAAATAGTAGGGAAATATTCTAGATTAAAGGAAACAAAGACATGACATGCAATGCCTAATCTTTAACTGGACCCTGTATCAAAATAAAACAGACTTAAAATAGGTTATTGGCTGCTGGCCAAGATGAAGTAACAAGGACCAATTTAACCTCCTACCTGAAACAATGAAAAAATCAGACAGGACATATGAAACAACAGTTTTCAAGAAACTGGACCTCAGGCAATAAAGTTCAGTGATCCCCAGGAGATGGGAAATAAATGAACTGATCCCTCTAATCACCCTACCTTACTTCTCTGAGAGAGTTTCCAGGTCATGGTACAGGGAAGAGAGGTCCAGGCAGAGACTGGTGGACTCCCTGACTGAGGAAATGGAGCTGAGAGTCTGGGAAAACCAAGGTAACTAGAGTTCACAAAGCAGAGTATCAGAGAGAAAAGAAGTGCACAGACAAAGAACTCTGGAGATATGCAGAGGGATCTCTTGAGAATTCAACAAAGTATTGGACAGTACATTTGTGTGAGGAATTCCTTGATGCCAGGAAAAGAACCACATGAAAGGATTAATAGTAAGAATAACTGGATATCACACAGGGTTGTAGGAATAGTACCTGTTCCTACAAGTCAGACTGCAAAACCTCATGATACTCAGAAAGGACTTGTCTCCGTAGTTGCAAATAATGAGCTCCAGACTAAAGGCTACTTGGACTCCTACCCAACAAATCTTAAACGTTAGACCTAAAAGAATAAAATTGTTCTGAGTAACTTAATTTCACCCAACACAAAGCACAAGCATTTTACAGGAATATATATATATATATATATATAGCACACAATAAACTAAAACTCACAATATCTGGGATCATATGAAAAATTGCCAAGCATGCAAAGAAGTAGGAAAATATGACCCATACTGAGGAGAAAAGGCAATCAATCAAAACTAACCCATAGTCTATACAGATGTTAGAATTGGCAAAAAGAACATTTAAAAAGTTAGTATATATGAAGAAAAGTTATTACAACTGTATTTCATATGTTAAAAAACCCAGACTAAACATTGAAAATGTTAAGTACAGGCATGGAAAATGTAAAACAGACCCAAATTGCACTTCTAGAGATTAAAAACAATGTCTAAATGAAAAAGACATTGAACGAGGTTAATGACAGACTAGACACTGCAGAAGAAAGGGTCAGTGAACATTAAGGCGTAGTAATAGAAACTATCCAAAATGAAACAAAAAGAGTAACAAAACAAAACAACAACAAATATGAATAGAGCCTCAGTGAGTTGTGCAACAACTTCAAGTGTCCTAATACATGGCTACTTAAAGTCCATGAAGGAGAGGAGAAATACAAAAATTTGAAGAAATAATAGCCAACACTTTTCCAAATTGGTAAACACTATAAACCCACAAAGTCAAGAAGATCAATGAACTTTAAGCATAAGAAACATGGACAACACTACACCAAGGCACAAAAAATAATCAAATTGCTCAAAACCAGCAATAAAGAGAAAAATTGTAAAGCAGCCAGAGGAAAAAACTATATACTACATACAGAGGAACAAAGATAACAATGACAGTAGAATTCTTGTTGGAAACAATGTAAAGGAGAACTCAGTGGAATAACATCTTTAAAGTAGTGAATTGAATTCTATCAAGCTAGAATTCTATACCTAGATCTGTCCAAACAAAAGCAAAATGAAGACTATCTAAGACATACAAAAGCTGAAAGAATTCATTACTAGTAGACTTTCACTATAAGAAATGTTAAAAGAAGTATTTTTAAGCAGAAGGAAAATGACACCAGATTGGAATATGGATCTACACAAAAGATTAACAATACTGGAATTGGGACTTCCCTGGTGGTTCAGTGGTTAAGAATCTGCCTGCCAGTGCAGGGGACATGGGTTCGATCCCTGGTCTCGGAAGGTCCCACATGCTGCAGAGCAACTAAGTTCATGCGCCACAACTTCTGAGCCCATGAGCCTAGAGCCCATACTCCACAACAAGAGAAGCCACCGCAATGAGAAGCCCGTGCACCGCAATGAAGACCCAATGCAGCCAAAAAAAGAAAATTACAGACCAATACCAATGCAGCCTGGTCAGGGAACTAGGCCTCACGTGCATGCTGCAACTAAGAGTTTGCATGCCACAGTTAAGGAGCCTGCGAACCACAACTAAAGGAGCCTGCCTGCTGCAACTGGAGAGCCCACATGCCGCAACTGGGGAGCCCTTGAGCCGCAACTAAGGAGCCCGCCTGCTGCAACTAAGACCCGGTGCAACCAAATAAATAAATAAATAAAATTTAAAGAGAACGCATAATTAAAGTAGGTAACAATTTCGGGGGTGTGGGTAGTAAACTAAGGCTCTGCATTAAATATAGAAATCTAATACGAATGCCCTTTCCTCTCAACTCTATAGTGACTTGTAGAACATTTTCTTCATTACTCTATCAGTGACGGGCTTTATGCTGTGAAAATCTCAGAACCTAAGCTTATGGAATGGTCTTAATGTCCAATGTAAGAAAAGAACTCATTACTCACAACTGATACCAAGTAACTGTCTCATAATCTTTCCAGGACCATCCGTAATATCTGAGTGGTTATGTGAAATGGTCGCAGGGTCCGCAAATTAAATAATGCCTGACATGAAATCACTTCAGTCCCAGGGAGTACAGCCAGGATTGAAGAGGGTGTTAAACAGGGTACAGAAGTGGGAGGTAGTGTACCTGGAGTCACATCTGAGGAGAGTTCTCAGATTCAATAAAGGTGAAATCAGTGAGTAAAGAAATATGGGTGAGAATAGGCAGCAAGGTCAGTAGGAAGTAGCCAGAGCAAGAAGCCAATCAGAGAAGACACACAATTATAAAGTGAAAGCTCTGGGAAATCGAAGCCTCACTCACTTATTCAGAGGAATTGAAAAGGTCCTTGAAAAAGGAATGGTGGCTGAATGGAGGCACATAATGAAATGTTAATTCTGGGGAAGTAAAATTGGATGGCATGTTAATATGGAATAAGGTTTCTACAATGCATTAAAGAATATTTTAACCATTTTCTGGAATCTGAAGGGAGTTCTGAATAGGCAGTTTCAGAGTGATGATGATGACAAAGCCTCTTTTATGTTACATCTGACAAAAGTTTGTCACGCTCGGGACTTCCCGGGTGGCACAGTGGTTAAGAGTCCGCCTGCCAATGCAGGGGACACGGGTTTGATCCCCGGTACGGGGAGATCCCACATGCCGCAGAGCAACTAAGCCCGTGTGCCACAACTACTGAGCCTGTGCTCTAGAGCCCGTGAGCCACAACTACTGAAGCCCGCGTGCCTAGAACCCGTGCTCCGCAACAAGAGAAGCCATCGCGATGAGAAGCCCACGCACCACAACGAAGAGCAACCCATGCTCGCCGCAACTAGACAAAGCCGGCGCGCAGCAACAAGACCCAACGCAGCCAAAAATTAATTAATTAATTAATTAATTAATTTAAAAAACAATTTGTCAACCTCACAGATTTAAATCCACATATATAAGGAAGACTCTTGTGAAGATTTCTTAAATTAAGGGGCAGCATAAAATGACATGGTGTTTAACATCAGTGAAGTTTGGGTTTGGTCTCTACTTGCCACATTTACTGTCATGAACCTTAAGTAAGTCACTTAACCATCCTGAGTTCGAGTTTCTTCATCTAAAAAAAAGAAAGAAAGAACTGGGGAACTGGGAGATCAGTGGAGCAGTGCATCTGAGAGCATTCTGTACACCACAGTGCTGTACAAACACTGGCCTTTTTTTTCTCCCCCCCCAACCCCGGGATCTTAGTTCCCGGACCAGGGATTGAACCCGGGCCCTCAGCAGTGAAAGTGCAGAGTCCTAACCACTGGACCGCCTAGGAATTCCCGATGGCCTGTTAGTTTTAAATTCAGCACTTCATCCCAGTAGAGCGAGGAATTCCACATTTGGACCCACCTTCACTGGAGATGTCTGAAAAAGCTGCTTCTGGTCGCATGCCTTTTGGACTCTGTGGGCATCCCTTGATGATGGCATAGGACACAGGACCGGCCACTGCTGCATTTGGGAAGACTCGGACCGAATACAGCAGGCCAAACTGGGAGAAGACTGTGAACAGAGAATGCTGTAGGGTGGTCCCATGCTAAGTAAGTGCAGGAAATTTCACGCCCTGGACGCCAAACCGCCCGTTCCCTTCTATTCCCCCAGCCCTTCGCCGCAGGCAACTGTGGTGAGCCTGCAACTCCAAACACTTCTCATTTCAGGAACAGGTTTCCCTCTGAAATCCTAAGCTTCGAGAAGCATCAGGAGGCAATGCCGTCTGTTGGGAACTATATCTCAAAAATCTGTGGGGGCGAGCTGACTGCTCAGGTCGGCTCTAGAACTAAGATTCCTCTCAGCGGAGACCACAGGCAGATGAGGTGCTGAAGCAGTACCCCGGGGCACCCAGTTACTGAGGCGCAGGGTGGCTTCCTCCACCCCTCCCTCCGCCCCTGCTCGGCTCACTTGCAAGGCCTCGGCCGTGGGTCCAGAGCTCAGTTCCCATACCAGCAAGGTTTTGTCACCCACGATGGGAACCACAAAAGTTACCAACGTCACCAACCGACCGTTACCGCTCGTGCGCAGCTCGGTGCGCAAGCGGACTGCGCCTGCGCAGGCGCGTCTGCGCAGGCGCGCGTGCGCCTACGCAGACCGGTGCGCAGGTGCGCGTGCGCAGACGCGGTGAGCAGGGTGTCTGCGCAGACGCGCGTGCGCACCGCGTCTGCGCACCGCGTCTGCGCAGGCGCGCGTGCGCAGGCGCAGTCCGCTTGCGCACCGAGCCGCGCACGAGGGGTAACGGTCGGTTGGTGGCGTTGGTAACTTTTGTGGTTCCCATCGTGGGTGACAAAACCTTGCTGGTGTGGGAGCTGAGCTCTGGACCCACGGCCGAGGCCTTGCAAGTGAGCGGAGCCGGGGCGGAGGGAGGGGTGGAGGAAGCCACCCTGCGCCGCAGTAACTGGGCGCCCCGGGGTACTGCTTCAGCACCTCATCTGCCTGTGGTCTCCGCTGAGAGGAATCTTAGTTCTAGAGCCGACCTGAGCAGTCAGCTCGCCCCCACAGATTTTTGAGATATAGTTCCCAACAGACGGCATTGCCTCCTGATGCTTCTCGAAGCTTAGTATTTCAGAGGGAAACCTGTTCCTGAAATGAGAAGTGTTTGGAGTTGCAGGCTCACCACAGTTGCCTGCGGCGAAGGGCTGGGGGAATAGAAGGGAACGGGCGGTTTGGCTTCCAGGGCGTGAAATTTCCTGCACTTACTTAGCATGGGACCACCCTACAGCATTCTCTGTTCACAGTCTTCTCCCAGTTTGGCCTGCTGTATTCGGTCCGAGTCTTCCCAAATGCAGCAGTGGCCGGTCCTGTGTCCTATGCCATCATCAAGGTTTATTCAGCAAGGGATGCCCACAGAGTCCAAAAGGCATGCGACCAGAAGCAGCTTTTTCAGACATCTCCAGTGAAGGTGGGTCCAAATGTGGAATTCCTCGCTCTACTGGGATGAAGTGCTGAATTTAAAACTAATAGGCCATTGGGAATTCCTAGGCGGTCCAGTGGTTAGGACTCTGCACTTTTACTGCTGAGGGCCCGGGTTCAATCCCTGGTCCGGGAACTAAGATCCCGGGGCGGGGGGGGGAAGAAAAAAAAGGCCAGTGTTTGTACAGCACTGTGGTGTACAGAATGCTCTCAGATGCACTGCTCCACTGATCTCCCAGTTCCCCAGTTCTTTCTTTCTTTTTTTTAGATGAAGAAACTCGAACTCAGGATGGTTAAGTGACTTACTTAAGGTTCATGACAGTAAATGTGGCAAGTAGAGACCAAACCCAAACTTCACTGATGTTAAACACCATGTCATTTTATGCTGCCCCTTAATTTAAGAAATCTTCACAAGAGTCTTCCTTATATATGTGGATTTAAATCTGTGAGGTTGACAAATTGTTTTTTAAATTAATTAATTAATTAATTAATTAATTTTTGGCTGCGTTGGGTCTTGTTGCTGCGCGCCGGCTTTGTCTAGTTGCGGCGAGCATGGGTTGCTCTTCGTTGTGGTGCGTGGGCTTCTCATCGCGATGGCTTCTCTTGTTGCGGAGCACGGGTTCTAGGCACGCGGGCTTCAGTAGTTGTGGCTCACGGGCTCTAGAGCACAGGCTCAGTAGTTGTGGCACACGGGCTTAGTTGCTCTGCGGCATGTGGGATCTCCCCGTACCGGGGATCAAACCCGTGTCCCCTGCATTGGCAGGCGGACTCTTAACCACTGTGCCACCCGGGAAGTCCCGAGCGTGACAAACTTTTGTCAGATGTAACATAAAAGAGGCTTTGTCATCATCATCACTCTGAAACTGCCTATTCAGAACTCCCTTCAGATTCCAGAAAATGGTTAAAATATTCTTTAATGCATTGTAGAAACCTTATTCCATATTAACATGCCATCCAATTTTACTTCCCCAGAATTAACATTTCATTATGTGCCTCCATTCAGCCACCATTCCTTTTTCAAGGACCTTTTCAATTCCTCTGAATAAGTGAGTGAGGCTTCGATTTCCCAGAGCTTTCACTTTATAATTGTGTGTCTTCTCTGATTGGCTTCTTGCTCTGGCTACTTCCTACTGACCTTGCTGCCTATTCTCACCCATATTTCTTTACTCACTGATTTCACCTTTATTGAATCTGAGAACTCTCCTCAGATGTGACTCCAGGTACACTACCTCCCACTTCTGTACCCTGTTTAACACCCTCTTCAATCCTGGCTGTACTCCCTGGGACTGAAGTGATTTCATGTCAGGCATTATTTAATTTGCGGACCCTGCGACCATTTCACATAACCACTCAGATATTACGGATGGTCCTGGAAAGATTATGAGACAGTTACTTGGTATCAGTTGTGAGTAATGAGTTCTTTTCTTACATTGGACATTAAGACCATTCCATAAGCTTAGGTTCTGAGATTTTCACAGCATAAAGCCCGTCACTGATAGAGTAATGAAGAAAATGTTCTACAAGTCACTATAAGAGTTGAGAGGAAAGGGCATTCGTATTAGATTTCTATATTTAATGCAGAGCCTTAGTTTACTACCCACACCCCCGAAATTGTTACCTACTTTAATTATGCGTTCTCTTTAAATTTTATTTATTTATTTATTTGGTTGCACCGGGTCTTAGTTGCAGCAGGCGGGCTCCTTAGTTGTGGCTCAAGGGCTCCCCAGTTGCGGCATGTGGGCTCTCCAGTTGCAGCAGGCAGGCTCCTTTAGTTGTGGTTCGCAGGCTCCTTAACTGTGGCATGCAAACTCTTAGTTGCAGCATGCACGTGAGACCTAGTTCCCTGACCAGGGATCGAACCTGGGCCCCCTGCATTGGGAGCACAGAGTCTTAACCACTGCACCAGCAGGGAAGTTCCAATTATGTCTTCTTTTATTCATTAGCAGGTATACATACTTCTTATCTTTTTTCCCCTGTATTTTTCATAAATACAGACAAGAGAATAACATCTTCAAATAAAGTGAAGGAAAGGCCTAATGTATCTGAGTTTTTCTCAGTAGCACGAAGGGAAATGTTTGCCAGCAAGAACTGTGGCAAGGTTATCCCAGATGTCAACTGTCTCTACTACCCAGGGGCTCAGAGCCCTTCTGAAGCTTCCTAATTGTCCAGGACAGCTCCATTATGACTCACCGTACAGGGCCTAGCCTCCCTGTTTTAAATGTTGCGACACTCAACATTTAAAAATTAGTCTTCATTTCTCCTTCCCAGCAGGCAGCTTCAGTTGGAGAAAGTAATTTCATTTTCTTATGTACTCATTCATTCACTCAGTCAACAGACCATCACTCCTCTATTATATGCCAAGATCTATGCTTGTTTCTGGTAACAAGGAAAGAATAATATATGGTTCCTTCAAGCACTTAAGGAGCTCATAAACTAGTGACGGAGGAAGATGCACAAACAAATCAATAAAGAATTAACAATGCTTTGACTTTATTTGTATTATTTGAATTTTTATGACTATATTTATATACTACACCTTGTTCAAAATGGAAATAGACATTTAAGAAAGAACTAGTGATGTAAAAAATCCACAGTAATATGTAAGTTATTTAGAGAGTTAAGACTGGAAATATTTGCACTCTCAAAGAAGCTTGTTAGTGCAGATGAACCTCTAATTCTTTTGGTTGCTTTATTTACATTTATAGAAGTATATGTATTCCCTCTTCTAACAGGGGTTAGTAACTTGGGGAGGGGGTGCTACAGATTAAGGTCCTAATTCAGTGGCAGGTCTACCTTATCTCCACTTCAGGTCATATTCTCAAGCAGGAGCTACAGGATGAGACGACTAAAACAGTTCACTTCCTTTGCTTACCCCCAGCCCCGTAATAGGCTTCTGCTGGGCTTCCTTGGTTGCTTTCATCATCACTTTCACCACCAGAGGTCAGGGAACCTTCCGGTTAATCAGGGGCCCTGGAAATGATGCAGAAAAGTACTGACTTAAAAATAATAAATAACATTTATTTAGGGTTCACTGTGAACTCATTGCTTAAAATGTCCTACTTAATCTTTCTTCACAACCACTCTATGAAATTGGTATTGATAAATCTCAGGTATATCCAAAATAAGTCTCTATGTAGGGTTATGATATTTTTAGGTCTTTTATGTCTTTAGGTTCGTCTCGGCACCAGACATAAGGCGGTTCGACATAATACGCTTGCCCTAAACAGCTCCAGATGCCAAGAATTGGCAAATTACTACTTTGGTTTCAATGGGTGGTCAAAAAGGATCATCAGGGTAAACTCTGTAGATTTTCTTTGACTAACCAGACTCCTTTCAACATTGAACTCCTAGACTTTAGAGAGAAGAATAGAACAGGGCTATGGGGAGGAGATGTGAGAGGCTTGCACATGGAAGTATCTGAGCATTGGCCTGCCACCTAGAATTAGTGATAATCTCAATGACTTGGATGGTGGTGTTCATAATTTTCTCCAGTATTTGTATGGTATATAATAAAAAAGTGTTGTCTATATCTAGTCATTCATTTGCAAGTCTCACTTGATTTTGAAACTATAGCATACCTAAACTATTACCTGGGATTGCTGGAGTTTAGTTTTTATCTTTAACACCAGAATATTTTGAAGTCTAGCCTTTAATTCAAAATCCTAACAGCTTCAGGATCTTTCTAACCTTGAAGAAAGGGAAAATGAAGATATTGTGACACCACTTCAGAAGCAAAGCCTGAAGTTCTTCTGTGCTTTAGAGGTGGTGTTGCCCTCCCACGAGTGCAGGAGTCCTGGAGTTGGCATGGCTGAGGAACCTTTGGATAAGTTGGAGGAAGGTCTGTTTTCCAGTATGTGTGTGTGTGGGGGGAGGTGAGGGAGTGGGATTTCTCTTTTTTCCTTTCTTTCTGAAACTCAACTTTTAGATACATCATCACCTTGGCTAAGCAACTAAAGCCCTGGGCAGAATTTTACAAAATAGGTTTTTATCTTAGGCAATACCTGACAGCACCTTAAACTTTAGATTTTAGAACTGACTGCCTGCCAAGAAGCTTAGGAGGAGGGAAAATTAGTTATTTTTATTTATTTATTTTGGTTAATAATTTGTTTTGTGCTAAAATAGTCCTTCAAATACAGATGTCTTCTGGCCTTCAGTTATCCCAACAAAATCATTGTCTAAAGATTGAAATAAACTCTTGTGTAAATGTTCAGTCCTTTGCCTCCTATAGAGGGGCCTGAGCGGAAAAAGTAAATGTAGATCCCTAGAAAGGGGATTCCGATTGGTACTGAGTTTTTTCCTAGAATCCATGGCACTTGGGCTTAGGGTTTTAAGTCAGAGGCAGGGCTGTTCGCGAATGGAGTGGAGGAAGCTCCACCATCCACCTGAGTGGGTGATGGTTGAGGAGAGGCCAGATCATCTGCACTACCACCAAATCTATCTCACTGTATGAATCCAGCCCTTTACGCACAGGAGAGCAGGGTCTGTAGCAGTGTAGCCTCAGCTTGTCCATTTGAAATCTGTGAGTAACATGAGATTTGTGCCGCGTTCTTGGTTTGCATTTCCCATCGAGTATTTTAGGAACTTCCAGAATAGATCTGAGCGGTAAAAATGTGCCATGCCAGGGTATACCTACAACAGAGACATTCAACCGTACCCCAGTGTTGTGCCTGCCCTTAATCACTAAGATAATGATCTAAGAATGACAGATGCATTTTTAGTTTTAAACACATAACCTAGAAATCAGTTATTCAGCTAGGCATTTTAAATTCATCTGTTTTGGTTGGATTTAGGGTCATTATCATTCCTTATGAAAAGGAAGGTAACCCAGAAGCTTGCTATTCAGAAGGCTAAGACAGATGCATTCCGGCAACTGCTGATTGTGGTTTCAGGTAAGACTTTTTTTTTTTTTTTTTTTCAGTACTCAAAGTTCATTAAAATAAATGTCCTATGATATGTCCTTTAGTTGTAGTAAAAGTAGCTCTTATATACTTTATTTTTAACTTTTCTCTCTTTGAATATCAGTCACAGGCACAGACTCAACTTCTTATATAATGATAATAACTTTTTCTTACTGATGTTCAAGTATTCACAACTTAGCTACTAGTAGCAGCTTTAAGATGACTCTTTGTCCTTTCAACATTATCCTAGACAATTTCTTTTTTTTTTTTAACACACACACACACACACACACTGTATTTTATTTTTACAAGAGATAAATAGACTGACACCAAGCATTGTAAATGGATGACCACAACAAAAGCAACAATGATTGCAATTACCAAAGACGAAACACACTCATACTATGTCATAATATTGACATTCAGTCCAGTAATCCTCCACTGTAACAGCTCCTTTACTTTGCAGTGAAAATTGATTTTTATATTCTTTACCTCTGAGTCCTTGTGGAATTTTTTCTTTTTAATTCAAACAGAAAGTCACAAAAATTATAATCATCCTCATCAGTTCACTCAGTCCCATGTAATTAATTTTTTTTTCATCTTGATCTTTTGTTAGCACTTTTATGAGTTCATCAGTTTTCCATTAGAGTTCTGAAAATGCTTATTCATTCAGTTCAGCAGTACAGTTCCCAGAAACCTGTACTTGTCAGAGTCTTTTCTATGAATTCCTTGAAGATGAAACACTTTTATAGGAACATATTTGCAAAAGCATCAGAGTACATCCAGAACTGTCTGTAACTGACAAAAGACTTAAAAATGCCCATGGTTAAAGATTTGATGAAAGTTCATAATAGTGCAATTGACAATGAAATTTAGTTTTTTCTGAGATATACATTTTAAAGTAATAACTAGAATTATGACTTATAACATTATACCAGAACATATAAGATTTTTAGAAATTTCACGTAATGTCTGAAACATTTATATTAACATATTTCCATACAGATAACCCAATGAAAGTTTAGTATTAGTTGTTTTGTTTGTTTGTTTTTTTATACTGCAGGTTCTTATTAGTCATCAGTTTTATACAAATCAGTGTATACATGTCAATCCCAATCGTCCAATTCAGCACACCACCATCCCCACCCCACCGCAGTTTTCCCCCCTTGGTGTCCATATGTCTGTTCTCTACATCTGTATCTCAACTTCTGCCCTGCAAACCAGCTCATCTGTACCATTTTTCTAGGTTCCACATACATGCCTTAATATAGGATATTTGTTTTTCTCTTTCTGACTTACTTCACTCTGTATGACAGTCTCTAGATCCATCCACGTCTCAACAAATGACTCAGTTTCGTTCCTTTTTATGGCTGAGTAATATTCCATTGTATATATGTACCACATCTTCTTTAACCATTCGTCTGTCGATGGGCATTTAGGTTGCTTCCATGTCCTGGCTACTGTAAATAGTGCTGCAATGAACATTCGGGTGCATGTGTCTTTTTGAATTATGGTTTTCTCTGGGTATACGCCCAGTAGTGGGATTGCTGGATCATATGGTAAATCTATTTTTAGTTTTTTAAGGAACCTCCATACTGTTCTCCATAGTGGCTGTATCAATTTACATTCCCACCAACAGTGCAAGAGGGTTCCCCTTTCTCCACACCCTCTCCAGCATTTGCTGTTTGTAGATTTTCTGATGATACCCATTCTAACTGGTGTGAGGTGATACCTCATTGTAGTTTTGATTTGCATTTCTCTAATAATTAGTGATGTTGAGCCTCTTTTCATGTGCTTCTTGGCCATCTGTATGTCTTCTTTGGAGAAATGTCTATTTAGGTCTTCTGCCCATTTTTGGATTGGGTTGTTTGTTTCTTTAATATTGAGCTGAATGAGCTGTTTATATATTTTGGAGATTAATCCTTTGTCCATTGATTCGTTTGCAAATATCTTCTCCCATTCTGAGGGTTGTCTTTTCGTCTTGTTTATGGTTTCCTTTGCTGTGCAAAAGCTTTGAAGTTTCATTAGGTCCCATTTGTTAATTTTTGTTTTTATTTCCATTACTCTAGGAGGTGGATCAAAAAAGATCTTGCTGTGATTTATGTCAAAGAGTGTTCTTCCTATGTTTTCCTCTAAGAGTTTTATAGTGTCCGGTCTTACATTTAGGTCTCGAATCCATTTTGAGTTCACTTTTGTGTATGGTGTTAGGGAGTGTTCTAATTTCATTCTTTTACATGTATCTGTCCAGTTTTCCCAGCACTACTCATTGAAGAGACTGTCTTTTCTCCATTGTATATCTTTGCCTCCTTTGTCATAGATTAGTTGACCATAGGTGCGTGGGTTTATCTCTGGGCTTTCTATCTTGTTCCATTGATCTATGTTTCTGTTTTTGTGCCAGTACCATATTGTCTTGATTACTGTAGCTTTGTAGTATAGTCTGAAGTCAGGGAGTCTTATTCCTCCAGCTCTGTTTTTTTCCCTCAAGACTGCTTTGGCTATTTGGGGTCTTTTGTGTCTCCATACAAATTTTAAGATGATTTTTCTAGTTCCGTAAAAAATGCCATTGGTAATTTGATAGGGATTGCAGTGAATCTGTAGATTGCTTTGGGTAGTATAGTCATTTTCACAATATTGATTCTTCCAATCCAAGAACATGGTATATCTCTCCATCTGTTGGTATCATCTTTAATTTCTTTCATCAGTGTCTTATAGTTTTCTGCATACAGGTCTTTTGTCTCCCTAGGTAGGTTTATTCCTAGGTATTTTATTCTTTTTGTTGCAATGGTAAATGGGAGTGTTTCCATAATTTCTCTTTCAGATTGTTCATCATTAGTGTATAGGAATGCAAGAGATTTCTGTGCATTAATTTTGTATCCTGCAACTTTACCAAATTCATTGATTAGCTCTAGTAGTTTTCTGGTGGCATCTTTAGGAGTCCCTGTGTATAATATCATGTCATCTGCAAACAGTGACAGTTTTACTTCTTCTTTTCCAATTTGTATTCCTTTTATTTCTGTTTCTTCTCTGATTGCCGTGGCTAGGACTTCCAAAACTATGTTGAATAATAGTGGTGAGAGTGGACATCCTTGTCTCGTTCCTGATCTTAGAGGAAATGCTTCCAGTTTTTCACCATTGAGAATGATGTTTGCCTTGGGTTTGTCGTATATGGCCTTTATTATGTTGAGGTAAGTTCCCTCTATGCCCACTTTCTGGAGAGTTTTTATCATAAGTGGGTGTTGAATTTTGTCAAAAGCTTTTTCTGCATCTATTGAGATGATCATATGTTTTTTATTCTTCAATTTGTTAATATGGTGTATCACATTGATTGATTTGTGTATATTGAAGAATCCTTGCATCCCTGGGATAAATCCCACTTGATCGTGGTGTATGATCCTTTTAATGTGTTGTTGGATTCTGTTTGCTAGTATTTTGTTGAGGATTTTTGCATCTATATTCATCAGTGATATTGGTCTGTAATTTTCTTTTTTTGTAGTATCTTTGTCTGGTTTTGGTATCAGGGTGATGGTGGCCTCATAGAATGAGTTTGGGAGTGTTCCTTCGTCTGCAATTTTTTGGAAGAGTTTGAGAAGGATGGGTGTTACCTCTTCTCTAAATGTTTGATAGAATTCACCTGTGAAGCCATCTGGTCCTGGACTTTTGTTTGTTGGAAGATTTTTAATCACAGTTTCAATTTCATTACTTGTGATTGGTCTGTTCATATTTTCTGTTTCTTCCTGGTTCAGTCTGGGAAGGTTATACCTTTCTAAGAATTTGTCCATTTCTTCCAGGTTGTCCATTTTATTGGCATAGAGTTGCTTGTAGTAGTCTCTTAGGATGCTTTGTATTTCTGCGGTGTCTGTTGTAACTTCTCCTTTTTCATTTCTACTTTTATTGATTTGAGTCCTCTCCCTGTTTTTCTTGATGAGTCTGGCTAATGGCTTATCAATTTTTTTTATCTTCTCAAAAAACCAGCTTTTAGTTTTATTGATCTTTGCTATCGTTTTCTTTGTTTCTATTTCATTTATTTCCGCTCTGATCTTTATGATTTCTTTCCTTCTGCTAACTTTGGGTTTTGTTTGTTCTTCTTTCTCTAGTTCCTTTAGGTGTAAGGTTAGATTGTTTACTTGAGATTTTTCTTGTTTCTTTAGGTAGGCTTGTATAGCTATAAACTTCCGTCTTAAAACTGCTTTTGCTGCATCCCATAGGTTTTGGATCGTCGTGTTTTCATTGTCATTTGTCTCTAGGTATTTTTTGATTTCCTGCTTGATTTCTTCAGTGATCTCTTGGTTATTTAGTAATGTATTGTTTAGCCTCCATGTGTTTGTGTTTTTTACGTTTTTTTCCCTGTGATTCATTTCTAATCTCATAGCGTTGTGGTCAGAAAAGATGCTTGATATGATTTCAATTTTCTTAAATTTACTGAGGCTTGATTTGTGACCCAAGATGTGATCTATCCTGGAGAATGTTCCGTGCGCACTTGAGAAGAAAGTGTAATCTGCTGTTTTTGGATGGAATGTCCTATAAATATCAATTAAATCTATCTGGTCTATTGTGTCATTTAAAGCTTCTGTTTCCTTATTTATTTTCATTTTGGATGATCTGTCCATTGGTGTAAGTGAGGTGTTAAAGTCCCCCACTATTATTGTGTTACTGTTGATTTCCTCTTTTATAGCTGTTAGCAGTTACCTTATGTATTGAGGTGCTCCTATGTTGGGTGCATATATATTTATAATTGTTATATCTTCTTCTTGGATTGATCCCTTGATCATTATGTAGTGTCCTTCCTTGTCTCTTGTAACCTTCTTTATTTTAAAGTCTATTTTATCTGATATGAGTATAGCTACTGCAGCTTTCTTTTGATTTCCATTTGCATGGTATATCTTTTTCCGTCCCCTCACTTTCAGTCTGTATGTGTCCCTAGGTCTGAAGTGGGTCTCTTGTAGACAGCATATATATGGGTCTTGTTTTTGTATCCATTCAGCCAGCCTGTGTCTTTTGGTTGGAGCATTTAATCCATTCACTTTAAGGTAATTATCAATATGTATGTTCCTATGACCATTTTCTTAATTGTTTTGTTTTTGTTTTTGTAGGTCCTTTTCTTCTTTTGTGTTTCCCACTTAGATAAGTTCCTTTAGCATTTGTTGTAGAGCTGGTTTGGTGGTGCTGAATTCTCTTAGCTTTCGCTTGTCTGTAAAGCTTTTGATTTCTCTGTCAAATCTGAATGAGATCCTTGCCGGGTAGAGTAATCTTGGTTGTAGGTTCTTCCCTTTCATCACTTTAAGTATATCATGCCACTCCCTTCTGGCTTGTAGAGTTTCTGCTGAGAAATCAGCTGTTAACCTTATGGGAGTTCCCTTGTATGTTATTTGTCGTTTTTCCCTTGCTACTTTCAATAATTTTTCTTTGTCTTTAATTTTTGCCAATTTGATTACTATGTGTCTCGGCGTGTTTCTCCTTGGGTTTATCCTGTATGGGACTTGCTGCGCTTCCTGGACTTGGGTGGCTATTTCCTTTCCCATGTTAGGGAGGTTTTTGACTATAATCTCTTCAAATATTTTCTCGGCTCCTTTCTCTCTCTCTTCTCCTTCAGGGACCCCTATAATGCGAATGTTGTTGTGTTTCATGTTGTCCCAGAGGTCTCTTAGGCTGTCTTCATTTCTTTTCATTCTTTTTTCTTTAGTCTGTTCTGCAGCAGTGAATTCCACCATTCTGTCTTCCAGGTCACTTATCCGTTCTTCTGCCTCAGTTATTCTGCTATTGATTCTTTCTGGTGTAGTTTTCATTTCAGTTATTGTATTGTTCATCTCTGTTTGTTTGTTCTTTAATTCTTCTAGGTCTTTGTTAAACATTTCTTGCATCTTCTTGATCTTTGCCTCCATTCTTATTCCGAGGTCCTGGATCATCTTCACTATCATTATTCTGAATTCTTTTTCTGGAAGGTTGCCTATCTCCACTTCATTTAGTTGTTTTTCTGGGGTTTTATCTTGTTCCTTCATCTGTTATATAGCCC
Organism: Eubalaena glacialis; assembly: GCF_028564815.1. NCBI lineage: Eukaryota > Metazoa > Chordata > Mammalia > Artiodactyla > Balaenidae > Eubalaena > Eubalaena glacialis. Next base: position 37,107,472 of record NC_083734.1, on the reverse strand, counting down.
TCTGCCTTTTCATCTTGTCTGTCTTTCTGTGAATGTGGTTTTTGTGCCACAGGCTGCAGGATTATAGTTTTTCTTGCTTCTGCTGTCTGCCCTCTGGTGGTTGAGGCTATCTAAGAGGCTTGAAGGGAGGGTCTGGTGGTGGGTAGAGCTGACTGTTGCAGTGGTGGGCAGAGCTCAGTAAAACTTTAATCCACTTGACTGTTGATGGGTGGGGCTGGGTTCCCTCCCTGTTGGTTGTTTTGCCTGAGGCAACCCAACACTGGAGCCTACCTGGGCTCTTTGGTGGGGCTAATAACAGACTCTGGGAGGGCTCAGGCCAAGGAGTACGTCCCAGAACTTCTGCTGCCAGTGTCCTTGTCCCCTCGGTGAAACAGAGCCACCACCTGCCTCTGCAGGAGACCTTCCAACACTAACAGGTAGGTCTGGTTCAGTCTCCCCCGGGGTCACTGCTCCTTCCCCTGGGTCCCGATGTGCACACTATTTTGTGTGCGCCCTCCAAGAGTGGGGTCTCTGTTTCCCCCAGTCCTGTCGAAGTCCAGCAATCAATTCCCACTAGGCTTCAACGTCTGATTCTCTATGAATTCCTCCTCCCGTTGCTGGACCCCAGGTTGGGAAGCCTGACGTGGGGCTCAGAACCTTCACTCCACTGGGTGGACTTCTGTGTTATAAGTGTTCGCCAGTCTGTGAGTCACCCACCAACCAGTTATGGGATTTGATTTTACTCTGATTGCACCCCTCCTACCGTCTCATTGTGGCTTCTCCCTTGTCTTTGGATGTGGGGTATCTTTTTTGGTGAGTTCCAGCGTCCTCCTGTTGATGATTGTCCAGCAGCTAGTTGTGATTCTGGTGTTCTCACAAGAGGGAGTGAGAGCATGTCCTTCTACTCCACCATTTGAGGTCAATACCTGTGAAAAAAGGTATTTCTCCTTCCATATCCCAAAGCAACCTAATGATTGAAATTCTGTGTTTATTTTAAAAGTTAAATTTGGCAGGACCTCTTTAAAATCAGTAAGAGCCAATTTAAACTTATTTTCCATTATACAAGTAATACACGATTATATTCTCAATAGATAACAATGAAATAACAGGTATAGTGAAAACCCTCCTTGTGCCCTAATCCCCCACCCACTACTTTGAGTTTAGTATTAATCCTTCCAGACTCTTTTCCATACGTTTGAGTACATACATATTTACAGATAGCAAAATAGGTTTGTGTGTTTTTCTTATGTTTTTTTTACATAAGTAACATCCTGCAACTTGATTCCTTCATTTCATGATATGCCTTAGATTTCTTTCCTTCCCAGTACATAGAGGGTTACCTCATTCATTTAAACTCCTGCATAATATTCCATAGTATGACTGTATCACAGTTTAATAATGCCCCTATTGAAGGATGTTTAGATTATGTCCAGTTTTCTTGTTACTTGCATTGCTGCAATGAATATCCTTGTACATGCATTTTTGTGAGCCTGGTCATTTATTTCTATAGAATAGTTATCTAGAAATGGGATTGTTGGGGTGAAGACTATTTAGATATAAAATTTTAATTGCCCTCAAAAAAGTTGTGCCAGCTTATACTCCAGTCATCATGCTGTGATGCCATTCATTTCCCAACACCCTTCCACCACTGGATATTCTCCCCCCCCCCTTTTTTTTTTGCTAATGTGCTGGGTGAATAAAAGGGGTCCCATCTGAATTTGAATTTTTCTCATTACTTGTGAACTTAAATAACTTGATATGTTTACTGAACATTTGTATTTCATCTCTGAATTCTGTCCTTTGCCCATTTTTCTGTTACTATTTTTTTTTATTGATTTGTAGAAAAAGTCAGTTTAGATACATAAGTGATTTTGGAGAAAAACATTCAAAGTAATTTTTCATGACAATCTGTGGTCATATGCTTAGTTCAACTTGAATAGACAAGTCATAAAAGACTTCTGAATTAATAATAAGAGACATAACAGTCAATCTAAAAAGAGGTATTATGACCACCCTTAAAGAGATGCCCCCTTAGTCTGTCATCTTATTGGTAAGGAAAAAAATGCTATAACCAGGCAATTTTTTAAAATTTACAGATTTCCTAAATACTATATGTAGTTTATATTTCCCGTGATAGTATCTAACTTGGAGATTTTATTTCCCAAACTTGTAAGAAAAATGAAAGTCATTTGGCACAAGAAATAGATAATTTCCTCTGGGAGCGGAGAGGGGTGGTAGACTGAGGGACAGAGGTAAGAGAAAAAGTGTGAATTGTGTGCTACATATTTTTGGAATTTTGAGATGTGAATATATATGACATATTTTAAAAAAATAAATTGAATTTAAAAAAATAACTTTTAAAAAGCATGTGTTTGGGAGGCGATACACTATAACATGTGTCTGGTAAGGTTTGAAGACTTCTAAGTCAGCTTGAGGTTTCTACCTTATAAGCAGAGGTTCCTAACTTGAGGTCAGTGGTTCCCCAAAGCAGAATTTCTTAACCTCCCTCCTGCTCCCCCGTGTATACCTCTTTGGCCAGCTGCAGAAGCTTACGTTCTTGGGATAATGTTTTAAAATGTATAATAATTCAAAATATATAGAAAAACAAAGGAAATCAACTATACTGAAATAGTTTTCAGAATATTTTTAAAATTAGTGAAATAGTAATAAATATGCTTCTCTTAACACATTAAATAACAAGATATAGTGGTAGGTCTAATAAATATTATAATTCCAGGGTAGTGATGAGAATAAATGATATTTCGAGGTATCTGCAGCATATACGTGATATGAAATGACCTGTGATTTCTATTGGGGACCAAATTAACTATACTGCTGATCTACTGTGGTTTGTTGCCTACATTCATAATGGAAGGAAGTGCTGATTTTAGTTAGAGATTTGTGAAAACTGAGATGTAATTTTATTTCCCATCCAAGTTTGGCACTCTGGATTCAGTCCTCTCTATTCACAGACCTCTGCCCTAAAAGGATGATCCACAAGTCGAAATTGCATGCACACTTTTGCGTGTGTTCAAGAAAGTGCAGTTTTTTAGGGAAAAAGGCACAAAATGAAGTGTTAATTCTGGGGAAGTAAAATTGGATGGCATGTTAATATGGAATAAGGTTTCTACAATGCATTGAAGAATATTTTAACCATTTTCTGGAATCTGAAGGGAGTTCTGAATAGGCAGTTTGAGAGTGATGATGATGATGAAGCCTCCTTTATGTTACATCTGACAAAAGTTTGTCAATCTCGGGGCTTCCCTGGTGGCACAGTGGTTAAGAGTCCGCCTGCCAATGCAGGGGACACGGGTTCGATCCCTGGTCCGGGAAGATCCCACATGCCGCAGAGCAACTAAGTCCGTGTGCCACAACTACTGAGCCTGTGCTCTAGAGCCCGTGATCCACAACTACTGAAGCCCAATCTCAATGACTTGGATGGTGGTGTCCATAATTTTCCCCAGTATTTGTATGGTATATAATAAAAAATAGTTGTCCATATCTAGTCATTCATTTGCAAGTCTCACTTGATTTTGAAGCTATAGCATACCTAAACTATTACCTGGGATTGCTGGAGTTTAGTTTTTATCTCTAACACCAGAATATTTTGAAGTCTAGCCTTTAATTCAAAATCCTAACAGCTTCAGGATCTTTCTAACCTTGAAGAAAGGGAAAATGAAGATATTGTGACACCACTTCAGAAGCAAAGCCTGAAGTTCTTCTGTGCTTTAGAGGTGGTGTTGCCCTCCCACGAGTGCAGGAGTCCTGGAGTTGGCATGGCTGAGGAACCTTTGGATAAGTTGGAGGAAGGTCTGTTTTCCAGTATGTGTGTGTGTGTGGGGAGGTGAGGGAGTGGGATTTCTCTTTTTTCCTTTCTTTCTGAAACTCAACTTTTCAGATACATCATCACCTTGGCTAAGCAACTGAAGCCCTGGGCAGAATTTTTCTGCCTGACAATATAGGTTTTTGTCTTAGGCAATACCTGACAGCACCTTAAACTTTAGATTTTAGAACTGACTGCCTGCCAAGAAGCTTAGGAGGAGGGAAAATTAGTTATTTTTATTTATTTATTTTGGTTAATAATTTGTTTTGTGCTAAAATAGTCCTTCAAATACAGATGTCTTCTGGCCTTCAGTTATCCCAACAAAATCATTGTCTAAAGATTGAAATAAACTCTTGTGTAAATGTTCAGTCCTTTGCCTCCTAAAGAGGGGCCTGAGCGGAAAAAGTAAATGTAGATCCCTAGAAAGGGGATTCCGATTGGTACTGAGTTTTTTCCTAGAATCCATGGCACTTGGGCTTAGGGTTTTAAGTCAGAGGCAGGGCTGTTAGCGAATGGAGTGGAGGAGGCTCCACCATCCACCTGAGTGGTTGTTGGTTGAGGAGAGGCCAGATCATCTGCACTACCACCAAATCTATCTCACTGTATGAATCCAGCCCTTTACGCACAGGAGAGCAGGGTCTGTAGCAGTGTAGCCTCAGCTTGTCCATTTGAAATCTGTGAGTAACATGAGATTTGTGCCGCGTTCTTGGTTTGCATTTCCCATCGAGTATTTTAGGAACTTCCAGAATAGATCTGAGCGGTAAAAATGTGCCATGCCAGGGTATACCTACAACAGAGACATTCAACCGTACCCCAGTGTTGTGCCTGCCCTTAATCACTAAGATAATGATCTAAGAATGACAGATGCATTTTTAGTTTTAAACACATAACCTAGAAATCAGTTATTCAGCTAGGCATTTTAAATTCATCTGTTTTGGTTGGATTTAGGGTCATTATCATTCCTTATGAAAAGGAAGGTAACCCAGAAGCTTGCTATTCAGAAGGCTATGACAGATGCATTCCGGCAACTGCTGATTGTGGTTTTAGGTAAGACCTTTTTGATTGTCCTTGAAGTGCTTCAGTTTCAGTGAGCAAATCAACTTATTTGAAAAGTTAATTGGATGAAAATAATGGTTATCTAAAACATTACATATTCTTTCATTCACCAGATGCTTTCACAGCAGCAGTCTTAAATTTGTTCTTTGTGGCATTTATGAGAAAAACGACAGCAACTATTATTGTCCCCAGTGTTTAGATGTAGAATGACTTGCCTCAGTTCATACAGAAAGTGTTTGATCCAGTTCTTCCTCAACTGCTTGCTTATCATACAGAATAGTATAGTGATTATAAGCCTTGGACACCTGTATTTGAGTCCTACCTTTGTCTCTTAGATTTTGTTGTTGTTGTTGTTGCAATTTTAGGTTTTCCTAGCCAGAGACATTTGAAGGTATTTAATATCTGTAAGCTGCAATTTCTTTATCTGCAAATAGGGTTAGTAATTCAGCTTATCACCTAATGGGGGATATTGTAAGAGGAAATGAGAGGATGAATGTCAAAAGCTTAGAACTATGCCTGAAACATAGTAAGCAGACAAAATATATTGACTATTATTATTATCGTTGTTTTCTTGTTGAAGAGTTTATTAGATTATGTTTTTGGAATCAGCTTAAGTTCAGTTTTCATTTCTGATATATTGGGTGAATATGATTCTTATATAATAATCGGCTACGTTTTTGTGAGCCTTGAAAGGGGTCATGCTATTGAACAGCGTTGATTGTGTTCCCTATCGAGTTATACAGCAGTGAGAATGTCACAGGCTGTGCCCAAAGGAAACTTTATGATTAGTAGATTCCCGGAACAGAACTGCTCCTCTGCTTCACAGCCCTGCAGGCTTAGAGACTGAGAAATCCTAGCTAAGTTGTCAGAGACCTTATTTGCTTGTAAGAGTTGACCGTGGCTTGGTCTTGGCCTTCCAGACTGGGCAGTCCTTCCAGTGAAGTTTGACTTCCCTGGTCATCAGGCAGAATCTCCATCAGCTGTCAACTCTGGGTAACAACCTTTAAGAACCAAACTAAATGTCTGAGTTGTTTGTCCCTGATATGCAAAGGTATTGCTTATATGTACTCAAAACTCCTTAGACCAAAAAGCCTGGTGGCTCTAGCTTGCCTTGAGGAAAGCTGTATTGTCCAAAAGGTACATGGGCCAGTTTCTGCCAGTAGAGTGTTCAAATGCTCTCTCTCTCTGTCTCTGTCTCCAAAGCTTTGTTCATTGTATCTGGTAGAATTTTGGTCCCAAGGAGTAGGCACTTGCCTTGCTTCTAATATGAAGTATCTATTATAGTCCAGTGGTATCTATCCCAGGTTTGAACTCACTTTGACCCCCACCTAATGCCTTCCTATTTAATTGTATTGTGGTTGAACATTTTTGTTTCCACAGCTTTTAATTTCTATGTCATTATTCATTAGTTCTTATTTCTAAGATCATAAAAGTTTTTGAACCAAAGTTGATACTTCTTATATATTTTTTCACAAATAATTATGATAAAAACTGAAGTGTCAGATGAGGGCACTTCTAGGAAAGTGCTCTCATTTTCTGCTTTTAGAAATCAAAAGAATGTCTAATCATTGGGTGCTACCATTGTATACAGGAAGTTTTAGAACAAGAAAACTTCTGAATTGATCCTTGTTAACTTTATTTCAGAAAGTGGTAAAATAGCTGTGGCATATAGACCCTGTGAAGAGGTCACAGATGCTAGAACCGAAGAGGAGCTACAGGATTTAATTCAAGTATGTGGAGATTAAAAACTCAACGGGTACACAGCCAGTGTAGCCATAATTCAAAACAACCAGCAGGATTTGGAAGACTTTGGCATGCCTACTCAGCTCTGTCTTCCTTCGGAAAATGTGAAACTCTGAAACTGCTTTTGAGGCAGGGAATTTCTAGGACTTTTGCAAGTCCCGAGCCTTGTCTCTGGCTCCTTATTTGAAGTTTGGAGAGCAGGATTGAGGGCCATCAGTGTACGTCTACAGTTGTGGACACAGGAGAAGACACAGGCCTTTTAGAACTCCCCTCAAATAGAATTGCAGGGATTTGGGAACAAAGTAACTATGGCCTTAAGTGTGATTATGCTACAGTGTTTAAAAACTATTCATGCCTTTCAAGTAAGGTATATTACCCAGGTCTCAGCATCTCATATATATCTTGTGTTAAATATTTTGCCGAAGAACCTTTCTGTAAACCAATTATATGGATGCCTCGAATTAGGGATTAAGTTGTCAACGTAATTTCTAAAAGAAAACATTAATGTACTGCATATAGGATTTTTATTAAAAAGGAGCAAAAAAATGTGTTTCCTGTCATTGAGAGCTTAATTTGGGGCTAGATTTCTGATTATTTAACTCACCCCAATGTTGCAAAGTTTGTTCTGAAGGGAAGAAAGTAGAGAAAGAAAAGGTGGTTATGTTCTGAAAAATGTAAAAATTTTGAAAGTTTTTCCTGTACAAAATAATTATTTTAATTCAATTTAAATCAGTCAAGGAAACTTCAAACGTATCCATGTCTGGGCTTTAAGAAGTCTAGCTTCCTGTGAAATGTGAGAGGAAAGGATTCCGTATTGATACTAAAGATTTCGGAAAGCTGATTATAACAACAGATCCATTCCTAAATGAGGCCAATCTTGGAATCAGTTCCATTTAGAAACCATTATGTGCTAGGCACTGGAAATAAGATGAAGCTCCTTCTCTCTTGGAGTTTAGGTGTTAAAGGTGTACCAGACAATTAAAAATTTAGGACTAAAATTAAATAGATTATGAAAAGGACTGTGAAGAAAGTAAACTGGGTGCTAGTTACAGTATTTCAAGAAAACTACTTACCATGCTGACTTTAACATTCTAAGTGTCTTCTCCATGTGTGCACACAGGGTAGACCTCTGAAAAGTGACACTGTCGTTTTTTCTAGATTAATGGCTCTGTTGAGACAAGGTGGGTTGGGGGAAGTTTTCCCATGCTAATGTAAAGGGCCATTCACTTGGTTTTAGACTCTCTTTCCCAGAATGAATTGCTCACCTGCCCCAAAGCGCTCCTACAGAAGTTCTAGAGTCATCACTGATTCAGTGGTAACCCCTAATAACAGAGTGGTGAATTAATAATGAGACGTGAATACTGAGCGTTTGGAGGAAATGGCAACATTTTAGAATAACTGTAAGGTGTGCTCCCCTCCCGCTACCCTAACTGGTGCTCATTTTGCAGGTCAGCTACTTTTCTTGTCAGCCGTGTCGCCAAAGGGAGGAAGAATGCCTCTCAGACTTCAGCTTTGAGGAGGAAGTGTTCAGATTGCCAGAACTGGACTAGCACTTTTGAATGTCCCAGAATGCCAGGTCTTGTGGTTTCCTTGGGAAGCTCTGCATCCTTCCCAACCCCCCTCCACCCCTGGGCTGCTGGAGTTTGGGGCCACTCGGGTGTGCAGCCCAAATCCCGCCTCATTGTTCGGGGCCAGGGAGGGCAGGGAGGGGTTGGGAAGAGGGCCCGGCAGGACATAATTGTCGCCTTTGCAAGGAGAAGGATGGCTGGCGCCCTGGGGACTGTGGGAAAAAGGCCCACTCTGGTGGCGCGCATTGGATCTCCACACGAACCTAATAACGGTGGCGTAACTAAAGATGTCATAAATAACGGGTGGGACGTTAGGCAGGGGAGGGGCGCGCGATTGCTAACGGTGAGCCCTCGCGTCGCGGCGCTGGCATAGCGGTTCGGTTCGGCTCTGAAGGAGGATGTGGCTCCAGCTCCTCACTGGCCTGGGTTGCTGCGCCTGGGAGCCGCCACATGTTATGTGGCGGCTGCGCCTCTGTGTCGAGGGTGCGCCCCACGGCTCCTCCTCACATGGCAACGACGTTGGCTTCTAGTTCAGGCATTTCAGCCTCCGGAGTGGGCCCTGGGCCCCATCCAGGTGACCCCCAACCCCCCACGCGGCTGATCGAGGCTTGATCTTCACACGCCTCAGACCCCCCTCCCAAATTGCCCCATGCCCTTACACCCTGGCAGAAGCCGGGGGCTTTAATTACTTGACGTCCTCATCTCCAGTCCAGATGTTGGCCCCGCCTCATCAGGAGTTGACTGAGACTGAGGTTCCATACCCGGACACGGATTCGGTTGGAGAGCTGCCTACAGGGCCAGATCAGTTTGCTGTTCCACATCAGGATCTGAATAACAAGCAAACCCAACATCAAAAGCTCCCAGAGGAAGTTCCAGTGCTGGACTGGAATCAGAATCAGGCCTTGGTTCTGCCTTCTCAACGCAAATGTAAGACTAAAAACATGGGTCTAGATCAGGCTGAAGGTCACCAATCATTTGAAATACTTGTTCCACCTCTAGGTAGTAAGAGCTGAAAACCAATGAAGTTTATTGTTTCACCCCCAAACCTGAAGAAAGATCTAGTTCAGCATCAACGGCTTGCCAAAGTTGTTGTTGGAACTATAGGCCAATTTGAAAAAAAACACTCGGGGTCTAGAACAACAGTTGCAGGGTGATTATTTAGATCCCAGTATGGATGGATGCATTGTACCCTGAGGAGAGCCTACCTAGGGATTTTTTGGGGAGCCCAGATGAACCTCCAGAGCCCCCTGAGGAAGCTGAAATTTCTCCATCCCAGCAGGAGGCCCAAACTCGTCATCCAGAGCTCACTGAGGAGGCTGAATCTTTACCCCAGCAAGAGGCCCCTGCTCAGCATCCACAGACCCCTGAGGAGGTTGAATCTTTTTCACCCCAGGCAGAGGCCCGGGCTCAGCATCCAGAGCCCACTGAAGAGGTAGAGCTACCTCCACGTCAGCAGGAGGCTCCATCTCAGCCTTCAGAGGCCCCTGAGGAACTAGAAACTTCAAGTCCTCAGGAGGCCCTAGCCCAGCCTTTGGAGACACTTAAGGAGGTTGTAGTTCGACCAGTAGCACATCATGGGGTAAATGAAGCTCAGCAGTCAAACTTGTACAATGTCACTGTTAAACCTCTGGATCTGGCACTTACCATAACTCCACAGGTCACAAAAGAGGCTGAACCTTCTCCAGTCCAGCAGGAGACCCCATCTCATCCTCCAGAGAGCCCACAACCCAGCAGGAGACTCCAGATCAGCATCCACAGGCTCCTGAGGTTGTACCTTCTCCACCTCAGCAGGAAGCCACAGCTCAGCATCCACAGTCTCCTGGTGAGGTTGACTCCTCTCCAACCCAGTCTACAGAGCTCTCTAATGTGACTGTAGTTTTCTCTCCAGAGCATCATGTGACAACAGTTTCTCCTGTAGGTCAGGATCAAACTCCGCTTCTGCAGCGGCCTGATGTCACTGTTAAACCTGTGGATCTTGCACTTATCGTAACTGCAGCGTTCAGTAATGGGGTTGAAACTTCTCCACTCCAACAAGAAACCTCGGCTCAGTCTACAGTGTCCCCTGAGCAGTTGGAAGCTTTGTCAGTCCAGCAAGAGGTTTCAGATCAGCATCCAACCCCCTCTGAAAATGTTGAACCTTCTCCAGTTCAGCAGGGAGCTCCAACTCAACCTGAAGAGCTTCCTGAGGAAACTGAACCTTCTCCAAGCCAGCAGCAGAGCTCAGCTCAGCATCCAAAGCCCACTGAGTGGGTTGGCCCTTCTCCAGTCCAGCATCAGCACCCAACTCAGCTTCCAGGGGCCTCTACAGGTGGTGCAGCTCAACCTTCAGTACATAATGAAGTGACATTTTCACCTCTAGGTCCAGGTGAAGTTGAACATCCAGTGTTGCCTAATATCACAGTTAAACCCATGGATCTTGTGGTTGTCTTAACTCTAGAGCCCACTAAAGAGGTTGAACATCCTCCAGTGCAGCAGGAGGACCCTACTCAGACTCCAGATCCCCCTGGAGGGATCGAGCTTTCTTTAGTCCAGGAGGAGGCCCCAGCTCAGTCTCCAGTTCCCCAGGGGGGCTCAGCTATATCTCCTGAGCCCCCTAAGGAGGTGGTACCTTCTCCCACACAGCAGGAGCTTCAGGCTCAGTCACCAGAGCTCCCTGCAAAGGTGGAACCATTTCCAGTCCCTCAAGGGACCCTTCATCAGCTTCTACAGCCCCCTGAGAATATGGAATCTTCTCCAGTCCAACAGGAGTTCCCAGACCTACCTCTGGAACCTCTGAAAGAGACAGAACCTTCTCCAGCCCAGCAGGAGGCCCCATCTCAGCCTCCAGAGAGCCCTGAGGAGGTTGAACCTCCACCAGTCCAGCAGGAGGCCCTACCTCAGCCTCCAGAGAACCCCGAGGAGGTTGAACCTTCTCCAGTCCAGCAGCAGGCCCCTTCTCAGCCTCCAGAGCGCCCTGAGGAGGTTGAACCTTCTCTACTCCATCAAGAGGCCCCAACTCAGGCTCCAGGGTTCCCTACTTAATATGTACTTCAAATTCCAGTGAGTGGGGCTTCCCTGGTGGCGCAGTGGTTGAGAATCTGCCTGCCGATGCAGGGGACACGGGTTCGAGCCCTGGTCTGGGAAGATCCCACATGCCTCGGAGCAACTAGGCCTGTGAGCCACAACTATTGAACCTGCGCGTCTGGAGCCTGTGCTCCGCAACAAGAGAGGCCACGATAGTGAGAGGCCCGCGCACCGTGATGAAGAGTGGACCCCGCTTGCTGCAACTAGAGAAAGCCCTCGCACAGAAACAAAAACCCAACACAGCCAAAAATAAATAAATAAATAAAAAAAATTAAAAATGAATATCTGCTTATAAAAAAAAGGTAACCTATTAAAAATTCTTACAGATTAGTAAGAAAAAGAACAGTATTGCAATGGCAAAACCCTCATATAAATAATTCACAAAAATACAAATCAGTTCAAAATTAATTAAAAAAATAAATAAATAAAATAAAATTCCAGTGAGGGATGAGGTAGCATCTCTACCTGGCGTTCAGCATCACGCACATTCAAACTTGCCCAGTGTGACACTTCAACCTCTGGATTTGGAACTTAGCATCACTCCAGAGCCCACTCCGGAAGCTGAATTTCCTACAGCTCAGCAGGAGGCCCTGGCTCCACCTCTTGAGCATCCTGAGGAGACAGAATCTTCTCCAACCCAACAAGAGACCTCAGCTAAGTCTCCAGAGCCTCCTGGAGAGGTTGAGCCTTCACGTGAGCGGGAGCAACCAGCTCCGCCTTCTGAGCCTCCTGGGGAAGTTGAACCTTCTCCAACCCAGCAGGAGACCACAGGTCAGCCTCCAGAGCCTCTTGTGGAAGCTGAGCCTTCTCCAAGTGAACAGGAACAACCGACTCATCCTTCTGAGCCTACAGAGCCTCCTGAGGAGGTGAAACCAGCAACCCAGCAGGAGACCCCAGCTCAGCTTTCAGAGTCTTTTGGAGAAGCTGAAAGTTCTGCAACCCAGGAGGAAGCCTCAGCTCAGTCTCCAGAGCCCCCTAGTGAGGCAGAATCATGTCCAACCCAGCAGGAGATCCCAGCTCTGTCTCCAGCGGAGATAGATAGATCCTTCTGCAACCCTGCAGGAGCAACCAGCTCAGCCTCCAGAGCCTTCTTCAGGGGAGGTGGAACCTTCTCCAGCTCAACAGGAACAGCCAGCTCAACCTCCAGAGCATCATGAAATGACAGTTTCACCTGCAAGTCACCGTCACGCTCAGCATTCAAACTTATCCAGTGTCGCTGTCAAACCTGCAGATGTGGAGCTTACCATAACAAAAGAACCCACTCCAGAGGTGGGACCTTCTCCAAATCAGCACAAGCCTTCAGCTCAGCCCTCAGTGCCCCTTACTAATCAGAATTTTCTACCACCCAGCATGAGGCCCCCATGCTGCCTTCACAGCCACCTGAGGAGGTTGAACCTTTGCCAGTTCAACAGGAGGCTCCAGCCCAATCTCCAGAAGCTGGTACACATAATAAACCTTCAGTACAAGAGGAGACCCCAGCTCAGTATCCAGAGCATCCTGGAGAAGAAGTTATACCTGCCACAACCCAGCAGGAGACTCCAGATCAGCATCCACAGGCTCCTGAGGTTGTACCTTCTCCACCTCAGCAGGAAGCCACAGCTCAGCATCCACAGTCTCCTGGTGAGGTTGACTCCTCTCCAACCCAGTCTACAGAGCTCTCTAATGTGACTGTAGTTTTCTCTCCAGAGCATCATGTGACAACAGTTTCTCCTGTAGGTCAGGATCAAGCTCAGCTTCTGCAGCGGCCTGATGTCACTGTTAAACCTGTGGATCTTGCACTTATCGTAACTGCAGCGTTCAGTAATGAGGTTGAAACTTCTCCACCCCAACAAGAAACCTCGGCTCAGTCTACCGTGTCCCCTGAGCAGTTGGAAGCTTTGTCAGTCCAGCCAGAGGTTTCAGATCAGCATCCAACCCCCTCTGAAAATGTTGAACCTTCTCCAGTTCAGCAGGGAGCCCCGACTCAACCTGAAGAGCTTCCTGAGGAAACTGAACCTTCTCCAAGCCAGCAGCAGAGCTCAGCTCAGCATCCAAAGCCCACTGAGTGGGTTGGACCTTCTCCAGTCCAGCATCAGCACCCAACTCAGCCTCCAGGGGCCTCTACAGGTGGTGCAGCTCAACCTTCAGTACATAATGAAGTGACATTTTCACCTCTAGGTCCAGGTGAAGTTGAACATCCAGTGTTGCCTAATATCACAGTTAAACCCATGGATCTTGTGGTTGTCTTAACTCTAGAGCCCACTAAAGAGGTTGAACATCCTCCAGTGCAGCAGGAGGACCCTACTCAGACTCCAGATCCCCCTGGAGGGATCGAGCTTTCTTTAGTCCAGGAGGAGGCCCCAGCTCAGTCTCCAGTTCCCCAGGGGGGCTCAGCTATATCTCCTGAGCCCCCTAAGGAGGTGGTACCTTCTCCCACACAGCAGGAGCTTCAGGCTCAGTCATCAGAGCTCCCTGCAAAGGTGGAACCATTTCCAGTCCCTCAAGGGACCCTTCCTCAGCTTCTACAGCCCCCTGAGAATATGGAGTCTTCTCCAGTCCAACAGGAGTTCCCAGACCTACCTCCGGAACCCCTGAAAGAGACAGAACCTTCTCCAGCCCAGCAGGAGGCCCCATCTCAGCCTCCAATGGCACCTAAGAAGGTTGTAGCACAAACTCCAGTGCATTATGAGATGACAGTTCCAACACTAGGACAGGATCAAGCTCAGCATTCAAACTTGCCCAGTGTCACAGTTAAACCTTTGGACCAGGGGCTTCCCACAGCTCCAGAACCTACAACGGAGGGTGAACATTCCACAGCCCTGCAGCAGACTGCAGTTCCTCCAACATACCCTGAGGTGACATTTCCAAATCCAGAGCAAGTTCAGGCTCAGCATCCAACCTTGACTGATGTCACATTTCAACCTTTGGGCCTTCAACTGACCATAAGGCCAGAACCCACTAAGGAGGATGAACCTTCTCCAACCATGCAGGAGACCTTAACCCAGCCTCCATAACCACCTATGGAGGTTTTTGTAGCTCAGCCTCCAGTATATCAGAACGCAATAGTTCCAGCACCAGATCAGGATCCCACTGAGCCTCCAACATCACCCAGTGTCACAGTTCAGCCTTTAGACCAGGGGCTTACCACAACTCCAGAACCTACTATGGAGGCTGAACATTCCACACCCCTGCAGGAGACTATAGTTCCTCCAACATACTCTGAGGTGACACTTCCAAATCCACAGCAAGTTCAGGCTCAGCATCCAACCTTGACTGAGGTCACAGTTCAACCTTTGGACCTGGAACTTACGTTAACTCTGGAATCCAGTATGGAAGTTGAACGTTCTCCAACCATGCAGCAGACCCAAGCTCAGCCTCCAGAGCTCATTAAGGAAGTTGTAGCTCAGTCTCCATTGTATCCCGAGGTGACAGTTCCAGCACCAGATCAGGATCATGGTGAGCATCCAACATCACCCAGTATCACAGTTAAACCTTTGGACCTGGAGCTTATCACAACTCCAGAACCTACTACAGAGTGTGAACATTCTACAGCCCAGCAGCAGACTACAGCTCCCCCTCCAAAACACCCTGAGATGATACTTGCACAGCCAAACCTGACTCAAGTCACAATTCAACCTATGGATGTGGAACTTACCGTTACTGCAGGATCCAATATGGCGACTGTACCTTCTGCAATCATGCAGGAGACCCCAACTCAGCCTCCAGAGGCACGTCAGGAGGTTGTAGTTCAATCTCCATTCCAGCAGGAGGTGACAGTTCCAACCCCAAGTAAGGATCAAGGTCAGCATTCAACATCATCCAGCGTCATAGTTCATCATGTGGACCTAGAGCAAACCAGAACTCCAGAACCCACTATGGAGGCTGGACATTCTTCATCCCTACAGCAGACTACAGCTCCTCCTCCAAAACACCCTGAGGTGACACTTGCACCACCAAACCTGACTCAACTCACAGTTCCACCTGGGGACCTGGGAGTTAACATATCTCAGCAACCAAGGCCATCCGAGACAGTTCTTTTTCCTTCAACTCAGTATTCAGTATCCACAGGTCTTCCTGGTGTAAAATATACCCCAGAAAAGAAGCAGCCAGAACAGAATGCCACCACAAACATCAGCATATGTGAGCTCTGTACCTGCGAAAATGAGACGCTGTCGTGTGTTGGTCTCAGCCCCAAGCAGAAGCTCCACAGAGTGCCTGAGCCAGAGCCTAACGCCTACAATGGCACCTTCACCATCATGTAAGAATCGCCTTTCCTCATTTGTTCTCTGCATCCTGCCTGACATGGCAGCCTTTCTTCAGGTCTTCCTGGGTCCTCCTTATCTCCCCAATCCACATTGACTGACTTTCTGTTTCCACCTTTTGTTTGTCAATGATTCCTTATCTTCATTCTCCTTCTTACTATTTTTCCCTCTCCTCCAGTCTTTTACTTTTAATTGCCCTTATGCTTTCCTTCTCCATTTTTTGCCCCATTATTTAATTCCTTAACATCTACTCTTCTCCCATCTTTACTCCATCCTCTTTACAGTAACATGTCCCTCTCCCCATCTCATTGGTGGTAATACAACAAAGTGGTTAAGAGTAGAGATTCCGGAGCCAGACCACCTGGGTTTGAACCCAGGTCTGTCATTTATTAGCTTTATGACTCAATTTCCTCATCTGTAAAATGGGGATTATGGTAGTCATCATCTCATAGGATGACTCCTATGACTCCTAAATCTCCCCATGACTCCCATCTCATTGGGAGATTTAGATGAGTTAATATAGGTAAAGGTCTTCTATCAGTGCTTAGCATATATTTTAGTGTTAGCTATTATTATTATTCAATCCCTCAGTTATATCTAGAACTCATCTTTGTCCCCTGGCTTTCTATATGTAGCACCCATTTTGTGCCCAACCCAGGGCTAAGTACTGTGGGAGCCACAGAAGTGTATGGCATTGTCTCCAGAACATGACAATGACAAGTGGGAAGAAAGGGGATATGCCTTAAAAGGGAGGTAATATATAATTAAGTGTTAAGAGAAATACAGATAGGTGCTGTAATTCACCAGAACCTGTTATCACAGGGGTGTGGAGGTCACGGAAGGCTGCATGGATAAGCTAAATCTTTAGCTGGGACTTAAAGATTGGCTGTGATTTGTCAGCAAAATAATAGGCAGTACAGTCTAGGCAAAGGTGTGACTGCAGGGATGATCAGAATTTAATAGATTAGTCTGGCTGTAAAGAATTGGGTTAGGCAACAATGAAAGATAGGATTATGGAAAACCTTGGCTATCGGCAATGGGGGTTTGAAAGTTACGCTGTAAGATATGGGGAGCCACTGCAAGTTTTCAAGCAAGAGAGACAAATGATTAAAACAAGAGGCTTATTTTAGATTTCATATGTAGAGCGATCTAGAGACGAAAGCTTGATTCAGGGAGGCTAAATAGAATGCTTTAGCAAAATCTAGGAGTAAAGTGAGAAGGGGCCAAATTAGAGTGGTTGTGATGGAAGTAGAAAGAAAATCCCGAGAGTACTACAGAGGAGAAACTGACAAGATGTAATAATTGACTAGAGTTGGGGGATTGTAGTACAGGAAAGAGACAAATCACATGTGTTGATGGGCAGAATGATGGTGGTATAACAGGTGGAAATCCAGCAATTGAGAAGCAGAGTCAGTTTTGAGGGAGATAAGTTCAGTCTTAGGCATCTTTTATTGGTGAGCATAAAGCAACCAGAAGGCTCTGTTTGAGTGGAAATGTCCCTCAGGCAGATGGGCAGACAGGTGTCAGTTATGACGTATTTCTGACTCACGTGAAAAATGTGCATATAAACTGAACAGTTACATTGTTGCTGAGGGAAGAGGACAAAGCTAAAGCTAAAGATTCAAAGTCATCCACTGAGTTAGTGGTTCAAACTGAACCTCAGGCATTTAACAGCTTCTCTTAAACATGTCTAATTCATGGATACATTCTCACTGTTTAAAAAAAGAAATGTCACAGAAGTATGTAGGATAAAATGTGAATATTCCACCCCACCTTCCCTACCACCAATAAGGTAACTCCTGTTACTGTTTTGATGTGTGTCCTTCCTTCCGATCTCTTTCCTTTGCAGTTTGTTCCCCTAATGAGGTAATAACTTTACTCCTTGCTCAGTGACTTGTGCTTTTCCCTATGCAATATGTTTAAGAGATGTTTTCGTATTAGTCCCTCTAATTTCTAATTGCCGTATCCTTCTAACACCTGGAGAGATTCTGAGGGCACTGAGCCAAAGCTTTGGTGTTGCCTGGCATAGGATTTCTGTATATTTATTTGCTGATACTGATAAATGTTTGCCATTTTTCTCATTGATTTGTAGGAGTCATTTTAGACACATAAGTGATTTTGGAAAAAAAGTAATTGGCATTATGTATCCAAGAAATTGGACAGATAGGAAGTTCAGGTTCTGAGGAGATGCCTCATTGTTTGTGCCAGTGGCCTCACAGTATGTTTTTTATTAATTGTGCACACTGGGAAGCTGATAAGCTCTGGGAATTAGAAAGCTGGTCTTTTCTGCATTTGAATATTCCCCACACGGTGGTCATGATTCTTTTCCTTAGTCTGTACATTCTTTTCCTACCTATTCAAGGATATGAACTGTGTTTCTTCACAGAAATTTCCAAGGAAACCCTATTTCTTACATTGATGAAAGTATATGGAAGGCATACCGCTGGGCTGAAAAGCTGTGAGTATACTCTCCCCAAATATGAATACAAAAAGCTAACTGCATTGTAAGATCCTTCCTGGTCCAGAATTTTGAGGTCAATACCTGTGAGAAAAGGTATTTCCCCTTCCATATCCCAAAGCAACTTAATGATTGAAATTCTGTGTTTATTTTAAAAGTTAAATTTGGCAGGACCTCTTTAAAATCAGTAAGAGCCAATTTAAACTTATTTTCCATTATACAAGTAATACACGATTATATTCTCAATAGATAACAATGAAATAACAGGTATAGTGAAAACCCTCCTTGTGCCCTAATCCCCCACCCACTACTTTGAGTTTAGTATTAATCCTTCCAGACTCTTTTCCATACGTTTGAGTACATACATATTTACAGATAGCAAAATAGGTTTGTGTGTTTTTCTTATGTTTTTTTTACATAAGTAACATCCTGCAACTTGATTCCTTCATTTCATGATATGTCTTAGATTTCTTTCCTTCCCAGTACATAGAGGGTTACCCCATTCATTTAAACTCCTGCATAATATTCCATAGTATGAATATATAACAGTTTAATAATGCCCCTATTGAAGGGTGTTTAGATTATGTCCAGTTTTCTTGTTACTTGCATTGCTGCAATGAATATCCTTGTACATGCATTTTTGTGAGCCTGGTCATTTATTTCTATAGAATAGTTATCTAGAAATGGGATTGTTGGGGTGAAGACTATTTAGATATAAAATTTTAATTGCCCTCAAAAAAGTTGTGCCAGCTTATACTCCGGTCATCATGCTGTGATGCCATTCATTTCCCCACACCCTTCCACCACTGGATAGTCTCCCTTTTTTTTTTTTTTTGCTAATGTGCCGGGTGAATAAAAGGGGTCCCATCTGAATTTGAATTTTTCTCATTACTTGTGAACTTAAATAACTTGATATGTTTACTGAACATTTGTATTTCATCTCTGAATTCTGTCCTTTGCCCATTTTTCTGTTACTATTTTTATTGATTTGTAGAAAAAGTCAGTTTAGATACATAAGTGATTTTGGAGAAAAACATTCAAAGTAATTTTTCATGACAATCTGTGGTCATATGCTTAGTTCAACTTGAATAGACAAGTCATAAAAGACTTCTGAATTAATAATAAGAGACATAACAGTCAATCTAAAAACAGGTATTATGACCACCCTTAAAGAGATGCCCCCTTAGTCTGTCATCTTATTGGTAAGGAAAAAAATGCTATAACCAGGCAATTTTTTAAAATTTACAGATTTCCTAAATACTATATGTAGTTTATATTTCCCGTGATAGTATCTAACTTGGAGATTTTATTTCCCAAACTTGTAAGAAAAATGAAAGTCATTTGGCACAAGAAATAGATAATTTCCTCTGGGAGCGGAGAGGGGTGGTAGACTGAGGGACAGAGGTAAGAGAAAAAGTGTGAATTGTGTGCTACATATTTTTGGAATTTTGAGATGTGAATATATATGACATATTTTAAAAAAATAAATTGAATTTAAAAAAATAACTTTTAAAAAGCATGTGTTTGGGAGGCGATACACTATAACATGTGTCTGGTAAGGTTTGAAGATTTCTAAGTCAGCTTGAGGTTTCTACCTTATAAGCAGAGGTTCCTAACTTGAGGTCAGTGGTTCCCCAAAGCAGAATTTCTTAACCTCCCTCCTGCTCCCCCGTGTATACCTCTTTGGCAAGCTGAAGAAGCTTACGTTCTTGGGATAATGTTTTAAAATGTATAATAATTCAAAATATATAGAAAAACAAAGGAAACCAACTATACTGAAATAGTTTTCAGCATATTTTTAAAATTAGTGAAATAGTAATAAATATGCTTCTCTTAACACATTAAATAACAAGATATAGTGGTAGGTCTAATAAATATTATAATTCCAGGGTAGTGATGAGAATAAATGATATTTCGAGGTATCTGCAGCATATACGTGATATGAAATGACCTGTGATTTCTATTGGGGACCAAATTAACTATACTGCTGATCTACTGTGGTTTGTTGCCTACATTCATAATGGAAGGAAGTGCTGATTTTAGTTAGAGATTTGTGAAAACTGAGATGTAATTTTATTTCCCATCCAAGTTTGGCACTCTGGATTCAGTCCTCTCTATTCACAGACCTCTGCCCTAAAAGGATGATCCACAAGTCGAAATTGCATGCACACTTTTGCGTGTGTTCAAGAAAGTGCAGTTTTTTAGGGAAAAGAACCATTGCTTTTCTGAAATTCTCAAGGGATTCTTGTCTCAAAAGATTGAGGCACAAGTGTAGGGAAGAAGAAAGACATTTCTTTTCCTGTACTTATCCTCATGAGTGACGATAAATGGATAATTTGTTTTAAGTAAAAGTATCTGATAGTTGGTAACTTGTCACTTTCTGAATTCATTCAATAAATATTTTTTGAGTATCTACTATATGCCAGGAACTGTTTTACATGCTAGGGTTACAGGCCCAAGAATGAAACAGCCCAAGTATCCCAGTTCTCAGGGGGTTTACAAATATATAAAAATAAGTATATATGTATAATAAATAGGTAGATATAATTTCAAGCATTGCTAAGTACTTTGGAGAGAAAGAAAGCAGGGGAAGGAGAGTAAATCAGTTCCAGAAAGGCCTATTGTTTGCATTATATATATAGTTAAATCAATCAAACAAACCAACCCTGAGCCCTCTCAGTTTCCTAGAAGTTACAGAGGTGGAGAGAAGGATAATTGTCAATAATACAGAGTCAAGAATGAATGTGAAATTCAGAAGATTGCCTTAGACCAGAACCCTGGTCAGAAGTTAGACATGGATCTTTCTTAAATGTTACTTCATGCCTGGTTTTGATATTTTCATGGTGTGAGAAAGTGTTAGATATGGCTTTAACTCTTATTCCCCATAGTTTTAAAATTTTTTCTTCAGTCAAAATGAATATTTGGAGTTCTACAGATTAATGTATTTTCTTTCAGTTATTCAGTTATTGCTTATTTGAAGCTCTTTTTTGGGTAATTTTTTGGTGACTGACTCATTCTCAGTCTAAACTTTACTTCTAGGCTGAATTTACCATTGTCATTTTTAAAATTTCTACTATCCTGTCATCCAAACAACTTCACAGAAAGAAACCCCATTAATTTGAAATACATACTGTTTGGTTACTCCCTGTCCTACCATGATATTTAAACTCTAACCAGTCTGATATGGGCATCAGCCAATCAGAGAAGACAGTGCCATAAAGAGTTGAGAATCAGCCCCATCTCTTTGCTGTACTTACTGAATCCTTGTCAAAGTTCAAAGTCATAATTAGTATATATGAGTTCCACTTTTGGTAGCTTTTTTTCATATACCATCATTTCCTGTGACGTTTGTATATCATTTATGGTAGAAACATACAGTTTTGTTATGCGATATGGGGAGGTAGAGTTTTTTGCAACCTTTGAAGGTATGAAAAGGGTTACTATAAATGCCGTTGGACATATTGTTTTGTTTTTTTTTCTTTTCAGATCACTTCCATGGAAATATGAAACCACTACTTAGAGGTGAGAAAACAATCACTCTTAGCACCATCTGTTGACCATTCCCCCTAACATGTATTCTGACAATCACTGCGATTCCTTCTAAAATGGTGAATTTCAAATTGAGGTCAGGGTCTTTGAAGCATGCTCAGGGCTCCAAGAGTTCTTTGTGGGAATTGAAGTCTTTTGTGTTTTTGTTTTAGTGATCTTTTAAAAATGTGTGTGACTATATTCTGTATAATATGAACCACCTTAATAACTGAGTTGCAGAGTTTCCAGGTAGTAATATTTTAATTCTCATAAGCTATGAGTAAAGAATTAATTTATGAGCTGGAATTAAGCTATGAGATGGAATTAATATAAATATGTGACCAAGAGACACTGTTGAGTGAAAAGCAGAAGGTTTTAAATGCAGAACTCAGTGGAAATAGTTTCACAAGGCAACATAGCCTGTGCTCAGATCCCCAAGGCTCCTGAAGGATGTACCACTGTTAATGCTACCGGCAAGGAAGGGGATTCTTCCAGGCAAGAGAAACCTACCTTTGACATCCTATAGAGTTTCTTCTATACTGGCTCTCTCTAATACTCTCTCACTCCAGTCTTTGGATACTGGCTATGTGCCTTCCTGCTTATCAGATATAAGAAACAGGTGCAAAACACCACCCCCTCCTCCCCGCAGCATGTTCCTAGTCTTTATTGTGAGACCAGCGGAAGCAAAGGGCTTAACATTCCTCTGGCAGACCCAGGCGTCAGGCTTGACTGTGAATCGTTCCTGGTCCCTTCATTCTGCATTCTGGAGAAGTCATTGGCTGGATCTCCCAGTTTCCTAATTTATTCTTTAACTGTCATTTCTGCTTCTCATATACTGAGTTTTTTTATTATTGCTAACACTTTTCATTCGTATATTCTTGAGTTGATTAATGGATGCACTATCTGCTTACATCTGTCTGAGGGTAATAATTGTGCTATCCTAAGGTCCTCTTGTGCTTTGTTAACTCTGATTCATTGGCTATAAGCTCTTATGTTTGTTTTTGTTTTCTGTCCTTAAAGGAGTTGGCTTTCTCACATTGTTTGGTAATTCCTCAGTGTAATTCATCTTTGTAGTTGAGATTCTACTGCGTTTGTTTCCCAGCTTTAGGGGAGAAGTGAAACGAGCTGTTGGGGCTTATTACTCCCAATGGGTTCCCCTGAGAATAAGGCAGAGGTGGAAGGTGCCTTCTGGTGGCTAGTCAGGGAGTGCATACCTTTCTTCCAGGGTTCTGGGACCTTGCCCCCTTTCTAACACCAATTGCTCCTGCCTAGAGGAAGACACCTTTTGCTGCCTGGATCAAGGAGGAAAGATGTGGGGTAGATGTCTGCTGTAGGCTGCTCCTACCACACTATTCCAACTGATCACCCTGTAGGTAGCTCCAGGACGCTTCTGGTAGGGGAGCATTTGTGGAGCTGCTCCCACACATTGAGCTAAGGTTGTGACTTTTAAGTTATATCTTTTCTATCATTCTTAGGGATTTGGGTGGAAGTTGAAGGGGTGGAGACTTGACATGTTTCAATCGGCCAACTTGAAATAGCACAACTTCTTAGGAAACAATTTTGTATCCCTATTACATCCTAGACAAACTCAGGCAAATATGTATCAGGATACAAATACAAGAATGTTCAAAGCAGTATTGTTTTTAATAAATAAAAACTAGAAAAATCTCAGTATACAACAACAGTTGAATGAATAAAGTGTGGTATAATCATACTTAGAAGTCATACACCTCATCAGAAACATAATGCAAGCCACATAAGTAATCTTAAATTTTCTGGTAGCCACTTAAAAATAAAAGTAAAATGAAACAGATGAAATAAATGTTAATATCTTTTACTTAACCCTTATTTACAAAATATTATCATTTTAACATGTAATCATTATATACATTATTAATAAGATATTCTACTTTTTTTCATACTAAGTATTTTAAAATATCCAAAGTAGTATCATATCTACATGTAATCAATATAAAAATGAATGAGAGAATCTACATTTTTTTCCCCATACTAACTCTTTGAAATCACAATTTGGTTGCTAAATTTTATTACAATACTTGATCGGTATTTAGATTTCATAAAATTTACAGTCGAAAAAGTAGTATCACATATGCAAATTGTTGCTAACATAAACATTTTCCAATAATTACATTGAGTACCAGTTTTTTAAATTTTAATTTTAAAATAATTGAAATTGAGAGAAGATGGCGTCCTCATACCTCAGAGTATGGGCTTGGCTCGTTTGACGCTGCCCTCAGGAGGCTTCAAAGAGGTGGTTGGGGTTCCACCTCCAAACCTTCCACCAGGCTTGAGCTGATCTTCCTCTAAGGCAGAAGTACTCACCCTGAGAGCATCATAATCACAGGAAGAGACCGCCAAGTTCGCGTGGGAAAGACAGACGGAGAGACATAGAATGTCGACCAGCAAAGCCTTAAGGGAAATGTAGTCCAAGGACGGAAAAGCGGCATTGCTGTGGATAGAAGGGTTGCTTCCTTGTGCATTCCTGGAGACTGCACCTTCCTCATCCTTCGGAAGGCCAGGAGGCCCCAGGGCTCAGCCTGAGTTCTAGGACAGAACTTTGGCTCCAGCATTAACATTCTAGTGCTGTGTCATTTCCCCAATAGCAGGTTATAAGGTGGCCAAGCTGTATGAGATCCTCTGTTAAAGCAAGAAGACGAACTCTGGATGGTGGAGAAAGAAGTGTAAAGGAAATTTGTCCAGAAGAAGCCTGAGAAGATGATGAGCAGATAGAGAGGCAAGAAGACTTGGGAGGCAAGTTGCATCCAGCTCCAGTAAAGTACAGACTGAGGAAAAAGGCAGTGAATATAAGAAAATTGGAAAAATACTTCCTCTGATCTCAAACCTTATATCTTTTAAGGCAACACCTTTTTCATCTTAACCTAGAAAGAGTTTGAAACACAATTTAGACTTAGTTGTGTAGGAAAGAATCATCAATTAGTTTGGAAATCCTGCCACAGCTTACTCCTTGTGGTAATAACCCCCTTTAGGCGTAAATCAGTGTGGAAATGCCTTCATTTAAAAAATTTTGAACCCCATATGATATCAGAGCATTCATACTGGAGAGAAAAGCTATGAATTTACTGAATGTGGTAAAACTTTCACTCACATGTTGCACCTCATAAATGTAGAAGTCAGGCTGGAGAGAAACCCTGTGCTTCTAAGGAATGTTGAAAAGCCTTTAGCTAGATAACAAATCTCATTGAGTAGAAGAAAATTCATACTGGAGAGAAACCAGTGAATGTAACAAAACTTCATTTGAGCATTAGAAAATTTAGAGTTGAAGAGAAAGCTTTGAAGGTGCTAAGTATGATAAAGTTTTCTCTTGAACCTTATCTCTTACTCTGCATTTGAAAGGTCATACACAGAGAAGCCCTACAAATGTAAGAAATGTGGAAATGCCTTCAGCTAAAAGTAAATTCTCATTCATCAAAAAATTCATACTGGAGAGAAATCTTGTGAATGTGGGAAAGCTTCCATTCAGATGTCACACCTCAGTCAGCAGAGAATTTGTAGTGGGGAAGACCCCTTTGCCTGTAAGGTATGTGGGAAAGTCTTCAGCCACAAATCAACTCTCGCTGAGCATGAGCATTTTCATAATAGAGAGAAACCTTTTGAATGTAATGAATGTGGAAAAGCATTCAGCCAAAAGCAGTATGTTATTAAACATCAAAATACCCATACTGGGGAGAAGCTTTTTGAATGTAATGAATGTGGAAAATCCTTCAGCCGGAAGGAAAACCTTCTTACCCATCAGAAAATTCACACTGGAGAGAAACCTTTTGAGTGTAAGGATTGTGGGAAAGCTTTCATTCAGAAGTCGAACCTCATCAGACACCAGAGAACTCACACTGGAGAAAAGCCCTTTGTATGTAAGGAGTGTGGGAAAACCTTCAGTGGCAAGTCAAACCTTACTGAGTATGAGAAAATTCATATTGGAGAGAAACCCTTTAAGTGTAGTGAATGTGGAACAGCTTTTGGTCAGAAGAAGTACCTCATAAAACATCAAAATATTCACACTGGAGAGAAACCCTATGAATGTAATGAATGTGGAAAAGCCTTCTCTCAGCAAACGTCACTTATTGTACATGTGAGAATTCATTCAGGTGATAAGCCTTATGAATGCAATGTATGTGGAAAAGGCTTCTCTCAAAGTTCATCTCTTACAGTGCATGTGAGAAACCATACAGGTGAGAAACCCTATGGTTGTAATGAGTGTGGGAAAGCTTTCTCTCAATTCTCCACCCTTGCTCTACATTTGAGAATACACACAGGTAAGAAGCCTTATCAATGTAGTGAATGTGGGAAAGCTTTCAGCCAGAAATCACACCATATTAGACACCAGAAAATTCATACTCATTAAAAACCTGTGGATATCATGAAAGGTGTTCATCAGGAATTTACATCTCATAACATATCAGAAATAATCATTCTGAACGAAAGCATCACAAATGAGAGAAACAAAAGCTAAAAACTTAAAGGACACCAGAGAATTCATCCTGAAGAGAAAGACATTTGTGTGATAATATTCAGTATAAAAAAAACATACAGCAAAGGTAATGCTGAAACTTTAGATGCATTTCCACTAAAATTGGGAATGGAAAACATGTTTAACATTGCCATCTGCATGGATCTGGAGATCTTCACCAATGTAAAAAAAAAAAAGGTTGCAAGTATTAGAAAGGAAGAGACTTTTATGATATTGATTTAGCAGAACAGAAGAGATTCTGGAAACACCTATGCATTTATTAGAATTTATAATATAGAAATGGCATCAGGAGATGAGAATATAATGGGACTATTTAAAAAATGATTTGGAGGTAACTTGTTCTCCAAGGGGAAAAGAAAAACACGAACTATACACAAAGGTAAGATCCAAGGGGGTTAGGTTAAAAACAGTAATATGAAAAAGCTATATACTAAAATGGTTATGACCTTGGGAGTTGGGAAACATTCCTTATAGCAAATTGGAAAACACCTAGCAATTCTACTCTGAGTTTGTATGCTCAGGAAATGTGTACCAGGCTATTTACTGTGGCATGACATGTAGTAGTCATAAATTGGAAACAACTTAAATGCCCATCAGCAACAAAATGGAAAATACTTATGATGGAATACTGTATATCTGTAAAATGTAATAAATGAGATCTGTATGTATTACAGAAAAAGATCTCAAAAATCATGTTGAGGGGGAAAGGTAAAGTTGCAGAATGACATATAATACGATGAGTTTTGTAAATTTGAATAAAACTTTCTCAAAATTTCAGTGCTATATATTGGTAATAGATACATATATGTATGTATGTTTTTAAAATATTTTTGAAATGGTTTGGAAGGATACAGACCAAACTCTTGATAGTGGTTGCCTGTGAAGAGTGGAGAAGGGAAGGGAATGCGTGTGGGAGAGGGGGGGATTGGATTGGTCAGAGGGGACTTCAGTTTTATATATAAACGTCCATTTCTCTTTAAAAAAAAAAAAGACTGCAAGAAAATATATTGAAATACTGGTTAATTCTGGACTGTGGTATATGGATATCTTGTCTTATTTTTTGTACTTTTCTGTATTTTTAAATTTTCTCAAAATTAACAAGAATGGGGGTGAGGATGGGAACACTGTACCTTTAGAAATCATGTTCTAATGGATTCATTCGCAATCAGCTACTAAATATTTATAGAAAATATTTCTAAAATTTTATCAATGAGTGGATGGACTTGCTCTCTATGTAGTATGAAATTATCTATTTTATTAAAATTAAAAATGACAGTATAATCCAAAATAATAATAATAATAATAATTGAAATTAATTAAATTAAAAATTCAACTCCTTAGTCACATTAGCCACTTTCAAATACTCAGAAGCCTCATGTAGTTGGATATGCAACACTACATACTACAGGCAAAAATAAAATAATTTTACAAAATAATGTTGAATGAAAGAAGGAATGTGGAAATAATACATATAATATGATTCCACTTATATAAAGTTCAAGAAGAAGCAAGACTAAACTGTGTTGTTTATGGCTGATAGAGAAAAGGCAAAACTACATTTAAAAAGCAAGGAAATTATTATTAAAGTCAGGATAGTGGTTTCCTCTAGGAAGTCAGAGAGAGGGTTATGATTTGAAAAGGGCACACGGGGGGCTTCTGGGTTGCTGGCAGGATTCTTTCTTGACATGAATGGTGTTACGTGGGGATCTGTTTTGTAATTATTAAACAGTTGAACAGTTGTTCAATTGAATTATTGAACAGTTATGTATATTTTATGAACATTTTAGTTTTCAAAAATTTTTTAATGGGGGAAAAAATCAGATGGCTTCATTTGCCCTGATACAGTTCTGTGTGGGACTTCCCAATGAGGTTTGGGGAAAGAGAGGAGGGAAGGGCAGCTCTGCAACGTTGGTGCCACCCAGAGCTGGGTTCTAACAGAGACTTCGTGATCTAGAGAGTAGGCATTAACTATATGATTTGGTGGGAAGAGTGGGTGGGGTGTGTGTGTGTGTGTGTGTGTGTGTGTGTGTGTGTGTGTGTGTGTGTGTGTGTGTGCATGCGCACATGCGTGATGGAGAGAGATGGACACAAAGGAGGACGTGAAAAGAAGGTTTAAATGAAAACAGAGCAGAAATCACCATCCCTAAGTTAAATAAGAATTAGGTTGTTTAGGTGGCACCATTACCCAGCTTTCCTCCACATATAGGAGTTAGTCCTATGTAGTATATAGTTGTAGTTATTTTGCATTTTGATCCAGAAATAACCTTTTCATTTTTCAGAATTCTCAGGGAAAATTATTTGACTGAATTACATAAGGACTCATTTGAAGGCTTGCTATCCCTCCGATATTTGTAAGTTAATCATATTTATTTATGAGTTCTTATCTATAAAGTAGATTATCTATAAAGTAATTAAGGGGTTCAAGTTAGATAATCTCTTCAATTTCTTCTAGCAATAAAATTCTACAATTCTTTAAGTCTGTGTAGGGCCCCAGCCCATAACTAGCACTAAATATCTCCTATTCATTTTTAATTTTTTAATTATATAGACAAGGTATAGATAGAAAAATATACTTTAGTTGTAGAGGAAAAGTTGTAATGAGGTCTGAGCAATTATAGACTCCCATATGAACCTTGTTATATATAAGTGTTCATATACTCTCCATCTGTATTTATATTTTGTTTATGCCCTATGGATCAAATCTGGCCCACAGTTTGTTTTTATACAGCCCATAAGTTAAAAGTGATTTTTAAAGGGCTGTAAATGAGAAAAAAAAAAACAAAGAAAAATATGTGACAGAGACTGTATGTGGCCTGCAAAGCCTAAAATATTGACTTATATGGCCTTAACAGAAAAGGTTTGAAAAAGTTGGTTTAGTGAAATGAGAGAAATTAAAGTTAACCTCAAATTGTCCCCTACAGGACAAGAAAATATAGAACACTTACATTAATATGAATGCCATTAACTCATAACTTTGATAACTTAATCTAAATTAAATGAACATTTAAATATTAAATATTTAAGCAGATGAATTATGTAAACAGTATTGTCAAGGGACTTCCCTGGTGGTCTAGTGGTTAAGACTTTGCTTTCCAATGCAGGGGGTGCGGGTTCGATCCCTGGTCAGGGAGCTAAGATCCCACATGCCTCATGGCCAAAAAACCAAAACACAAAAAAAAGAAGCAATACTGTAACAAATTCAATAAAGACTTAAAAAATGGTCCACATCAAAAAAAAAAAATCTTAAAAAAAAAATCAGTATTGTCAAGAACACATTAAGTTACCAAAAGAACAAACTGTTGTTAAGGATTTCGATGCAGGAATTGTGATACCAATATTAAGAATGTTTAAGATGATGGTTAAGTGGTATATTTAGAAATGTTTACACTAAATATGCATATCAGAAATGCCCCTAACAAAAATCTCTCCAGCCTTTTTTTTTCTGCCGTTTTTGTTTGTTTGTTTTGTTTTTTGGGCCACGCCCCACGACTTGCGGGATCTCAGTTCCCTGACCAGGGATTGAACCCAGGTCCCCAGCAGTGAAAACTCCGAGACCTAACTCCTGGACCGCCAGGGAATTCCCTCTCCAGCTTCTTTATCAAAGAGGAAATGCTTGTCTAGTATTTCTTTTTATTTAGGAATAAGGAGATAACTGTGTTTTTTGCTATAAAAGCTCAGTTTTTGTCCTTTGTCCATGGCATCCAAAGCTGTGTATGTCATTAATCCTTATTAAGCCAATTAATGATCCTCTTTAGCAAATAGATTCTTCTTGCAAACATAAAAGCCTTAAGGGAAGTGGGTATTAAGAGCCTCACATGACCCTAAAAATAGTTCTTTTAATTATCAAACCTTCTAAGCCTTAAGGGGCAATCACCTTTATATTAGTCTCTTCTCTGCCATCTGGGCTCCAAACCTTACAAACACAGTTTGGAGGAAAACAAATAAGATAACTCCTTAGTGGACTAGGCCCTTCATTACTTCTACTATGAAATACTTTATAATCTGATTATTTCAGGTTAGCATAAGTATTCTCATTCTTTAAAAAAAAAAAGCCAATCAATAAAAAAGCGAAAAAAGAATATGCTAATCAGCACTATGCCTAGTGTTGTAAACACGAAGATGGGTAAGACAGGACTCCTTTTAGCAACTCATGATCTCACAGGGAAAATAAACATATAAGCTCAAACCATAATGACAAAGTGCTGTGGAGGCACCATGAAGTAATAAAACTACATTTCTTTTAAAACAGTCATTTCCTCCTTCTATCCACTCCCCAGCTATTTGTTGAGTTTATAAATATTTGAGTTTGCTTTATGTCCACGCGTTGGCTTTAAACATGATAGACGATGCACAGAAGCAGGATCTAGTCCATACTTTGAAGGAGTTTCTGCTCAGAGGAAATGGGTTGCAAAAATAGCTATATTTAAAGAAAGAAATGAATATGGGCAAAGAGAGGTATAAGTTGGTATTGGAGCACAAAAGAGGGATAAAAGACTTCAAATTGGATCAGGGAAAATGTTACTAGAGCAATGCTGTTTAAATGGGACCTCGAAGGGCCATTGGGTATCAATGACAGACATCTTGGGAAGAATAAGCTTGCAAAAGGAAAGTGGGAGAAAGGCAAAACACAGGAAAAATATTCTGAGTACCTGTAGAGTACAAGTAGGAAGAGTAGGAGATTAGAGCCACATCATCTAGGGCTTTGGAGGCCAAGCCAAGGATACCATGCCAAGCTACCATGTTACCACAGCAGTGCTTTAGGACAAGCTTTAGCCTGCAACAGAACCAACCACTTGGAGGGCTTGTGAAAACACAAGCTCCACCCCCATAATTACTGATTCAAGAGGTCCAGAGCAGGGCTGAGTATTTGTATCTTCAGTAAGTTCACAAGTGATGCTGGTATTTGAAGACCACTTCCGGAGAGTTAATCTGGTGATTCGCGTGGAGGATAGGTTAGAAAGGGAGAGGGTAGAGATGGAAACACCAGTCAGAAGACAGTTATACCCATCCAGGTGAAATGAGAGACTAAGGTGGAATCAATGGAAATAAGATAGTCAGCTATAGTCAAGAGTAGGTATTTTCGAATAAAAGCCAATATGATAGAAAGTGTAATACTGAATTAAAGCTACATATTAATGAGAGGAGTAACTTCCTTTCAAGTTGTGTGAAAGGGTATCTTTTATTTCTTCTGGTAATGAATTGGCCTAGAAAAACAGAACTCTACTGGGAAGTGTGTAAATATAAGAATATTCCTTTTAATATTAGAAATTATAATGATATATAGAGATAAAACTTTGAGCTCATAATCTAGAATTTGATGAAACCATGAAAGGTGGAATCTAATCAATGCTTTTGCTCTCAGGAAAGATTACCTCCAAAATCTATCAAGATCTATAGTTGTATAGTTAATTTATGAGGATCCTGAAGGTGAGATTCTTAAGAGAGGTGAAGGCAGGGTTAGGAGCTCTAGTTGGAAGGTTCAAATAATAATTCCTAAGGTTTGGAGTTTAGACCAAAGCTTCTTATTTATTATTATCATTCTAACCTCTACTAGTTATTCCTACTAATTAGATATCTAATAGCTAATTGAGGCAATATTTCCCTTTTCCTTTTCCTAGAGATTTATGCTGCAATAAAATACAGTCTATCGAAAGACGTACATTTGAACCACTACCTTTTTTGCAGTTTATGTATCTTACAAATATAACTTCATTATATTTGGAATTTTTATAAAGCTTAAGTTTTTATAAAATTAATTTGTTACTCATTTGGAAATATGATTAAAGTTACTACTAAATTTTGTAACAAATCCTTTCTGTCTCTAGCAAAGTTTAGTGTGAGAATTATTACACAGATCAGAGTGAATCATTATAGAGTAGTGGCTGTCAACTAGGGTGATTTTGCAAGCAGGTGACATTTGGTAGCGTCTGGAGACATTTTTGCTTGTCAGAACTGTATATGCTACTGGCATCTAGTGGACAGAGGCCAGAGATGGTACTAAACATCCAACAGTGTACAGGAGAGCCTCCCACAGCAAAGAATTTTCCAGCCCAAAATGTCAATAGTGCTGCCTTTCTAGAGAAATAAAGATCACTTAACACAAGTATTTAATGAGCATTTACTATTTTGTATCTAATGCACCACATATATAATCATGAAAGTATAAATCATAATATCTTCCACAGTGAGATTTCTTTAGCGTATGGAGGGAGTAGTGATGTTATGTTTCATCATATATAAATTAGAATTATTGCCAAAGGATAAATGTTCTGAAAGAATATATATTTTTATTCTTCTTTTGCTTGTGTCTTTTGTTGTAGAAATCTTGGTTGCAATTTACTCACAGAACTGAGCTTTGGAACGTTTCAGGCCTGGCATGGAATGCAGTTTTTACACAAGTTGTAAGTGGAATAGAAGATGAATACATGTAAAAAACTGTGTGTAAAAACACCATGCAGTTCTTGGTTAGCTGGGTGTAAGCCCAGGATGAATTCTGGAAAGTATGTCTTGAGAGCCATTTATTTTTTTTTTTCAAATGAGGAAACTAAGGTACAAAGAGGCCAAGAGACTTGTTTAACTCAAATATATGAATCGCTCTGCTTTCCATAGTACTGATCTTTGGCACGGGCAATAAAAGGCACCAAGCAAAAACACTCAAATTAGCATTGTCATGGAATCCCACTGATGCCTCTCCAATATGCGAATGGTCCATGAAGTTCCACTTTTGAATTTCACTTTGATTCCTGCTCATGTGCAAAGTTCCTAACTGCTTAAAATGTATGCAACACAGAGCTGCAAAGAACTAAGTTTAGCACTGAATTCTTCAGGGAGCAAAAGGTGTGGGTGCTTCCCCAACCATTATTAGCTCTTTTAAATGGTAAAGCAGAAAGAATTCCTGAACACCCACCACAGGGCTCTCCCCAGCCACCCAGAACATTATTTTTCAAAAAGCATATATCTCTGAAGTGAATTATCTGTGGCCAATAGGAAACTCTGAGGTATGGAAAAAGACGTTGTTTGTGTTCAGCTGTAGTGTGAAAAATATAAAGAAAATACATTGCTGTAGGCTAATTCAATATACTTTCTTTGCTGACTACTCTTCAGTAAGAAGTGTGGGTTTTACACCCCTTCAGCTCAAAAATTCTGTGATTTCTGATGACACAAGGAAATGAGAGTGGGTACGTTCAATGGCCCGAAGGCGATTTTAGACTCAAGGTAAAGAGCTCTTCTACACCTGGCTTTGGAAAAGACTCCCTTACCTGTCTTGTGGTTCAGAAATCCAGTTTCACACAGTTCATTTTGGGTTAATGAAGGTGTTGAGGCTGTGTCTGGAGCTGGATTAGCAATTCCTGCAGATGCCTATCTTTAGCGGCCTCCTTCCTTTCCCTTGTTAGTTTGCTGATGCCTACCTTGGGGAGAGAGCACCGAGGGTCAGTTTTTCTTTTGCCAGCACACCGGAGAGCAGGCTCATGAGGTCCCTTCACCAGGAGGTTTTAGTAGCGTCAATACAACGTCTTAAACTCACCGCCTTTCCTAAACATCCCATAACACCAAGAGTTCCTTATAAGAATCAGAGTTTCACTATAGTTATGTAGGCAACACAAAAAAATACATTCTGGAAATAAATATATAAATCACAGTTTAAAAATTAATGAATTCATTCAAAAACATTCACTGAGTGCCATGCCCACTGTGTGTCAGCACTATACTAAGTGCTGGCGATACAAAGATGCATAGGGCAGGGACTTTATCCCCATGAAGCTTTCATACTGGAAGGAGAAAGAGGGATGTTGATGGGAAAACATATATGAGAGCCATTCTGGCATCTGTGCAGCAGGGTAACAAGGTGAGGGAAGGGAGTGATGAAGTAGAAAATGGGTGGTAGGTTAGAAAAGATTTGTAATGGCAGAGGCACCAACTTGTTCCTTTTGAATTTGTGTTCCTCTTAAATGACAGAAAAAGGTAGTGAAAGAATCAGAACTATCTGGTGTTGGAAATAAATTAGTACTGTACTCCGAAAACTCATTCACAGTTACTTTCAAAAGATTGTCACAGTATAGTAAGTCTTTGTTTTGGGCTAAGTCTTTCTAATAGACAAAGCTAATTTGCTTCAGGAAACATTTGCCATGGTGAGATATAAACTTTATTGCATCCCTTTCCTAAGGCAAGCCACCAAGGGAAGATGCCACCCTCGAGTTAAGTTATTTTACTACCTATAATGACATATTACCGGGGTGTTTATAAGTTGCCTGTATTAAATAAGTTTGGAAAATGGCCCCAGCTGAGGTGGATTTATCATGAGTTCAATGAAACTTAGGCTTCAGGGCTCCTCACTTGCATAGTTCCCTTCCAAGGTCTTGAGAGGTCTCCTAGCGAGTTTTGTATTCATAACTTTGCATGTTTTTATTAGATAGGATTTCCCAAAGTAGAAGAGGTTCAGGCCCCACAAAATCTTGATTCATCACCGGGTTTCAGGTAATTATAAATCAGTAGGTTTCTTGAATGAAGCCTCTATGTTATTGACAAATGTCAGGTGAAGTAGTTAGCAGTGTGGTAGTCTATTTTAAATCTGAAATCTACCTCAAAGATGAGCCAAGAGCTTATTAATTAATAAAGTACCACTTTTTGAATGGTGGTAGTAATCATATTGCTTTCAGATAAAATCAGGCATGAAATATATTATGGAAAAGCAGCAGTGGTTGATAATCCTAAATGTTAAGTCTACTTTTTTTCTTGACTTTAAAGTGTTTCTCCTTCATTCACCTATGCAGGTCCAGACTGATGGCTTATTTTTAAAAATTATTTTAGTCACTTCATTGGTTCTAACAGTACAAGCTCCATGATTTTAGAAACTGGAGGGCTCTACAATGTAGAAAGACTATATAACTTAACCAGTCAGAGCACATTCACATGCTGGCTTGTCTGTGGTACATCGGTATTGTACCAAGAACATAAGCACTAAGAGAGAATAAGAGGAAAATCAAAGCCTTATCCCTATTGAATTATTTACCCCATTGTTGAGAATATTAGCGAGGTAGGTGTGGCCACACTATGAAGGCAAATTGAGCTGCGGTCACAGAGCCGCCCTAATGTTCCCCAAGTCAACTAGCATTGGTTTCCTTTAGATAGCTGTGTACACACAAAAGCGTACACACTTCAGGGTGTTGTCATCACTTTTTGCTATGTACTAGAATCCTGGCAGCTTCTCAGATTTAGAAAGGCATAAACGCTAAAAACAAAAATAACTTGGGTCTGTCCTTTGGGGTGATTTAGGGTGGCTGTTTTATTTGTAATAGTTCAAAATTTCGAGATTGTCACACCTAGCAACTACTATACTTTTCTTCTCCCAACTGCATCTTATTCTTCCCACCTGTAGTATTTTCTCCCATTCTGTATGTTTTTTCACTTTCTTGATAGTGTCTTTGAAGCACAAACTTTTTAATTTTTATAAAATCCAATTCATCTATTTTTCCTTTGTGCTTCTGGTATCATATCTAAGAAACTGTTGTCTAATGCAAGGTCATAAAGATTTACTCCTGTGTTTTCTTCTAAGAGTTTTATAGCCTTAGTTCTTACATTTGGATATTTGATCCATTTGGAGTTAATTTTCATATATGGTGGGAAGTGTAGGAGTCCAGCTTCATTATTTTGTGTGTGGAGGTACAGTTGTCCCAGCATCATTTGAAAAGACTGTTCTTTCCACATTGAATTGTTTTGGCACCCTTGTTGAAAATCAATAGACCATAAATATGAGGGTTTATTTCTATACTGTCCATTCTGTTCCATTGATTTACATGTCTGTTCTTATTCCAGTACCACACTGTGATTGCAGTCGCTTTGAACTGAGTTTTGAAACCAGGATGTGTGAGTCCTCCCCCTTTGTTCTTTACCAACATTGTTTTGGTTATTCTGTTTCCTTGAATTTCCATATGAATTTTAGAATTAGCTTGGCAATTTCTGGAAAGAAGTCAGCTGGGATTTTGATAGGAATTGCAATGGAACCATAGGTCGATTTGGGAAGTAGTGAAATTTTAATAAGATTATCTTCCAGTCCATGAACCCAGCATGTCTTTCTATTTATTTAGATCTTTTTCAATTTCTTTCAACAGTTTTGTACTTTTCAGTGTGAATCTTGCACTTACTTGGTTAAATTTTTCCCTAAGTATTTTATTTGTTTTGATGCTATTACACATGGAATTGTTTTCTTAATTTCATTTTTAGATTACTCATTGCTGGTGTGTAGAAATAATATTGATCTTATATCCTACAACCTTGCTGAACTCATTTATTAATGCTAACAGTTATTTTCCTAGATTCCCAGGAATATGTCTTGTGGTCTTCCAGTTTCCCAGGAATATATTGGAACATTTCAAAGTCTCTGTGGACATCTCATTCCTCAGCTTTTCTTTTTAAGCTTTTCGGTTGGGCTGTTTTTTGTCCCAAACTGTTATCCATTGCCTCATGCAACCGCCATGTTAAAATATTTGCTTGAAAATGTTTTCCAAAAATGCCACCTGAGGAGAGGCTTTTCTCACTAGACAACTCTCAGTCAGGTCAAAGGCAAGCCTTTCAAGTGAGGTCTTCCAGGGAACCACCAGACATGTAAAACAATGACAGTTCTTTGGGAATGAGGCTTTGAAGGACCTCCCAGTCCATGCTGCTCCTTCTGGTACCAGGGATGTGGACTGTTTTTCAAGGCTACCACTGGCATGGAGAGCAAAGGGCAAGGACAAGTTTAAGCAACACAGATCTCATTGTTCTTACAGAAATTAATTTGTTTTCCTTGAATAAATTGCTCCCCAATTTGCTGCAAACCTGTTGGTTAAATTTCCAGAGTTCAGAAAAAGTTGATTCTGACCATTTTTGCCAGTTTTGTTGTTGTTGTTGTTGTTGTTATTGTTATTGTTGCTTCTGTGGAGGGATGAATTTTCAGATGTCCTTCCTCCATCATTTTTACTGATTTTCCTGCAATAGTTTTTAAAATTGCTAAAGTCTCAATGACCATAGGCTAATTAAATATTTATCATGGGAGATGATTAAGGAAAAAATAAATAAAAAGAGAAATAAATAAATAAATAAAAAGAGAACGTATAATTCTCATACAGGCTATCCCAGATGGGTAGATGAAGTTTGAAAAGGTATTTCTATACTTAGTGCTCTCAAAATTAAGGTTAAAGTAATAGATGTTTTAACCCCCCCCCCTTTTTTTCCATTCAGGTTAAACACAGGCTTTAGAGTCAGAACTGAGTTCAAATTCCAGCTCTGCTTCTTACTAGCTTGATGACTTAGGACAAGTTATATAACTTCTCTGTGCCTCAGTTTCCTCATTTGTACAATGGGGTAATATATCTATCACATAATGTTACTTTGAGGATTAAATGTTAAATGCTGATCACAGATGCCTGGCAACCCAAAAGATATTAGTTTTGATAATTATCTTTATAATATTCGCAAAAATGCATTAATAATTCTTGAGTAGAGTTAACCTAAAGTCAGATATTCTTTTCTTTCTTCCTGTTTCTTTTGGGGTTTTTTTCCCCCTTATTTGTTTTAAAGAACTAAGAAAAAAAAAAAAAGAAAGAAAGAACTAAGAAGAAAATCTATTCCAGCATTTTGGAATAAAATTTTGTTCCCCAAAATTAATTTGTTTATTTTATTGATGTATAAACAAACTTATTTATTTATTCAGCAAACATTTATTAAATACCTTGTAAATATTAGGCACTATGTCAGGCAGAGGAATGATAATGACAATAAAGTGTGGTCCCTGCTCTCAAGTTGCTGACAGTCTAGGAGACTGACAAATAAACAGGTGATTACATACACAGTAACAAAGGCTATGATACAAGAATACCCATGGGACTATGTGATGGGAGTATGGCTTTCACCAGTTCCTCTTGGATTTATCTCTTCTTCTCTGGCTCCAAAACCAAGGAATTAGCCCTATTTTTGTCTTTAACTGGGTAGTTTATTTATTTATTTATTTATTTTTTTAAACATCTTTATTGAAGTATAATTGCTTTACAATGGTGTGCTAGCTTCTGCTTTACAACAAAGTGAATCAGTTACACATATACATATGTTGCCATATCTCTTCCCTCTTGCATCTCCCTCCCTCCCACCCTCCCTATCCCACCCCTCTAGGTGGTCACAAAGCACCGAGCTGATCTCCCTGTGCTATGCGGCTGCTTCCCACTAGTTATCTATTTTACATTTGGTAGTGTATATATGTCCATGACACTCTCTCACCCTGTCACATCTCACCCCTCCCCCTCCCCATATCCTCAAGTCCATTCTCTAGTAGGTCTGTGTCTTTATTCCCATCTTGCCACTAGGTTCTTCATGACCTCTTTTTTTTTTTTTTCCCTTAGATTCCATATATATGTGTTAGCATACTGTATTTGTTTTTCTCTTTCTGACTTACTTCACTCTGTATGACAGACTCTAACTCCATCCACCTCATTACAAACACCTCCATTTCATTTCTTTTTATGGCTGAGTAATATTCCATTGTATATATGTGCCACATCTTCTTTATCCATTCATCCGATGATGGACACCTAGGTTGCTTCCATGTCCTGGCTATTGTAAACAGAGCTGCAATGAATATTTTGGTACATGACTCTTTCTGAATTATGGTTTTCTCAGGGTATATGCCCAGTAGTGGGATTGCTGGGTCATATGGTAGTTCTATTTTTAGTTTTTTAAGGAACCTCCATACTGTTCTCCATAGTGGCTGTATCAATTTACATTCCCACCAACAGTGCAAGAGTGTTCCCTTTTCTCCACAACCTCTCCAGCATTTATTGTTTCTAGATTTTTTGATGATGGCCATTCTGACCGGTGTGAGATGATACCTCATTGTAGTTTTGATTTGCATTTCTCTAATGATTAAAGATGTTGAGCATTCTTTCATGTGTCTGTTGGCAATCTGTATCTCTTCTTTGGAGAAATGTCTATTTAGGTCTTCTGCCCATTTTTGGATTGGGTTGTTTGTTTTTTTGTTATTGAGCTGCATGAGCTGCTTGTAAATCTTGGAGATTAATCCTTTGTCCGTTGCTTCATTTGCAAATATTTTCTCCCATTCTGAGGGTTGTCTTTTGGTCTTGTTTATGGTTTCCTTTGCTGTGCAAAAGCTTTTAAGTTTCATTAGGTCCCATTTGTTTATTTGTGTTTTTATTTCCATTTCTCTAGGACCTGGGTCAAAAAGGATCTTGCTGTGACTTATGTCATACAGTGTTCTGCCTATGTTTTCCTCTAAGAGTTTGATAGTGTCTGGCCTTACACTTAGGTCTTTAATCCATTTTGAGTTTATTTTT
The DNA here is from genome assembly GCF_028564815.1 of Eubalaena glacialis. Classification (NCBI taxonomy): domain Eukaryota; kingdom Metazoa; phylum Chordata; class Mammalia; order Artiodactyla; family Balaenidae; genus Eubalaena; species Eubalaena glacialis. The sequence continues at coordinate 37,068,187 of NC_083734.1, read as the reverse complement.
GTGTATGGTGTTAGGGAGTGTTCTAATTTCATACTTTTACATGTACCTGTCCAATTTTCCCAGCACCACTTATTGAAGAGGCTGTCTTTTCTCCACTGTATATGCTTGCCTCCTTTATCAAAGATAAGGTGACCATATGTGCGTGGGCTTATCTCTGGGCTTTCTATCCTGTTCCATTGATCTATATTTCTGTTTTTGTGCCAGTACCAAACTGTCTTGATTACTGTAGCTTTGTAATATAGTCTGAAGTCAGGGAGCCTGATTCCTCCAGCTCCATTTTTCGTTCTCAAGATTGCTTTGGCTATTCGGGGTCTTTTGTGTTTCCATACAAATTGTGAAATTTTTTGTTCTAGTTCTGTGAAAAATGCCAGTGGTAGTTTGATAGGGATTGCATGGAATCTGTAGATTGCTTTGGGTAGCAGAGTCATTTTCACAATGTTTATTCTTCCAATCCAAGAACATGGTATATCTCTCCATCTATTTGTATCATCTTTAATTTCTTTCATCAGTGTCCTATAATTTTCTGCATACAGGTCTTTTGTCTCCTTAGGTAGGTTTATTCCTAGGTATTTTATTCTTTTTGTTGCAATGGTAAACGGGAGTGTTTTCTTAATTTCACTTTCAGATTCTTCATCATTAGTATACAGGAATGCAAGAGATTTCTGTGCATTAATTTTGTATCCTGCTACTTTACCAAATTCATTGATTAGCTCTAGTAGTTTTCTGGTAGCATCTTTTGGATTCTCTATGTATAGTATCATGTCATCTGCAAACAGTGACAGCTTTACTTCTTCTTTTCCGATTTGGATTCCTTTTATTTCTTTTTCATCTCTGATTGCTGTGGCTAACACTTCCAAAACTATGTTGAATAATAGTGGTGAGAGTGGGCAACCTTGTCTTGTTCCTGATCTTAGTGGAAATGGTTTCAGTTTTTCACCATTGAGGACAATGTTGGCTGTGGGTTTGTCATATATGGCCTTTATTATGTTGAGGAAAGTTCCCTCTATGCCTACTTTCTGCAGGACTTTTATCATAAATGGGTGTTGAATTTTGTCGAAAGCTTTCTCTGCATCTATTGAGATGATCATATGGTTTTTCTCCTTCAATTTGTTAATATGATGTATCACGTTGATTGATTTGCGTATATTGAAGAATCCTTGCATTCCTGGAATAAACCCCACTTGATCATGGTGTATGATCCTTTTAATGTGCTGTTGGATTCTGTTTGCTAGTATTTTGTTGAGGATTTTTGCATCTATGTTCATCAGTGATATTGGCCTGTAGTTTTCTTTCTTTGTGACATCTTTGCCTGGTTTTGGTATCAGGGTGATGGTGGCCTCGTAGAATGAGTTGGGGAGTGTTCCTCCCTCTGCAATATTTTGGAAGAGTTTGAGAAGGATAGGTGTTAGCTCTTCTCTAAATGTTTGATAGAATTCGCCTGTGAAGCCATCTGGTCCTGGGCTTTTGTGTGTTGGAAGATTTTTAATCACAGTTTCAATTTCAGTGCTTGTGATTGGTCTGTTCATATTTTCTATTTCTTCCTGGTTCAGTCTCGGCAGGTTGTGCATTTCTAAGAATCTGTCCATTTCTTCCAGGTTGTCCATTTTATTAGCATAGAGTTGCTTGTAGTAATCTCTTATGATCGTTTGTATTTCTGCAGTGTCAGTGGTTACTTCTCCTTTTTCATTTCTAATTCTATTAATTTGAGTCTTCTCCTTTTTTCTCTTGATGAGTCTGGCTAATGGTTTATCAATTTTGTTTATCTTCTCAAAGAACCAGCTTTTAGTTTCATTGATTTTTGCTATTGTTTCCTTCATTTCTTTTTCATTTATTTCTGATCTGATCTTTATGATTTCTTTCCTTCTGCTAGCTTTGGGGTTTTTTTGTTCTTCTTTCTCTAATTGCTTTAGGTGCAAGGTTAGGTTGTTTATTCGAGATGTTTCCTGTTTCTTGATGTAGGCTTGTATTGCTATAAACTTCCCTCTTAGAACTGCTTTTGCTGCATCCCATAGGTTTTGGATCGTCGTGTCTCCATTGTCATTTGTTTCTAGGTATTTTTTGATTTCCTCTTTGATTTCTTCAGTGATCACTTCGTTATTAAGTAGTGTATTGTGTAGCCTCCATGTGTTTGTATTTTTTACAGATCTTTTCCTGTAATTGATATCTAGTCTCATAGCGTTGTGGTCGGAAAAGATACTTGATACGATTTCAATTTTTTTAAATTTACCAAGGCTTGATTTGTGACCCAAGATATGATCTATCCTGGAGAATGTTCCATGAGCACTTGAGAAAAATGTGTATTCTGTTGTTTTTGGGTGGAATGTCCTATAAATATCAATTAAGTCCATCTTGTTTAATGTATCATTTAAAGCTTGTGTTTCCTTATTTATTTTCATTTTGGATGATCTGTCCATTGGTGAAAGTGGGGTGTTAAAGTCCCCTACTATGATTGTGTTACTGTCGATTTCCCCTTTTATGGCTGTTAGTATTTGCCTTATGTATTGAGGTGCTCCTATGTTGGGTGCATAAATATTTACAATTGTTATACCTTCCTCTTGGATCGATCCCTTGATCATTATATAGTGTCCGTCTTTGTCTCTTGTAATTGTCTTTATTTTAAAGTCTATTTTGTCTGATATGAGAATTGCTACTCCAGCTTTCTTTTGATTTCCATTTGCATGGAATATCTTTTTCCATCCCCTCACTTTCAGTCTGTATGTGTCTCTAGGTCTGAAGTGGGTCTCTTGTAGACAGCATATATATGGGTCTTGTTTTTGTATCCATTCGGCCCGTCTGTGTCTTTTGGTGGGAGCATTTAATCCATTTACATTTAAGGTAATTATCGATATGTATGTTCCTATTCCCATTTTCTTAAATGTTTTGGGTTTGTTATTGTAGGTGTTTTCCTTCTCTTGTGTTTCTTGCCTAGAGAAGTTCCTTTAGCATTTGTTGTAAAGCTGGTTTGGTGGTGCTGAACTCTCTCAGCTTTTGCTTGTCTGTAAAGGTTTTAATTTCTCCATCAAATCTGAATGAGATCCTTGCTGGGTAGAGTAATCTTGGTTGTAGGTTTTTCTCCTTCATCACTTTAAGTATATCCTGCCACTCCCTTCTGGCTTGCAGCGTTTCTGCTGAAAGATCAGCTGTTAACCTTATGGGGATGCCCTTGTGTGTTATCTGTTGTTTTTCCCTTGCTGCTTTTAATATGTTTTCTTTATATTTAATTTTTGATAGTTTGATTAATATGTGTCTTGGTGTGTTTCTCCTTGGATTTATCCTGTATGGGACTCTCTGTGCTTCCAGGACTTGATTAACTATTTCCTTTCCCATATTAGGGAAGTTTTCAACTATAATCTCTTCAAATATTTTCTCAGTCCCTTTCTTTTTCTCTTCTTCTTCTGGGACCCCTATAATTCGAATGTTGGTGCGTTTAATGTTGTCCCAGAGGTCTCTGAGACTGTCCTCAGTTCTTTTCATTCTTTTTTCTTTATTCTGGTCTGCAGTAGTTATTTCCACCATTTTATCTTCCAGGTCACTTATCCGTTCTTCTGCCTCAGTTATGCTGCTATTGATCCCATCTAGAGTATTTTTAATTTCATTTATTGTGCTTGTCATCGTTTCTTGGTTCCTCTTTAGTTCTTCTACGTCCTTGTTAAATGTTTCTTGCATTTTGTCTATTCTATTTCCAAGACTTTGGATCATCCTTACTATCATTATTCTGAATTCTTTTTCAGGTAGACTACCTATTTTCTCTTCATTTGTTAGGTCTGGTGTGTTTTGACCCTGCTCCTTCATCTGCTGTGTGTTTTTCTGTCTTCTCATTTTGCTTATCTTACTGTGTTTGGGGTCTCCTTTTCACAGGCTGCAGGTTCGTAGTTCCCGTTGTTTTTGGTATCTGTCCCCAGTGGCTAAGGTTGGTTCAGTGGGTTGTGTAGGTTTCCTGGTGGAGGGAACTAGTGCCTGTGTTCTGGTGGATGAGGCTGGATGTTGTCTTTCTGGTGGGTTCGTCCACGTCTGGTGGTGTGTTTTGGGGTGTCTGTGGCCTTATTATGATTTTAGGCAGCCTCTCTGTTAATGGATGGGGCTGTGTTCCTCTCTTGCTAGTTGTTTGGCATAGGGTGTCCAGCACTGTAGCTTGCTGGTCGTTGAGTGAAGCTGGGTCTTGATGTTGAGATGGAGATCTGTGAGAGATTTTCGCCGTTTAGTATTACGTGGAGCTGGGAGGTCTCTTGTGGACCAGTGTCCTGAAGTTGGCTCTCCCACCTCAGAGGCACAGCCCTGATGCCTGGCTGGAGCACCAAGAGCATTTCATCCACATGGCTCAGAATAAAAGGGAGAAAAAATGGAAAGAAAGAAAAAAAGAGGATAAAATAAAATAAAATAAAGCAATTATAATAAAAAATAAGAAAAAAAATTATTAAGAGTAAATTTATTAAGAAAAAAATTTTTTTTTAATTTTTAAAAATAGATTTATTAATTTTTTATACTAAAAATAAGAAAAAAATTATTTAGAAAAAATTTATTAAGAAAAAAACTTTTTTAATTTTTTAAAATAAAAAATGTGAAAAAACTTATTAAAAATTTTTTTAAAAATAGAAAATAAGGAAAAAATTATTAAGAAAACATTTATTAGGGAAAAAAAATTTTTAAGCCAAAAAAAAAAAAAAAAATGGACGGACCTAACCCTAGGACTAACAGTGAGAGCAAAGCTATACAGACAAAATCTCACCCAGAAGCATACACATCTACACTCACAAAAAAAAGGAAAAGGGGAAAAGTTAATATATCCTGCTCCCAAAGTCCATCTCCTAAATTTGGGATGATTCGTTGTCTATTCAGGTATTCAACAGATGCAGGCACATCAAGTTGTTTGTGGAGCTTTAATCCGCTGCTTCTGAGGCTGCTGGGAGAGATTTCCCTTTCTCTTCTTTGTTCGTACCGCTCCCGGGGTTCAGCTTTGGATTTGGACCCGCCTCTGCATGTAGGTCCCCTGAGGGCGTCTGTTCCCCGCCCAGACAGAACGGGGTTAAAGCAGCAGCTGATTCGGGGGCTCTGGCTCAGTCAGGCCGGGGGGAGGGAGCAGTACGGAGGAGGTGGGGCGAGCCTGCGGCGGCAGAAACCGGCGTGACGTTGCAGCAGCCTGAGGCGCGCCGTGCGCTCTCCCGGGGAAGTTGTCCCCGGACTACGGGAGCCTGGCCGTGGCGGGCTGCACAGGCTCCCGGGAGGGGCGGTGTGGAGAATGACCTGTGCTCGCCCACAGGCTGTTTGGTGGCGGCAGCAGCAGCCTTAGCGTCTCATGCCCGTCTCTGGGGTCCGCGCTGATAGCCGCGGCTCGCGCCCGTCTCTGGAGTTCGTTTAAGTGGCGCTCTGAATCCCCTCTCCTTGCACGCCGCGAAACAAAGAGGCAAGAAAAAGTCTCCCGCCTCTTCGGCAGCTGCAGACCTTTTTTCGTGCACCCTCCCGGCTAGTTGTGGTGCGCTAGACCCTTCAGGCTGTGTTCACGCAGCCAACCCCAGTCCTCTCCCTGGGATCCGACCGAAGCCCGCGCCTCAGCTCCCAGCCCCCGCCCGCCCCGGCGGGTGGGCAGACAAGCCTCTCGGGCTGGTGAGTGCTGCTCGGCGCCGAGCCTCTGTGCGGGAATCTCTCCGTTTTTCCCTCTGCGTCCCTGTTGCTGTGGGATCCGCGCTGATAGCCGCGGCTCGCGCCCGTCTCTGGAGCTCGTTTAGGCGGCGCTCTGAATCCCCTCTCCTTGCGCGCCGCGAAACAAAGAGGCAAGAAAAATTCTCTTGCCTCTTTGGCAGCCGCAGTCTTTTTCCCGGACTCCCTCCCGGCTAGCACCGAAGCCCGAGCCCCAGCTCCCAGGCCCCGCCCGCCCCGGCGGCTGAGCAGACAAGCCTCTCGGGCTGGTGAGTGCTAGTCGGCACCGCTCCTCTGTGCGGGAATCTCCGCTTTGCCCTCCGCACCACTGTGGCTGCGCTCTCCTCCGTGGCTCCGAAGCTTCCCCCCTCTGCTACCCGCAGTCTCTGCCCACGAAGGGGCTTCCTAGTGTGTGGAAACCTTTCCTCCTTCACAGCTCCCTCCCACTGGTGCAGGTCCCGTCCCTATTCTTTTGTCTCTGTTATTTCTTTTTTCTTTTGCCCTACCCAAGTACGTGGGGATTTTCTTGCCTTTTGGGAGGTCTGACGTCTTCTGCCAGCGTTCAGTGGGTGTTCTGTAGGAGCAGTTCCACGTGTAGATGTATTTCTCATGTATCTGTGGGGAGGAAGGTGATCTCCGTGTCTTACTCTTCCGCCATCTTGCCCCTCCCTCTAACTGGGTAGTTTAAATCACGAAATTTAAAAAAATTTGTAGAGATGAAAGAAACACACCTTGAATGATGGGGGACACTAGAAGTAGTACTTTTTTACACAGCAAGGGCTTCCTGCCAGTATAGTCACTTCTAGGGTTTTTGTTTTTGTTTTTTTTAAAATGGGAATTATTTATTTATTTATTTATGGCTGTGTTGGGTTTTCGTTTCTGTGCGAGGGCTTTCTCTAGTTGCGGCAAGTGGGGGCCACTCTTCATCACGGTGCGCGGGCCTCTCACTATCGCGGCCTCTCTTGTTGCGGAGCACAGGCTCCAGACGCGCAGGCTCAGCAATTGTGGCTGACGGGCCTAGTTGCTCCGCGGCATGTGGGATCTTCCCAGACCAGGGCTCGAACCCGTGTCCCCTGCATTGGCAGGCAGATTCTCAACCACTGCGCCACCAGGGAAGCCCACTTCTAGGGTTTTTAACCTGAAAAGTTCTTTGGCATATTTTTTTCTTTGCTAGCCACTTTTTTCCTATTTGTTTGTTTGTTTGTTTATTTCTCTTCTCCACTTTATCATCTAGAGACCTGGGTAATTCCCAATGAAAGAGTGTTTTACAGATTCTAAGGGTGATTTATAGGTAAAGACAGAAAATGTTTTTTTTTTAACCTTCAAGTTCCATACCAAAAAAAATCCATATAAGCTTTCATGGAAGTAATTGAAAATGCAGATAATTTTAATTCCATTCCATTTTTCAGAATTCTCAATCGTAATCCTTTGACAGGAGTTGAAGATTCTTATCTTTTTAAATTGCCAGCATTAAAATGTTTGTAAGTATTGCAACAGTTTCATGGCTCATGAGATAATTTCTGCTCTTTTTTACTTTTGTCAAAGATTGAGTACTTTGGCTAAAAAGTCATAATTTAGATTTTAACTGGGTTATTGAAAATAAGAGTTATTGGCAAAGAAAAGGATTAAGAAAGAACATATATGGGTAAGACAGCCAGCAGAGAATGAGAACAGTGTTGAAGAACACACATAGATATGGAACATGTAGATGCATGTAGGAATATTATTTATCCCAGAAAGCAAAAAGGAATAAGGGTTACAGTATTTTTTTTAAAAAGAGTGATCAAAAGAGGTAGATGCAATTGAAAATGAGAAGTTAGGATAATAAAAAATGATTGTACTGTTCAGCACCAAGCTCATTAATTTGATGACGCAAATTTAAGTTTCTTCAGTAAGAGCTCTTTGGAATTATCATGTATGGGAAGTAAGAAGCCAGAATTGAAGTAATCACATGTTAAGTATCTTTCTAAGTTTAGAATTTTTGTCTTTAGGTTTTATATCATGCATGTTTGGGCTTCTCCTTCAGAGACATGGGAACAACACAAGTGTCACTTACAACAATTGAAAGCATCCTCATGATGACCCTTGAATTGGAAAAATTGTAAGTTGATTTTTCTTACATTTATTTTCACTCAATTTTCTTTAGGTTTGTTTTATTATTTTCTTAAGTCAAGTTTATTTATGTATAAGTTTCATTTAACAAAATTCACCATTTTTACATATACAGTGTGATGTGTTTTGACAAACGTATAGTTCTGTAGCCACCACCACATTTGAGGTAAAGAAAACTTCTGCACTCCCAAAAGACCCCTCATGTCCCTTTGTAGTCAGTCCATCCTCCTCTCACTACTAGCCCCTGGCAACCACCAATCTGATTTTTGTCTGTATAATGTTGCCTTTTCCAGAATACGTTATAAATGAAATCATGTGGCATGTAGCCTTTTGTTTTTGGCTTCTTTCACTTAGCCAGTCTCTTTGGAGATTCATCTGTTTTGTTGCACCTGTCAGTAGTTCATTCCTTTTTATTGCTGAGTAGTATTCTAGTTGTGTGGATACACAGTTTGTTTACGCATTCATCATCTGATGAACATTTGAGTTGTTTCTAGTTTTTTGGCTATTATGAACAAAGCCTCTGAAAACACTCACGTGTGTGTGAACATATGTTTTGTGCGAGCATATGTTTTCATTTCTTTGGGGTAAAATACCTAAGGGTGGGATTGCTTCATCATATGCTAAGTGCATATTAACTTTTTAAGAAACTGCTAAACTGTTTTCTAAAGTGCCTGTGCCAGAGGGGCAAGATGGCGGAAGAGTAAGACGCGGAGATCACCTTCCTCCCCACAGATACATGAGAAATACATCTACACGTGGAACTGCTCCTACAGAACACCCACTGAACGCTGGCAGAAGACGTCAGACCTCCCAAAAGGCAAGAAAATCCCCACGTACTTGGGTAGGGCAAAAGAAAAAAGAAATAACAGAGACAAAAGAATAGGGACGGGACCTGCACCAGTGGGAGGGAGCTGTGAAGGAGGAAAGGTTTCCACACACTAGGAAGCCCCTTCGTGGGCAGAGACTGCGGGTAGCAGAGGGGGGAAGCTTCGGAGCCACGGAGGAGAGCGCAGCCACAGTGGTGCGGAGGGCAAAGCGGAGATTCCCGCACAGAGGAGCGGTGCCGACTAGCACTCACCAGCCCGAGAGGCTTGTCTGCTCAGCCGCCGGGGCGGGCGGGGCCTGGGAGCTGGGGCTCGGGCTTCGGTGCTAGCCGGGAGGGAGTCCGGGAAAAAGACTGCGGCTGCCAAAGAGGCAAGAGAATTTTTCTTGCCTCTTTGTTTCGCGGCGCGCAAGGAGAGGGGATTCAGAGCGCCGCCTAAACGAGCTCCAGAGACGGGCGCGAGCCGCGGCTATCAGCGCGGATCCCACAGCAACAGGGACGCAGAGGGAAAAACGGAGAGATTCCCGCACAGAGGCTCGGCGCCGAGCAGCACTCACCAGCCCGAGAGGCTTGTCTGCTCACCCGCCAGGGCGGGCGGGGGCTGGGAGCTGAGGCGCGGGCTTCGGTCGGATCCCAGGGAGAGGACTGGGGTTGGCTGCGTGAACACAGCCTGAAGGGTCTAACGCACCACAACTAGCCGGGAGGGTGCACGAGAAAAAGTCTGCAGCTGCCGAAGAGGCAGGAGATTTTTTCTTGCCTCTGTGTTTCGCGGCGTGCAAGGAGAGGGGATTCAGAGCGCCACTTAAACGAACTCCAGAGACGGGCGCGAGCCGCGGCTATCAGCGCGGACCCCAGAGACGGGCATGAGACGCTAAGGCTGCTGCTGCCGCCACAAAGAAGCCTGTGTGCGAGCACAGGTCACTCTCCACACCGCCCCTCCCGGGAGCCTGTGCAGCCCGCCACGGCCAGGCTCCCGTAATCCGGGGACAACTTCCCCGGGAGAGCGCACGGCGCGCCTCAGGCTGCTGCAACGTCACGCCGGCTTCTGCCGCCACAGGCTCGCCCCGCCTCCTCTGTACCGCTCCTTCCCCCCAGCCTGACTGAGCCAGAGCCGCAGAATCAGCTGCTGCTTTAACCCCGTTCTGTCTGGGCGGGGAACAGACGCCCTCAGGGGACCTACATGCAGAGGCGGGTCCAAATCCAAAGCTGAACCCCGGGAGCGGTACGAACAAAGAAGAGAAAGGGAAATCTCTCCCAGCAGCCTCAGAAGCAGCGGATTAAAGCTCCACAAACAACTTGATGTGCCTGCATCTGTTGAATACCTGAATAGACAACGAATCATCCCAAATTTAGGAGATGGACTTTGGGAGCAGGATATATTAACTTTTCCCCTTTTCCTTTTTTTTGTGAGTGTAGATGTGTATGCTTCTGGGTGAGATTTTGTCTGTATAGCTTTGCTCTCACCGTTAGTCCTAGGGTTAGGCCCGTCCGTTTTTTTTTTTTTTTTTTTTTTTGGGGCTTAAAAATTTTTTTTTCCCTAATAAATGTTTTCTTAATAATTTTTTCCTTATTTTCTATTTTTAAAAAAATTTTTAATAAGTTTTTTCATATTTTTTATTTTAAAAAATTAAAAAATTTTTTTTCTTAATAAATTTTTTCTAAATAATTTTTTTCTTATTTTTAGTATAAAAAATTAATAAATCTATTTTTAAAAATTAAAAAAATTTTTTTTCTTAATAAATTTACTCTTAACAATTTTTTTTATTTTTTATTATAATTGCTTTATTTTATTTTATTTTATCCTCTTTTTTTCTTTCTTTCCATTTTTTCTCCCTTTTATTCTGAGCCGTGTGGATGAAAGGCTCTTGGTGCTCCAGCCAGGCATCAGGGCTGTGCCTCTGAGGTGGGAGAGCCAACTTCAGGACACTGGTCCACAAGAGACCTCCCAGCTCCACGTAATACCAAACGGCGAAAATCTCTCACAGATCTCCATCTCAACATCAAGACCCAGCTTCACTCAACGACCAGCAAGCTACAGTGCTGGACACCCTATGCCAAACAACTAGCAAGAGAGGAACACAGCCCCATCCATTAACAGAGAGGCTGCCTAAAATCATAATAAGGCCACAGACACCCCAAAACACACCACCAGACGTGGACGAACCCACCAGAAAGACAACATCCAGCCTCATCCACCAGAACACAGGCACTAGTTCCCTCCACCAGGAAACCTACACAACCCACTGAACCAACCTTAGCCACTGGGGACAGATACCAAAAACAACGGGAACTACGAACCTGCAGCCTGTGAAAAGGAGACCCCAAACACAGTAAGATAAGCAAAATGAGAAGACAGAAAAACACACAGCAGATGAAGGAGCAGGGTCAAAACACACCAGACCTAACAAATGAAGAGAAAATAGGTAGTCTACCTGAAAAAGAATTCAGAATAATGATAGTAAGGATGATCCAAAGTCTTGGAAATAGAATAGACAAAATGCAAGAAACATTTAACAAGGACGTAGAAGAACTAAAGAGGAACCAAGAAACGATGACAAGCACAATAAATGAAATTAAAAATACTCTAGATGGGATCAATAGCAGCATAACTGAGGCAGAAGAACGGATAAGTGACCTGGAAGATAAAATGGTGGAAATAACTACTGCAGACCAGAATAAAGAAAAAAGAATGAAAAGAACTGAGGACAGTCTCAGAGACCTCTGGGACAACATTAAACGCACCCACATTCGAATTATAGGGGTCCCAGAAGAAGAAGAGAAAAAGAAAGGGACTGAGAAAATATTTGAAGAGATTATAGTTGAAAACTTCCCTAATATGGGAAAGGAAATAGTTAATCAAGTCCTGGAAGCACAGAGAGTCCCATACAGGATAAATCCAAGGAGAAACACACCAAGACACATATTAATCAAACTATCAAAAATTAAATATAAAGAAAACATATTAAAAGCAGCAAGGGAAAAACAACAGATAACACACAAGGGCATCCCCATAAGGTTAACAGCTGATCTTTCAGCAGAAACGCTGCAAGCCAGAAGGGAGTGGCAGGATATACTTAAAGTGATGAAGGAGAAAAACCTACAACCAAGATTACTCTACCCAGCAAGGATCTCATTCAGATTTGATGGAGAAATTAAAACCTTTACAGACAAGCAAAAGCTGAGAGAGTTCAGCACCACCAAACCAGCTTTACAACAAATGCTAAAGGAACTTCTCTAGGCAAGAAACACAAGAGAAGGAAAACACCTACAATAACAAACCCAAAACATTTAAGAAAATGGGAATAGGAACATACATATCGATAATTACCTTAAATGTAAATGGATTAAATGCTCCCACCAAAAGACACAGACGGGCCGAATGGATACAAAAACAAGACCCATATATATGCTGTCTACAAGAGACCCACTTCAGACCTAGAGACACATACAGACTGAAAGTGAGGGGATGGAAAAAGATATTCCATGCAAATGGAAATCAAAAGAAAGCTGGAGTAGCAATTCTCATATCAGACAAAATAGACTTTAAAATAAAGACAATTACAAGAGACAAAGACGGACACTATATAATGATCAAGGGATCGATCCAAGAGGAAGGTATAACAATTGTAAATATTTATGCACCCAACATAGGAGCACCTCAATACATAAGGCAAATACTAACAGCCATAAAAGGGGAAATCGACAGTAACACAATCATAGTAGGGGACTTTAACACCCCACTTTCACCAATGGACAGATCATCCAAAATGAAAATAAATAAGGAAACACAAGCTTTAAATGATACATTAAACAAGATGGACTTAATTGATATTTATAGGACATTCCACCCAAAAACAACAGAATACACATTTTTCTCAAGTGCTCATGGAACATTCTCCAGGATAGATCATATCTTGGGTCACAAATCAAGCCTTGGTAAATTTAAAAAAATTGAAATCGTATCAAGTATCTTTTCCGACCACAACGCTATGAGACTAGATATCAATTACAGGAAAAGATCTGTAAAAAATACAAACACATGGAGGCTACACAATACACTACTTAATAACGAAGTGATCACTGAAGAAATCAAAGGGGAAATCAAAAAATACCTAGAAACAAATGACAATGGAGACACGACGATCCAAAACCTATGGGATGCAGCAAAAGCAGTTCTAAGAGGGAAGTTTATAGCAATACAAGCCTACATCAAGAAACAGGAAACATCTCGAATAAACAACCTAACCTTGCACCTAAAGCAATTAGAGAAAGAAGAACAAAAAAACCCCAAAGCTAGCAGAAGGAAAGAAATCATAAAGATCAGATCAGAAATAAATGAAAAAGAAATGAAGGAAACAATAGCAAAAATCAATGAAACTAAAAGCTGGTTCTTTGAGAAGATAAACAAAATTGATAAACCATTAGCCAGACTCATCAAGAGAAAAAAGGAGAAGACTCAAATTAATAGAATTAGAAATGAAAAAGGAGAAGTAACCACTGACACTGCAGAAATACAAACGATCATAAGAGATTACTACAAGCAACTCTATGCTAATAAAATGGACAACCTGGAAGAAATGGACAGATTCTTAGAAATGCACAACCTGCCGAGACTGAACCAGGAAGAAATAGAAAATATGAACAGACCAATCACAAGCACTGAAATTGAAACTGTGATTAAAAATCTTCCAACACACAAAAGCCCAGGACCAGATGGCTTCACAGGCGAATTCTATCAAACATTTAGAGAAGAGCTAACACCTATCCTTCTCAAACTCTTCCAAAATATTGCAGAGGGAGGAACACTCCCCAACTCATTCTACGAGGCCACCATCACCCTGATACCAAAACCAGGCAAAGATGTCACAAAGAAAGAAAACTACAGGCCAATATCACTGATGAACATAGATGCAAAAATCCTCAACAAAATACTAGCAAACAGAATCCAACAGCACATTAAAAGGATCATACACCATGATCAAGTGGGGTTTATTCCAGGAATGCAAGGATTCTTCAATATACGCAAATCAATCAACGTGATACATCATATTAACAAATTGAAGGAGAAAAACCATATGATCATCTCAATAGATGCAGAGAAAGCCTTCGACAAAATTCAACACCCATTTATGATAAAAGTCCTGCAGAAAGTAGGCATAGAGGGAACTTTCCTCAACATAATAAAGGCCATATATGACAAACCCACAGCCAACACCATCCTCAATGGTGAACAACTGAAACCATTTCCACTAAGATCAGGAACAAGACAAGGTTGCCCACTCTCACCACTATTATTCAACATAGTTTTGGAAGTGTTAGCCACAGCAATCAGAGACGAAAAAGAAATAAAAGGAATCCAAATCGGAAAAGAAGAAGTAAAGCTGTCACTGTTTGCAGATGACATGATACTATACATAGAGAATCCAAAAGATGCTACCAGAAAACTACTAGAGCTAATCAATGAATTTGGTAAAGTAGCAGGATACAAAATTAATGCACAGAAATCTCTTGCATTCCTGTATACTAATGATGAAGAATCTGAAAGTGAAATTAAGAAAACACTCCCGTTTACCATTGCAACAAAAAGAATAAAATACCTAGGAATAAACCTACCTAAGGAGACAAAAGACCTGTATGCAGAAAATTATAGGACACTGATGAAAGAAATTAAAGATGATACAAATAGATGGAGAGATATACCATGTTCTTGGATTGGAAGAATAAACATTGTGAAAATGACTCTGCTACCCAAAGCAATCTACAGATTCAATGCAATCCCTATCAAACTACCACTGGCATTTTTCACAGAACTAGAACAAAAAATTTCACAATTTGTATGGAAACACAAAAGACCCCGAATAGCCAAAGCAATCTTGAGAACGAAAAATGGAGCTGGAGGAATCAGGCTCCCTGACTTCAGACTATATTACAAAGCTACAGTAATCAAGACAGTTTGGTACTGGCACAAAAACAGAAATATAGATCAATGGAACAGGATAGAAAGCCCAGAGATAAGCCCACGCACATATGGTCACCTTATCTTTGATAAAGGAGGCAAGCATATACAGTGGAGAAAAGACAGCCTCTTCAATAAGTGGTGCTGGGAAAATTGGACAGGTACATGTAAAAGTATGAAATTAGAACACTCCCTAACACCATACACAAAAATAAACTCAAAATGGATTAAAGACCTAAGTGTAAGGCCAGACACTATCAAACTCTTAGAGGAAAACATAGGCAGAACACTGTATGACATAAGTCACAGCAAGATCCTTTTTGACCCAGGTCCTAGAGAAATGGAAATAAAAACACAAATAAACAAATGGGACCTAATGAAACTTAAAAGCTTTTGCACAGCAAAGGAAACCATAAACAAGACCAAAAGACAACCCTCAGAATGGGAGAAAATATTTGCAAATGAAGCAACGGACAAAGGATTAATCTCCAAGATTTACAAGCAGCTCATGCAGCTCAATAACAAAAAAACAAACAACCCAATCCAAAAATGGGCAGAAGACCTAAGTAGACATTTCTCCAAAGAAGAGATACAGATTGCCAACAGACACATGAAAGAATGCTCAACATCTTTAATCATTAGAGAAATGCAAATCAAAACTACAATGAGGTATCATCTCACACCGGTCAGAATGGCCATCATCAAAAAATCTAGAAACAATAAATGCTGGAGAGGGTGTGGAGAAAAGGGAACACTCTTGCACTGTTGGTGGGAATGTAAATTGATACAGCCACTATGGAGAACAGTATGGAGGTTCCTTAAAAAACTAAAAATAGAACTACCATATGACCCAGCAATCCCACTACTGGGCATATACCCTGAGAAAACCATAATTCAGAAAGAGTCATGTACCAAAATATTCATTGCAGCTCTGTTTACAATAGCCAGGACATGGAAGCAACCTAGGTGTCCATCATCGGATGAATGGATAAAGAAGATGTGGCACATATATACAATGGAATATTACTCAGCCATAAAAAGAAATGAAATGGAGGTGTTTGTAATGAGGTGGATGGAGTTAGAGTCTGTCATACAGAGTGAAGTAAGTCAGAAAGAGAAAAACAAATACAGTATGCTAACACATATATATGGAATCTAAGGGAAAAAAAAAAAAAAAAGAGGTCATGAAGAACCTAGTGGCAAGATGGGAATAAAGACACAGACCTACTAGAGAATGGACTTGAGGATATGGGGAGGGGGAGGGGTGAGATGTGACAGGGTGAGAGAGTGTCATGGACATATATACACTACCAAATGTAAAATAGATAACTAGTGGGAAGCAGCCGCATAGCACAGGGAGATCAGCTCGGTGCTTTGTGACCACCTAGAGGGGTGGGATAGGGAGGGTGGGAGGGAGGGAGATGCAAGAGGGAAGAGATATGGCAACATATGTATATGTGTAACTGATTGACTTTGTTGTAAAGCAGAAGCTAGCACACCATTGTAAAGCAATTATACTTCAATAAAGATGTTTAAAAAAAAAAAAAAAAAAAGATTCCCATCCTAAGGATGACCATGACAAACAAAGCAGAGCCTACCTGTGTCAGAGCGTCACATTCGGCTTTGCACCTCACCTCTTTTGGCTGTAGAACAGCTTCTGTAATGAAGTGTGTGTTTTGTGACTCGCCTGCTAGATGTTATGCTCCCAAGTAGTGAATTAGGTAGTATATTGTGTAAGATAGCCCAGATAAATAAAAGGAACATCTATGCTGTCAAAGAGGAACGAAAACCTACACCAACCACAGAAGATCTATGGTCACCCCAGGAGCGATTGGCAATACTGTCACCATTCATTATGGAAATAGCCTTGAGCTAATGGCCAACTCAGAGGATATTGTTCACAGTGACAAAGAGCCCCACTCCTGCTGTTCTCTCTACCCCCTCCACTCCTGTCCAACACATACAAACCCTGAGAATTACAGCCCATTCACCTTGGTCGATTTTTTCAGTTCCATGTATAATGAAACTTTTCAACATTCCTGAGCGTCATTCTCCTATGTGTACTTGTTCTGCATTGAAAACATTCCTTCTAAGCTCATAACACTGTACCTTTAACCTTTAACCAAATATAACATTCAGCTAATCATCTGGAAAAAATAAAAAATAAAAAAAAAAAAAATAAAGTGCCTGTGCCATTTTGCTTTCCCACTAGCAGTCTATGAGAGTTGCAGTTGCTCCACATCTTCACCTGATCCTTATATTTGTTTTTAAAAAAATTTAAGCCTTTCTAGTAGGTGTGTAGTTGCATCTCGTGGTTTTTGCCACATTTTGCATTTCTGTAATAGCTGATGATGTTGAGTGTCTATTCATGTGCAAATATCTTTTTAAGTGAAGTGTCTGTTCAAATCCATTTTTTAATTGGATATTTATATTGAGTTTTAAGAGTGCTTTATATAAAAAGTAATGGAAAAGTCCTTTCTCTCAGATATGTGTTTAGTAAATATCTTCTCCCAGGTTGTGACTTATCTTCATTGTATTAAAGTGTCTCTGAAGACTAGAGGTTTTAAATTTTTGATAAACTCTAATTTAGTAATTTTTCTTTTTTTTCATATTTATTTAATTTATTTATTTGGTTGTGCTGGGTCTTAGTTACGGCAGATGGGCTCCTTAGTTGTGGCTCATGGGCTTCTTAGTTGTGGCATGTGAACTCTTAGTTTCGGCATGCACGTGGGATCTAGTTCCCTGACCAGGGATTGAACCCGGGCCCCCTGCATTGGGAACTCGGAGTCTTAACCACCAGGGAAGTCCCTTAGCAATTTTTCTTAGATGGTTTGTGCTTTTTTGTGTCTTATCTAAGAAATCTTTGTCTGAGACTCCATTGTCTAACCCAAAATCAGAAAGATTTTCTCCTATGTTTTCTTCCAGAAGTTATATAGTTACATTTAGGTCTATGATTTATTTTGAGTTAATTTTCATATATGTTGTGAGGGAAGGGTCAAGTTTCATTTTTTTGCAGTTTAAAAAACTATTTGTGTAGGACCGTATTGTGACAGTTTATTACACAACTTACTGCACCTTCTATTGTGCCATCCCCCCTCCAATATGGCAAGCTAATAGAAACTTTCTGTTATGCCAAGGCTAGTTGAGGGGATTGCATGAGATTAGTAGGCGGAAAGGGCCCTGCATTTAGCAGTCTGTTCCAACCGTCTTTGTCAGGTCAGCTGACAAATGACTGTCTTCACTACGCCGTCACATCTGTTGGTCACTGCTCTAGCCTCTTCTTCCTCAGCCTCCCACAGCATCTGCCACAGTTGCGATCCCTCTCCTGTCAGCTAGATGCCTTCCTCTCTGGATATTAAAAATTATTTCCCTGTGTAACTACAATACTGTTAACACACAGTATTGAAGAAATTAAATTCCTACACAATAATATTACCTAATAAAGAGTTGCTATTCAAATTTCCCCAATTGTCTCTCTCATATAATATCGTTTCTTTTAACATCTTTTTGAGGTATAATTGACATACAATAATCTGTGTTCACACACACACATACATACACACCATGAAGACATTACCAAAATCAAAATGTCCATCATCTCAGAAAGTTTCTTAATGTCCCTTTGTAATTCTTCCTTCCCATCGTTCCTTGCCCTTCCCAATCGCCATGCAACCGTTGATCTGCTTTCTGTTTGCATTTTCTAGAGTTTTATGTAAATGGAATCATACAGTGTATACTTTTCTCTAACTGGCTTCTAACTCAGCATGATTATTTTAATCTTCATCCATATTGTTTTATATATCAGTAATTCATTTCTGTTTATTGCTGAATAGTATTCCATTATATGGATGTACCACAATTTATCTATTCACCATTGATGGACATTTGAGTTGTTTCAGTCTTTGTCTATTACAGATAAAATTGCTATGAATATTTGTGTACAAGTCTTTCTATGGAGGTATACTTCCATTTCTTTTGGGTAAATACCTGCAAGTAGAATGGCTGGATCATTGGTAAGTGTATGTTTAAGTTTTTAAAAAATACCTATTTTCTATAGTGGTTTGATCATTTTACATCTCTACCAGCATTTTATGAGAGTTGCATTTTCTTCACGTTGCGGCCAACTCTTGCTCTGCTCAGTATTTTCAATTTGACATAGTTTAATAGGTGTGTAGTTGTATCTCACTGTAGCATCCCTAATGATTAATCATGTCAAACATCTTTTCATATGCTTATTTTCCATCTGTATATCTTTGAATCTTTTATCTATATTTTTCTGGAGTTTTGAGAGTTCTTTATATATTCTGGAAATTAGTCCTTTATCCAATATGTAAGTTGCTAAGTATTTCCTCACATTCTGTGGCTCATCTTTTCATTCTCTCAGGAGTGTCTTTTGCAGGGCAGAAATTCTTAATTTTGATGGTGTCTAATTTATCTATTTTTTTCTTTTATGGATTATGCTTTTGGTGTTGTATCTAAGAAATCTTGCCTAACTCAAGGTCATAAAATTTTTCACCTGTTTTGTTCTAGAAGTTTCATAGTTTTATGTTTTACATTTAGATATTTGAACCAATTTGAGTTCATTTCTATATGGTTTGGATGGATGTTCATTTTTTTTTTTTTTGCACCTGGATATTCAATTGTTCCAGCATCATTTTTTGAAAAGACGATCGTTTCTCCACTTAAATGCCTTTGAACCTGAAAGTCAGTTGTCCACATCTCTCTACTTCTGAACTTTCTATTCTGTTCCTTTGATCTTTTTGTCTATCTTTACACTACTATCACAATGTCTTGAAAGTGTAGCTTCATAAGCCTTGAAATCAGTTACTGTTAGTTCTTCAACTTTGTTCTTTTTCAAAGTTGTTTTAGTTATTCTAATTTTATTTCCATATGAATTTTAGAATTAGCTTGTCAATTTCTATAGAAAAGCCTACTGGGATGTTGATCTATAAATCAATTTGGGGAGAATTGATGTCTTAACAATATTGAATCTTCTGATCCATGAATACATTATATCTCTCCAGTTATTTAGGTCTTCCTTAATTTCCCCCCAGCAATATTTTACAGTTTACCATGTGCAAGCCTTTTACATCTTTTGTCAGATTTATTCTAAGTATTTTATATGTTTGATTCTATTATAAGTAGTATTTTAAAACTTTGATCTCTGCTTGTTTGTTGAGATAAATTAATCTTTTTGTATGTTGATCTTGTACCCTGAAAACTTGATAAACTCATTTGTTAGTTCCAGTAGCATTTTTGTAGATTCTATCAGGTTTTCTACATAATCATGTTATCTGCAAATAAAGATAGTTTTACTTCTTCCTTTCCATTCTGAATATCTCTTTTCTTTTTGTTGCCCTATTGCACTGGCTAGAACCTTCAGTGCAATGTCAAATAGAAGTAATGAGAGCAGACATCCTTGCCTTTGTCCTGATCCTGGAGAGAAAGTACTTTGTCCTTCACCATTAAATATGATGTTAGGTTTTTTGTCGAAGTCATTTATCAAGTTGAGGAAGTCTCCTTCCATTCCTAGTCTACTGAGGGCTGTTTTTTTCTTTAATCAGGAATGGATGTTAGATTTTTTCATTCTTTTCCTGCATCAATTGCAATGATTATGTGATTTTTCTCTTCTTTTCTTTTCTTAATTTGTTTATTTATTTTTGGCTGCATTGGGTCTTCATTGCTGCACGCAGGCTTTCTCTAGCTGTGGCGAGCAGGGACTACTCTTTGTTGCAGTATGCAGGCTTCTCATTGTGGTGGCTTCTCTTGTTGCAGAGCACGGGCTCTAGGTGCACGGGTTTCACTAGTTGTGGCACATGGGCTCAGTAGTTGTGGCTCACGGTCTCTAGAGCGCAGGCTCAGTAGTTGTTGTGCACGGGCTTAGTTGCTCGGTGGCATGTGGGATCTTCCCGGACCAGGGCTCAAACCCATGTGCCCTGCACTGGCAGGTAGATTCTTAACCACTGCCCCACCAGAGATGTCCTGATTTTTCTTGTTTAGTGTACTAAGTTGGGTAAATTGATTTTCAAATATTAAACCAACCTTTCCTTCTTGAGATAAACCCCGCTTGGTCATTATGTATCATCTTTTTATATATTATTGGATTTGATATGCTAAAATTTTGTTAGGAAGTTTTGCCTCTGTCTTCATGAGAGATATTGGTCTATAGTTTTCTTGTAATGTCATTGTCTAATCTTGATACAGTGAAAGTTGGCCTTATAAATAAGTTGGGAAGTATTCCCTTCTCTTCAACTTTCTGGTAGAGTTTGTGTAGAATTGGCATTATTTTATTCCTTAAGTGTTCGGTAGAATTTCTCAGTTAAGCCACCTGGACTTGCAGCTTTCTTTGTTGGAAGGATTTAAACTGCACATCCAATTTCCTTAATATCTTTATTCTTGAATAAACTTTAGTAGTGCATGTCTTTCAAGGAATTTGTCCATTTCATCTTGAATTTATTGGTATAAAGTTTTCTATAATATTCTCTTACTATCCTTTTAATATCTATAGTATTTTTCTCTTTTCCATTTTATTTATTTCTACTTTGATCTTTATTGTGTTCTTTCTTCTCTTACTCTGTGATTAATTTGCTCTGGTTTTTCCAGTTTAAGGTGGAAGTTGAGGAAGCTGAGTACAGGGTTAGCAATATCCCACATGTTGACATATTATGTTTTCAGTTTCAGTGAGTTCAAAATAGTTTCTGATTACGCTTTTGATTTCTTCTTTGACCACAAAGTTACTCAGAAGTGTGTTGTTTAGTTTCCAAATATTTGGAGATTTTTCGGATTTGTTTATTTCTAATTTAATTCCATTGTGGTTGGAGACTTATATTGAATGAGTAAAATCCTTTAAAAATTTTTTTAAGTACTTTTTTTCAATTTATTTTTTTGCTGTGTTGGGTGTTTGCTGCTTCACGTGGACTTTCTCTATTTGTGGTGAGCAGGGGCTACTCTTTGTTGCGGTGCACCGGCTTCTCATAAGATGGCTTCTCTTGTTGCAGAGCACAGGCTCTAGGAGCGTGGGCTTCAGTAGTTGTGGCATACAGGCTCTAGAGTGCAGGCTCAGTAGTTGTGGCGTACGGGTTTAGTTGCTCCGTGGCATATGGGATCTTCCTGGACCAGGGATCGAACACGTGTCCCCTGCACTGGCAGGCAGATTCTTAACCACTGAACCACCAGGGAAGTCCCAATTTCAGTATTCTTAATCTTTGTGTAGATCCATATTCCAATGTGGTGTCATTTTCCTTCTGCTTAAAAATACTTCTCGTAACATTTCTTATAGTGAAAGTCTACTAGTAATGAAGTTTTGCAGCTTTTGTATGTCTGAGATAGTCTTCATTTTGCTTTTGTTTGGACAGATCTGGGTATAGAATTCTAGCTTGATGGAATTCAATTCACTACTTTAAAGATGTTATTCCACTGAGTTCTCCTTTACATTGTTTCCAACAAGAATTCTGCTGTCATTGTTATCTTTGTTCCTCTGTATGTAGTGTATAGTTTTTTCCTCTGGCTGCTTTTAAATTTTTCTCTTTATTGCTGGTTTTGAGCAATTTGATTATTTCTTGTGCCTTGGTGTAGTTTTGTCCATGTTTCTTATGCTTAAAGTTCATTGTTTTTCTTGACTTTGTGGGTTTATAGTGTTTACCAATTTGGAAAAGTGCTGGCTATAATTTCTTCAAATTTTTGTATTTCTCCTCTCCTTCATGGACTCTAAGTACCCATATATTAGGCCACTTGAAGTTGTTGCACAACTCACTGATGCTGTATTCATTTTTTGTTGTTGTTTTGTTTTTTTACTTTTCGTTTCATTTTGGATAGTTTCTATTACTATGCCTTAATGTTCACTGACCCTTTCTTCTGCAGTGTCTAATCTGCCATTAGCCTCGTTCAATGTCTTTTTCATTTAGACATTGTTTTTAATCTCTAGAAGTGCAATTTGGGTCTGTTTTACATTTTCCATGCCTGTACTTAACATTTTCAGTGTTTAGTCTGGGTTTTTTAACATATGAAATACATTTGTAATAACTTTTCTTCATGTATAATAACTTTTTAAATGTACTTTTCTGCCAATTCTAACATCTGTATGGATTATGGGTTAGTTTAGATTGATTGCCTTTTCTCCTCAGTATGGGTCATATTTGCCTACTTCTTTGCATGCTTGGCAATTTTTCATATGATCCCAGATATTGTGAGTTTTAGTTTATTGTGTGCTCTCTCTCTCTCTCTCTCTCTCTCTCTCTCTCTCTCTCTCTCTCTCTCTATATATATATATATATATATATATATATTCCTGTAAAATGCTTGGGCTTTGTTTTGGGTGAAATTAAGTTACTCAGAACAATTTTATTCTTTTAGGTCTAGCATTTAAGATTCGTTGGGTAGGAGTCCAAGTAGCCTTTAGTCTGGAGCTCATTATTTGCAAGTACGCAGACAAGTCTTTCCTGAGTATCATGAGGTTTTGCAGTCTGACTTGTAGGAACAGGTACTATTCCTACAACCCTGTGTGATATCCAGTTATTCTTACTATTAATCCTTTCATGTGTTTCTTTTCCTGGCCTCAAGTAATTAATCACACAAATGTACTGACCAATACTTTGTTGAATTCTCAAGAGATCCCTCTGCATATCTCCAGAGTTCGTTGTCTGTACACTTCTTTTCTCTCTGATACTCTGCTCTGTGAACTCTAGTTACCTTGGTTTTCCCAGACTCTCAGCTCCATTTGCTCAGTCAGGGTGTCCACCAGTCTCTGCCTGGACTTCTCTTCCCTGTACCATGACCTGGAAACTCTCTCAGAGAAGTAAGTTAGGGCAATTATAGGGATCACTTCATCTATTTCCCATCTCCTGGGGATCAGTGAACTTTATTGCCTGAGGTCCAGTTTCTTGAAAACTGTTGTTTCATATGTCCTGTCTGATGTTTTCATTGTTTCAGGTGGGAGGTTAAATTGTTCCTGTTACTTCATCTTGGCCAGAAGCCAATAACATTCTTTAAGTCTGTTTTGATTTGATACAGGATCCAGTTAAAGATTAGGCATTCAATGTCATGTCTTTGTTACCTTTAATCTAGAATATTTCCCTACTTTTTATTTTTTTTTTGGTCTTTTATGACATTGGCATTTTTGAAGAGTCTAAGCCAGTTTTCTTGTAAATTGACCCACAATCTGGATTTGTGTGTTTCCTCATTAGATTCAAAGTAAACATTTTGGGGAAGAATACTATATAGGTGATGTATTCTTCATACTTCATCACTTCAGTGGCCCAGTGCTAAGTTTGATCACTTGATTAAGGTGGTATCTTCCATATCTCTCCATTGTATAGTTTTTTTCCCCTTGGTTATTGATAAATAATATGTGGGGTGATACTTTGGGATCAGTGAAGATCCTACTTTCAAACAACTCTTCACCCAACTGTGCATCAATGAGAATCCTTGTCTGAATCGATTATTACATTGATAGTTGCAAAATGACACTTTCCTAATTCTATCATTCCTTTTGCATTTATTTGCTGACATTATTCAATATGAAGAGATCCCCCACTTTTCATTTTGAATATCATTATGAACTCATGTGCTTTTTTAAAAATTAACTATATTATACCTTATTATAATGATAATATTATTCTTTGGAATGTTCGTTTTGTCCAGATTTGGCCAATGCGATCTCTGTTATTGTTTAACCACACGATGCTTTTTGATTACTAGAATAATTTCTAATATATTACTAGTCACAAATAGGAACTGAGAAAGGGACTCCAGAAAGTGTGGTCTTATTCAGACTCTTCTTAGAAGTCTGTCTTCTTCCTGTGTACTCTCAACCCAAAGTGAGGCTTTCGGGTTGGAAGGAGATACTTCTGAATTAAACTACAGATCAGTTTCACCCAATTCTAATCCCTATTCCCTTTTTTCTAGGCATACCATGCCTACTGCCATCCTAATCCTTCTGTTGGGCACCTCTCTCCTCCTCTATATTTATTTACAACAGTCAAGAGCAGCAATTGGCCAACGGGCCCCTATCCAGTTCTCCAGTCCATATGCCTCAAGAACTCCTTTTTGCACTGGTCTGCGGTGGCCTTGGCCTACCTCTTCTACCTACTCAAATAACTCTTTTACCACGAATTTAATTACCTGGGTTTCCATTTATAGGGTCTTACGTAGCCATATGGCCTGCTGCCTCTGCCAATTTAAAAATACTATTGAGGTTGTCTGTAAGACAGTCACGCTGCATTGTGACAGTGAATGCCTGACAGACGTCACAGGTTGTGGTGAGTCTCAATTGCGGGATAATAAATTTTTGATTTTTAACTTAATTTTTTAATTTTTATTTTTAATCAATGATGATGAATTTTCAAATTAATGATGTAATTGCATTATTTCAATTCATTCATTCATAGTTGCAGCTCCCTAAGTTTCTAAGAACTACCCCCTTGCTAAAAATCAGATTCTTGGTTACATTATTAAGCTAATAATAGCTCAGGTACAGAGTTAGTTTAATAATGTAACTGATCCGCATACATAAAGGAACAAGAGAAAGGAATAGAAGGGGGAAGGGAATTAACATTAATGGCCACATATCCTATGCTGTGCTCCCTGCAAATGAGAACTTATTCATATAGTGCATCACAGTTTGTAAACTGATTTATATACATTAGGTCTCAAGTACCCTTTGTCTTACAGGACAGGTGTAAATATATTTTTGTTTATTGTGTTTGTTTCTGCAATTTTATAAAGAGTACAAGTGATGCTGTTTTATGTCCTATTTGGAGCCTGAGAGTTTCTGGTTCCATAACCAGAAGCTGCTACCTAGCCCTTCTGATGGATGGGAGACCTAGTTTATTCTTGGACTGTCCAGCTCTGAACTTGCTCTGAATCTCAAGCTTTTCTAGCCACAAAACACTCAGGGGCTTTCAACTATTTTTCTGTATATTAGATTTATTGGCACTAACTTGATGACTTCCAAAATGTGCTTTCATGCCCAGGTAGCTTGAATACAGGTCTCTTTCAGTGATCTAGAGCACATCATATATAATAACATTTTGCTACTTCTCTAAAGACAATATTGCTGATTTTTCAACACAATTTTTTTTTTTTGGCCGTGCCACACAGCTTGTGGGATCTTAGTTCTGCAACCAGGGATTGAACCCAGGCCACAGCAGGGAAAGTGCTGGGCCCTAACCACTAGACCACCAGGGATCTCCCCCAAACAATTTTTTTACTAATTATATTACTCCCTTCTCGCCCAGAAGTGGGCAAAAAAGGCATTTTTAATCTCTTTTTACAGGTGAGGAAAAACAAGATCAGAGGTGTTAAGTGCTATGACTCTAGTGCCCTGATCTCCTGTCCCCAGTTTGGGGCTCTCTGCAAGCCCATGCTCCTCCTTTCTCATGACCCTTCCCTCCTCCTTTGACCCTGACCAAAAATACTTTTAATCCTTTTGGATGAGAAGCCCAGCTACACAATGGTACATATTACATTCACACAGTCAGAAGCTTTGGATGGTACCCCAAGTAAAGCTGGATATATTAGAAGTAAAATGAAATGAAAGCAAAGTAGGCAATTGAGAAAATTTGCTTTCTCTCTTCTGCATTTTAGGACCTCAAGTATTGTTCCATTGATTTGTTGAACATTCCACATTGGTATACAATCTGGCAAATCTCTTAACTTATACCCCAGAACCCTGCCCAAATTTTAGCAAAGAGCCAGGGCGGACATAGTGTTCTTTTCTGTATAGAGCCTTCTCTATAGTAGGAAGTAAGAAGAACGCAAGCACACTGAAGAGGTGGAGAGAGGAAGCCTCACACTCCTCTGCCTGTGAGGCAGGACAGGATGGGGTATATGAATGTGAGGAGTCACAGTAGATCTGCAGAGAGTCCAGCTGAGTAGGGGAGTATTTGTCTTCCAGCCTTGGCTTTTCTTGAGTACTGGCCCCTGGGAACCAGTGGAGTAATCCTGAATATAGTTACCTTATTTCACGCTACAGAATTTTCTGAGTAGAGAGCCACTTTTTCAAGAGATATCTTTTTCACATTTTGTTGTTGCCAGTCATAGGCTTCAGTGTGGGTTTCTTTTTGTCCTAAGTGGCACTCAAACGTTGACTGATTCCTAATTTATTTGGCTGTGGACTGACAAAAAGCTGTCCCATCAGTCTTCAATGATCAAAAACAGTCTCTTCTTTTGTGACAGATGAAGAAACATCTCTAGGGAATGCAGAAGGATCGTTGATGAAGGTGTTACAAGCGCGGAAGAAGAACAGCAGCCCCGAGCTGACTATTGAGTCAGAGAGGGCATCCTCAGATAAAAGTGCTGTCAGCTTGTCAGGCTTCATGAATGAGCAACTGGACTTAATAATAAAAGTGGCATTGTCAGGGCATGAAATTACATACTGCCTTATATCTCAGAGGGAAATCTAGGAGATGTGGAATCAACATTATTACCATTCCTTCAACTTCTTTTTCCAAATACGCAAGATGGAGATATGGCGCTGGGCCTTTTGAAAAACAATACACGGTGCCCTTCTGTTACACCTGTATGCAACAATTCAACTAATAAAAATAAATTGAGGAAACTCCATTTTCTGGAAAATTTGTTAGATGCAGAAACTCAAGAAAAAATGGATGAGGTTAAAAAGGAAGAAAAACCTGCCACGTGTACGCATTCCAACCTTTTAAGTGCCATGTTTAAATGCTACATCTTTCAAAAGAAATTGGAAACTGCCCAACCACAGAAAGACAGCCTAGCAAAGACTGAGCGTACAGAGGAAAAGCTGCTGAGAGTGAACAGGGTCCTCAAGGGCCCAAGGGGCCTACAGAAAATGCAACTCCAAGCAGTGGGAGATGAGAGCGTCAGGAGAAAACAGAATGCCCAGCCATCTGTGGCGAGCACTGCCGAAGAAAGAAGGCTCAGGAGACCAACCCCAAGAAAGCTGAAACAGCTTCTCATGGTGCAGAGGCCCAGGAAGCTGGTGGGAAAGTCCTTCAATGCAGAGTCTTCTGTCATAAAGTAGCACAAGGCAGCAGGCTCCTCTTCCCTGATACAGTACTTCAAGGGCAGGCCTTCTGCCTCCATCCCTGCAAAATCCCCATCTGAGGTTAAAAGCAAATCAAAAGACTTATCCAACACTATACTTGTTTTATCAGATGCAAAGGCTAGAGTTAGAAATGTTAAGGATTTTGAACTAATCTCACATTCTGGGAAATAATACATCTTCCATAAAATTAGGACTCATCGTGTCCATAGAAAACCCAAAGTCAAAAGGAGTCAAAATTTCAGAAAGAAAAGTTCACTCAGTAGAATGATGATTGCAAGCCCTCCGTTCTCTGTAGGGAGGAGTCTCATAAATTCCCCTCCACGAGAGGCTCTTTCATCTTAAGAAGAAATGACTTCTCAGGAAAATCCTTTTCCAGAATTATTTTCTCTTTCAGACCCTTCTACAGAAAACACTACTTCAGAAAATAATACTGCACAAAATGTTTCTGAAGAAATTATTTCTACAGGAAAGTCTACTCTGCCAGGAGGAACCGGCCCTACAAACACTACCCATAGGAACGTCTCCACTGCACATTGTACTGTTGCTGCAGACAACAGTATGCCGTCTATTCAACACACCAACAAAACACAATGGGAGTATCACAACACGGGCACTGAATTATCCTCTAAGCCCACAGGCTTCACTTTCCCAGGGCTCACATCCCCGGATGATGAAGTTGAAATTCCGCTAAACCAGCAGCTACGGTCCCTCATCCCCACCAATGATATGCGAAGGCTCATTTCTCATGTTATCCAGACTTTCAAAATAAACTGCTCGGAGACCCCCTTGCAGCTGGCCTGTGCCAATCTCATCACTGGAAGAGGCCTCCTGATGAAGCTTCTCATCAAGCAGCAAGAAGTAAAGGTGTCCAAAGCGGAATGGGATACGGACCACTGGAAAAGTGACAACTCTATCAGTGAGAGCACAGAAGCCCAGAGTGAGCAGAAAGAGCAGGAGTCAAGTGAGGTGAGGAGAAGCCCTGAAACATGGGACCTGGACTTTTACTCAGTTTAGGACATGCCATTAATGTGCCCAAGCAGGAGTACCACGGGCTCCTAGTGTCTATCTTATCTTCAGCCATGAAACTGGCTAAGACAGTGATCTCCCACTTTGCTCATTTAGAGAGTGTGCCACTATTCCTAGGGTAGACAAGAAGAGGAGAAAACAGAAGATAAATAAATTATAGATAAATAAATTGCAGAAGAAAATGCTAATGATAAGATTAATAACATTAAATTTAGGTTTTTCTTATAGAACTACTCACCTGAAAGGATTGGGTTTTATAGTAGTTTAAGAATAGTTAGCTATTGTTAAGAATAGGTTTAAGAATAGTTAGCTTTCATCCCGTCTATCTCCTTGTTTTTAAAAAATTGTTATTTATTTTTTTAGCTCCCAAAAGAAGTTCCAGGATATGGCTGTAACAACAAACTCATCTTGGCAATATCTGTAACTGTAGTAGTGACGATTTTGGTTACAATTCTCTGTCTCATTGAGGTAAGGACAGTAATTCATTCAGATTCAGAACCCACAAACTGAGAATCAAAGCCACCTTTCCACCTACTACTACTTGATTCTTCTGTTTAGTCATGAGGACTGAGATACACTTTGTCCTTTTACTGTAAAGTATATTCCCAGGATTTTTGTTTGTTTGTTTGTTTTTTGTTTTTCGTTTTGGCTGCGTTGGGTCTTCATTGTGGTGCACGGGCTTCTCATTGTGGTGGCTTCTCTTGTTGTGGAGTACGGGCTCTAGGCGTGCGGGCTCAGGATTTGTGGCGCACGGACTCAGTTGCTCCGCAGCATGTGGGACCTTCTGAGACCAGGGATCGAACCCGTGTCCCCTGCACTGGCAGGCAGATTCTTAACCTCTCCGCCACCAGGGAAGTCCCCACAGGATTTTTAAAGGAACTCCACTCCCAACAGATCTCTATGGAATTGGATCCATGATAACAAGCCATTGGACTATTTTGAAAAGTTAAGTTTATAAGAAGGCCAGAGTTGACATGATAGTAAAATTTCTTCAACTCAAAAAGCTATGCTGATTTGATGTACTCACCAATCACTCTCGTTCTACTGTTGATTTCTTTCCTTGTTGGCTGAAGTGATGAGAGATATACGATCTCCATACTCATGGAGCTATCAGTCACCCTGGGAGGGCTAAAAGGACATGCCTAAAAGATAAATGTGTGATCTTGTCAATTCCTTAGGTTTACTTAGCAGCTTTCTTCTCCGGTGTATTAGGAATTGTGTAGATAGGTTCCATTAACACACTGCAAGTAAAATCCTGCAGCAGGGTACCCTAAAGTATGTCATATTTATAGCAGCCTATTCCTGGAGCTAGCCTGTTTACCTTTTGTTCAGTTACATAATGGTTTATTACTTTTCCCAACAGGCAGTTGCTAGCATTAAAAGAGTGATTTTAATAAGCTGGCAATCTTGATTCTACCCTACCAGTCCAACCTACTTTATTTACCTTTTCTCTTGTAATGGCAGCCCTCCTTTCCAGCCAGAGCAGCTCCTCACTATACGCTAGTTACACCACACCCATTCCTACTTTTGTCTGTGCCTCTGCCCATCTAAAATTGCTTGATTTTGCTTTGCCTGTGGAAGTCCTATGAATCTCTCAAAAGCCAACTCAAGTTCAGATATCTTTCTTCATAAAGCCCTCCCTGAATACTCCAGCCCTCCTGATCCTAGTCCTGTGAGGTTTGTCACCATTTCTTAGGGGCCATAGCAAAGCAGTCCCCTCCCCTCAGAGCTCACAAAAGTGGTAAGCAGTTTTTTAAAAGGCAGCCCCCGAAGAGAGAAACACCAAGGTTAGCACATCATGGAGCTGAGCAGAGACGTGTAAGGACCAATGGCTTCCTGGCCTATCAGACTTGAATAAAACCTGACATGATGTACTAACTTCTAAAGAGAAATGTGTCTATCTGCAGGAGGGTTGGTCAGTAGTGAAAGCACAGAAAAGGTGAGAAGAGACCAATATGGGCAGTGCCCATCCTCACATTGCCCGAGAGTAGAGATGGCACCTTAGGCAGCATAACTGAAGAGTCAGGCCCACTAGGCAGGCTGTGCCTGTTGAGGAGATGGATGGATCCAGCTGCCTCAGGCCTTCCCATTAAATTCTGGATTCAGCTGATTCCTTTTCTAATTCTGTTCTCACCAAGTAGCCTTAGATTGTGTGATTGTGCTTTAGTGTGCCACGGAGGCCTGTCTCCACAGAAGGTAATTCTCTGATTGTGTAGACACGGATGCCCTGTGTGTAGAACAGATGTATTTCTCATTGTCAAGTAATAATTTGGCATTCTGATTTTTGATCAATCCTGTGCTATTGATAAAGTGAGACTGCCACAACAGGAAGACGTGAGTTCTCTCTTGGTGAGGAAGAGTATGATTTCTGAGCCTAGGAGGCTGGGGAGTAGCATGGGGTCAGCTTGCTAGTCATTGGCCATTGCCCAGACTGTACCGTCTACATCTCCAGGTGGCATATGGCCTTTTGCTTTTTTAGAATTTCTGTAAAGTCCCCTTTTTATTGTTTTTAACTTCTATGGAGTTTAACCTTGCATTTGTTTTGTTTTGTTTTGGCCTGCGGGATCTTAGTTCCCCAAGTAGGGATTGAACCTGTACCCTCGGCAGTGAAAGTGAGGAGTCCTAACCGTTATTTCCTCTCGCCACTTATATGATAAGCTCTTCGAGGACAGGGGCCATGCAGTGTTCTTCCTATGGTAGACACTTATGGTGTTCAACGGAACAGAGATGAGGTGTTATGTCAATTCCACAGTGAGGAATTATGCAACCGAATATTTATTTGAAGTAGCGTTGAGTAGAGCAATAGACCCATGTGTTCTTAAGACTTTTGAAATGTCATGTTTTAACATTCCAATCAGTGGGAGAAAATGAATAAATGGTGATAGAATAGCTGCCTAACTATTTGGGGGGTAAATAATAGCAGATCCCCATTTTTCATCTTAAATAAACGTATTTCCATAAATGTGAAAAAAGACCACATACAGGTATTAGAAGAAAATAAAAGCAATATTTTTATAATCTTATGGTGGGAAAGAGCTTTCAGAGCCTGATGCCACAAGCAGAGCCTTTGATATATTCCACCATCTTGTCTGTGACACCAGCTTAGCACTGATTCGTGCCAAGCGTAAGATGAAGAGTTTTCCATATATTGTCTGATTTAATGCCCACAGTTCTGTGAGGATGATATTACCAACCCTCCTTCATAGATGAAGGAGATCACTGTAAGGCCCCAGTGGCCAAACCAAAAGCAGAAACCAGTTTCACCCGACTGCAACACTCTTTTGTGTTGTCTCCTTAGAGACAAAAACACTGGAAAGATTCGAAACACTGGAATTCAATGAAAGCCAGTATTTCTTTACTATAAAGAGTTTTTTGTTTGTTTGTTTGGGGGTGGCGGGGTTTGGCCATGCTGTGCAGCTTGCGGGATCTTAGTTCCCTGACCAGGGATTGAACCTCTGTCCATAACAGTGAAAGCGCCAAGCCCTAACCACTGGACCACCAGGGAACTCCTAAGAGTTTTATAAGTCAACAAGAAGAGGACAAACAGTCCAGAGGAAAAGGGGGCAGGGGCTGTGCAGAGTAGGAGGTGTGTTGTCAGTCTGCCACCATATCTGCCCGTCCTCTCCTCATGGCTCATGTGGGGTGGGTTTTGTTAGCCAGGCCTTTGTCACCTCATGACGTAAAAATAATCTCTAATATTTTCTTCAAGTACTTTTATAATCTGTCTAGAATTTGTTGTATTTGTTTTTTAGTGTGGTTGAGGTAGCGGATCTAACTTTTTCCCCCTACATGAAGATATAATTGTTTTCAAATCTTTCACTGAATGGTTTATTCTTTCTTCCCTGCTCTAATATACGATCTTCATCTGGACTCTATTCTGTGATCCAGTTATCTTGTCCTGTACCAGTACCAATATCACACTGCTTAATTCCAGTTGCTCTATAACATATTTTATATCTGGTAGGGCAAGTGTCCGACCCTTTGACTTTCTTTTTCATACATTTCATAACTATTCTTACATATATTCTCTACCAAATGTCAGCTTGCCAGGTTCTATTTAAAAATTATTTTGGATATAAATGGATTGCATTAAATTTGTAGGTTAATTTGAGGAGAATTGACCTCTTTACAACATTCTAGGAGGATGGTATCTCATGCCATGTAAGTACTTCTTCTTAATATCCTTCAGAAAAGTTTGAATATTTTCATCACAGAGGTCTTACACATTTTTGGTTAAGTTTATTCCTAGGTACTTTATGCATTTTTATTGATATAGTAAATGGGATGTTTCTTCTGTTTTTAGTGAGTTCTTTGTGTTATATGGGAAAGCTATTGAGGCTTATATGTTGATCTCTTGATTTTGTATGTAGCCATCTTACTCATGTTACTCCCAGTAAAATTTCGGTTGATTCTTTTGGTCTTTTTAGGTCCCTCATTTCATATGCAAATATGTTTGTCTCTTCCTTTCCAATACTTCGTTTTTCTTATTGTACTGATTAAGACCTCCTCCACAATGATCAATAGTAGCAGAAATGATGGGCATCATACTCTTGTTCTTGACTTTAAACAATGTTTAGGTTTCTGCTAGATACTTTTATTTTCTTTTCCTACTTCTAAGAATTTTTATTAGGAATTATCTGTTGAACGTTATCTAAAACAGTCAATAAAATATATCACCAGCTGCATGCAAGACCCTAAGTTAGGTACTGTGGAAGAGGCAAAGGATTATTAAACAGGGTAGAATTCCTTTCCTTAAAAAAGTTATCATCTCACTGGGTAGATAAGATTAAAAGTAATAAGGAATGAATAAGGATTTGGAAATAGTTGTAATGGATAATCATGATCATGTTTTCTTTCAAAACAGATTTATTCTCATAGAATTGCAAAAGGGGAAGATATAAAAAGAATCAGAAGGTAAATATTGGTCTTTTAAAGCAGAATTTTACAACTAGAGGAGAACTTAGAACTCATCTATTTCAATTTCCTCACCAAAGGCAGGAAGAATGTTTAATTACCCTAATGGTTTACCCTAATTTATTTATCAGCAGAATTAGCTCCCCAGCCCAAGCTGAGTTAGAACAGGACTGGCACAGATTCATCTGCTTTCACTAGTCCTTTAAGGAAAGAGGGTGGACGGGGAGAGGTTTTGGTTGTACCAGTTCCTGCTGGCCTGGTGCCTGATTCCTAGGCATCAGGCCAGGCCAGAGGCCTTCTAGGAGGCTCTGGGGTAGGGAGGACCACATGGTTGGGGATTTAGGGGCTGGCCTCACTCAAAGCTGATGAAAGGTAGAACATATGAGTCCCTTCTGTAAAGTGGCAAGAAAACTTCCCTTCTCACCCTACCGTTTTTCAGGCCCCTACTCTCTATTCCCTTTATCCAAACCTCATAGAATTTTAACCGGGAGAAACTTCAGACAGTAGTTTGTCTCTTCCTTTTATAATAAGGAAATGGAGAAAGAGAAAGTATGCCCCATGGTCATACTGCTAGTGATTATCAAAAAGAAGATGGTCCCTTTCCACTGAGGACTTCTCTACTGATCACACTGTGCTTGGGCTGTGAGCTCCGTTTTATGTCACAATTCAGTATACACATACTATATGGGCATAAGTAGTTTCTGAAACAAACTTATTGTGAACTCTGATTTTTTTCTATTCTCTTTGTATTCAAAAAGAGTATTTTGTGTTTCTCTGCTGGTCATGGCCTTTAAACTGATTTCACCATTCACTGACACCTCAGTGACAGCCTGCAATATGAAAGTCAGAGAGCTATAGATAACTTTGCTAGTTGGGTTCAGGTGTTTACTTGGTGTGATTCAACTTATAGGTTAGGATAGAGCAGCCAGGAAAATAAAAGCACCTTCTCCCCACACCCACTCCCCCAGCAAATGCTGCATGTGCGACTAAGTCCGAAGCGGACTGGTGTGAAGCGCATCTAGAGAGTAACGTGTTTTTGCCCAGCGCCGCTGTGCAGTGTTTTCACTGCACGAGGGCACTTGGCCAAGGGCCAAGAAAGGTGAACGGAGCTGAAAATCCTGCCTATACTCCATGCTAAGCCACACGCAAAGGTCTCCCCAGAGACGGGGGGGCCATTTTGGACAGACACAGAGAACTTCTGGAAGGCCAGCATGCATGGAATGATTTTCAAGATCCCGATTCTGTGGTGATTTTGCTCATTGTGATTATGGACTGAGGTACCCATTTAGTCCTAATAAGACCGAGATAACACATTGTGAAAGAGATGAAAAATGACATGTAACACTAACGGTGTGTGTTTTCCTCCAAGGGGCTTTTTTCGATTTCTGCTACATAAGAGAAGCTCAGGGGAAAGTGAGAGTCAGCTAAATTTGAGGAGGATAAAGTACTGTGGCCAGAGAAAGCAGGGGAGATGCTGAATTAATATTTCCCTTTCTGTGTTCTAGGAGGGCTTTTTCGGGAGAAGGCGGCCACTTTTTCTTAGGGATATGTATAGGCCTCTCAACGCCACACGCAAGGAAAATATGGCACAAAAGGTACACAACAGGGAGTCTTCTGATGAGGATGAGATATTCTATAAGGATGTAGGGTAAATGATAGGGGACAGTTTAAAATTCTCATCTAAAATGAGGAAATAATGAAAACTATAATTGTCCCTTTCAAATGTAAAAGCCTTGGCATTATTCTTACCCCAGGGAAGTCATCAAAGCCCCAGCAGAGAAGCTTCTGGCTGCATATTGGGTTGATGAAGAGGCGGGTGAGGAAAGTGAGACAGCACACGAGACAGCCACAGAGTGAGCCCTGTTCCGCCTCAAGCCACCTGCAAATTTTATTTTCTAATATTGGCTTCTCAGCATTGCTTGTAAAATACTTATTTTTCTCATATTAAAATGTATAAATTCATAACCACGCCTAACCATGTGGTAAGGAATTAAAATGTAAATAGTTGAATATTTATACACCACTAACAAGGGCCTGCAAGAAGAAGCAGAGCTGAAACTAGAATCCCTCATGGTAGCCAGTACTTCCACAAGAGGAAATGTGGACAAAGGAGGATGAGTAGAAGGATGAAGAGGGGCTTCCCTCCCTTGTTTCCCCAGTATCATCAGTCACTGGGAACTGGAAAACATACCATCCTCAAGGGGCATAGATCATTAAATCAAATAACAGTTTATTCTGGTGCTCTCTCTCCTGGTTCATCAAGTACCAGTTATTTACAACATGCTCGACCTCCTGCCTATAGAGGATAATCTACTTCTGGCCCCTCTCGTACGGTCATTGGGGATGCCAGAATATTTGGGTCACTGAGCCTCCCTCCACTGTGGAGCCAAGGCCTGACTTTTCTCCCAAGTTCTCAAACTCATGTACAAATGTGTACCCTGTCTTGGTAAGGGGTTCTCCACCATTTCAAGCTGGTGGAAAATTCCCATTGGGTTGTTTTTTTTCTTTAAAAAAAAATCCCAACCCTTGGATAACTAGCAGGGAGGTGCCAGAAAGACAGGGTAAAGAAGAAAGTGTGAGAGCAGCCATTGCCCAAGAAGGTCCCCCTCAGGCCCTGACCTCTCCTGACCCCACTGCGGGTCAGCTGTGTGTTGCTTGGCTCCCTCCAGCTCAGCCCAGCACCAAACCTACCCACCTCCTGCCCCACCCAGCACAGGCCCAGGGCTGCATGATTCCTAGTGATTATATAGTGACAGTGCCACCTGCGAAAAGTGCAAAGGCTCTTCCAGTCCTGCAAAGAAAGTCATTAATCACATTTCTTAAGTCAGTGAGAGTAAAATACATTAATGAGTAAAAGAAATTCTGAATGAACAAGATTTGATAATCTACCAAAATGACCACAGATAGTGCTGGTGGTTTAGTAATATGGGGTGAAGAATGGTGCAAGCCATGGGGTGATAGCACACGGTCCCCCAGAGGATCAGTGGGCCTGGGAGATAGCCCAGCAGGTTCTGCCGGTTGGGTGGGGTTCCAAGCAAAGTGAACGGCCCATCAGTTTTTCTGATTTATGAGTTTGCTGATGCTGCATGAGAGACATCTGTTCTCTCAGTGCCTGCCCAAGTCACCTCCCAAAGTTTGTTACGGAGAATGAAAAACAAGTGTTCTTCTCTGGGCGGTGACTTCAGTGAGCCAACAAGTATTTACTGTGTTTAAGGCGCATGACTAATACTACTAACAATAGGAAGCAGCAGCAGCTAACATTTACCACTTGTTGCTTGGTGCCAAGCCCTGGGTTAGGCATCTTATGGTCTTACTTAGCCCCACAGTCCGTGGAAGCATATCTTGTTATCCTCGTTTGACAGATAGGAAACAGGGTTTAAAGAATGTAGGTAACCTGCTCAATGGCCCAAGGCCCCACGTCCAAAAGTGTGAGTTAAGGTTGGAGCCCAGAACTGTTAGACTCCAACAGGGATGCAGAGAAGTATAAGCTGTGTTTGCCACCAAAGAGTTGATAACAAAGATAATAATAAGGAGAAGGAGGCAGCTGCTGTTTATTGAGCACCTGCTGTGGACCAGGTACAGTACTAGGCACTTCGGTTACACTATTAGGTCACAAGAGCAGAAAGTCCCCATGCCCGCTCAAACTCTGTAATGAGTGGGGGTCTGATTTCAATGAGAGAGGTGGTCACAAAGACAGGGAACTGACGAGAAACCAGGGGTAGAGATCCTTGTACTGCTGGGCTTCCCAAAGTGTGGACCAGGATTCCAGGTAGCTCCAGGTTCCTAGTTTGGGATATTTCCATTATTTCAAAGTTGGTACATAAATGAGGTTTAGATAATATTTTTTGTATCGTACTACCTCAGATTTGCACAAGTTTTTACTAGTCTCAAATGCTACCCTACCATATTTCTAAATTAAAATTCCGAAGAGTAAGATTCTGCTTGGCCCAGCTTGACCGAGATTGGGCAGTGTTTTTGCCAGAGCCAGAGACTTCACCTGGCCAGCCTGTAAGTGAGCTGTCTCTCCTTGGATCAGGGACTCATCCTTGGCTGTGGCCCAGAAGCAGGAGGGGTGCCCAGGGCCAGGTGGTACAAAACATGGCCACCTGGGGCTGCCTCTGTCACCATCTTATGAAGGACAAAGTAGCTCAGAGCCCAACCCCTTACTGAGACCTGAGAGATAGAAGGGGAGAGGGAGATACAAGGCCAACAGCTACTAGATGAATGCAAATTCTGATTCCGATGAAATCTGTCAGAGAAATTAGCCACTTTTTAAAAGATAATGAAATGAGACAATATATGATTAGGGCAAAAATGATACAGAGAAGAAAATTGTAGGATTCAGAGGAGGGAAGTTTAGGAATCTAGGGAGGGTCCATGAAAAAGGTAGAAATTGATCTGGGCCTGGATTATATGCCTGACACTGTGCCTGGTGCTGGGGAAAGAGTTGATTAGGACAAATTCCCTGCTCTTGGGGGGCCCTAAGACTGAGAGGAGGCACAGACACCTGAAGACATATTATACAGAGAAGACAGTGTGTTGACATGACAATGGCAGTGTACCAAGAAGTGGTTCAGCTCTTGGTTGGCTGCAAAGGAGTAAATGTGAGGGATGGCTTAGAGGAGGGGAAGAAGACGAAAGCCAATCATAAGTTTCTTGGGAGGACGAGATGAAGGAAAGGCATTCTAGACGGAGGACAGTACAGAGGCAAGAGGCATGAAACCTTGGGTGGGCTTGAAGCGTGTGCAGTCTGGTGTTCCCAAGCATGAAGCACAAGGAGGAA
This sequence comes from Eubalaena glacialis, assembly GCF_028564815.1. Lineage (NCBI taxonomy): Eukaryota > Metazoa > Chordata > Mammalia > Artiodactyla > Balaenidae > Eubalaena > Eubalaena glacialis. The sequence continues at coordinate 37,029,921 of NC_083734.1, read as the reverse complement.
AGGGCAGTAGGTGAGGCTGTGCGGGTGAGCAGAGAACCAATCCCAAAGGGCCTGGTCAAGGCACATGGCCTTGACCAAACAGAGCACAAACTACAATGTTTTAAACATAGAAGAGACATGACCAAGCTTGAGTTTTATAAAGAGTACCTTGAGGGTGGCCTAAAAGTAGAGAGGCCGAGAGGTCAACTTGGGTGTTTAGACCAAGTAGAATCCGGGAGAAAAGGGGGCACCAGACCCGAGGTTTTGATGCAACTGAAGAGCATGTACGGTGGATACACATGAGTGAGAACTGAAAGGACAAGAGCTTATGTTCAGAGAATGAAAGATTGTACATTTAAGATTTTTCATGACAAATTCCAGATGATGATAAGTTCCAAATGTAACCTGGGAATGGAGATCAGTGAGGTGTTGGGAATCCAGAAGGTGATGAGAAATAATTCGGATAGTCCTGGACACTCATTCCTTTCCCCTTTCAGTGGAAAAAATAGGCTCCCCCTCCTACTGCAACCATTTCTGTCACCAAGCAGTTGCCACTGTTAGTAGTATAGACATTCCCTGCCTCACCATCCCTGTAACTGTGACGCACTCCAGGCTGGCTCCTCCTCTACGGGAACTCTGGTCATGGGACACACAATCCAGCTAAGTCTGGTCTAATCCCCTTCTCTGAAAGCTTGGGGGATTGAGTGCACTCTGTTATTGTTCTGCTTATAAGTTCCCCCACGAACAATAAAACCCTACTGAATATTTGCACAGTAGGGGGTTGAGGAATTTTGTGCCCAGGAAAATCTGTGGCTTGTTGGCATGGCAAGTATTGTGGTAGAAGAAAAGACTTGGAGCCCAGGACCGAAGTCCCCAACCGTTATGAGGGCATCATTCATTAATATGCCAGTTCAAAATACTGATGGTCTCAAGTCTGTCCGGTTCAACCCCTGTATCAGACAGTGTATTGATTATCTGGTGGTATGTAACAGATCACACCAAAATAGTGGCTCAAAACAACAATAAACATTTATTCCTCACAATTTCTGAGTCAAGCCTTTAGGGGAATATCTTGGGCATTTCTGGCTCTGGGTCTCTCATGAGGTCCTCAAGATATCGGCCAGGGCTGCAGTCATCTGATGGCTGGACTGAGGCTGCAGGGTCCACGTCGAAGATGGTTCACTCCCTTATCTGACTGCCAGGGTGGTGCTGGTTGTTAGAGGGAGGCCTCATTTCCTCCCTGCATGGGCCTGTCTGTCCACCTGCTACTTGATTGAATGCCCTCACTACATGATGGCTGGCTTCCACCAGAGGGAGCTGTCCAAGCAAGAGACAGAGGTTATTCCTCTTATGGCCTGGCCTCAGAAGGCACATAGCACCACTTCTGCCACATAGCATGGTTAGAAGTCAGTCACTCGTTCCAGCTCACATTCAAGAGGAGGGGATTTAGACTCCACCTTTTGAAGAAAGAAGAGTCAAAGAATTTGTGGACATATTTTAAAACTACTGTAGACAAGGAAATAGAAAGCACTCTAGATATTTCAAGCAAAAAAAAAAAAAAAGCCAGAAAGAAAGAAAGATTATATCCAAACAGTTGGTGCTTATCATTGAGGTGGCCAATGGTGGTGAAAGTTGGGGATGGGGGGCATTGTAGCACTAGCCTTCAGGTTACTATACCACAGCTGCTTTCCATAGACTCAAAACTGCTGCTGCCACTCAGAAGTCAGGAAACTTTGGGAAACCACAGATGAGGTCATTGCAGCCCCAAAGCCCCAAGGGTGGTGACTAGATGGGGAATATGGAGTCTGCTGCAGAGGAGGAAAGAATGATTTCCATCTGCTTTCCACCTTCCAAATTTCACACAAGTACATGTTATTGGCAGAACCCTGCTGTCGAGGGGATCTGTGAAATATGGTTCCCAGGCCTCTAGCACCTGCAGAGAAGGGGGTAGAAATGGGTGTCAAGAGCCAACCAACACTATCCAACATGCGTCCGTATACAGGTATGGTGAGGACGCACCACCTGTACTTGGAGAAGTCCTGGAGCCCTACTTCTTTTTTTTTTTTTTATAGGCCTATGGGTTTCCAGGACTTTGTAAAAGTGGGGTGGTGTCCACATAGAATAACATGGTGGAGAGCTAGCTGAGTCACAAATCTGGAAGGTGTCACTGTGGTTGGGCAGCAGGTGAGGTAAAGGTTGCTGGTGACATGCAGTCAGCCCCAGAGGTGACTGGAGAAACACCTGGAGTTGATCCTTAGTTGGTCTCTGGAATGAAAGCTGGGTAGACTGCAGGCAGTGCAGCATCAGAGAGAACATATTTGCCATTCAAAAGGGCTGCCAGAGGAAAGGTGTCCATAGGGAAATATCATTTCTCAAAATATGGTCTGTGGACCTCTACACTCAAACATCTCTGGGATGCTTCTTTAAAAGGCTGATCCTGGGACTTCCCTGATGGTCCAGTGGTAAAGAATCCGCCTTCCAGACTTCCCTGGTGGCGCAGTAGTTAAGAATCCGCCTGCCCATGCAGGGGACATGGGTTCGAGCCCTGGTCCGGGAAGATCCCACATGCCGCAGAGGAACTAAGGCTGTGTGCCACAACTACTGAGCCTGTGCTCTAGTGTCTGCGAGCCACAGCTACTGAGCCGTCATGCTGCAACTACTGAAACCCGCTTGCCTAGAACCCGTGCTCCGCAACGGATTAATCCCAAGTATATTTGAGTACCTAATAGAGTATGAGTGTGCTAGGTAGTAGAAAAAGAATGATAAATCTGTAAATATTGTTCATGAGGTGTTCATAATCGCTCTGGAGAAGATTATGGATCTTCTCCATACACAGATAATGGATACAATGAATAAATGGATACATACAATGAATGCAATGGATAATGATATGGATAATAAATCTATAGTTATTTGTTTGAAACAGTATCAAGATCCAAGTAATTCCTCCAAAGTCAACAATTTTTGAAGTAAAAGAGCTCAGAAGTAGGTAATGGGTGGGGCTAAGGGTCTGATATATTGAGGTGGAGAAAGTCGTGGTGGGGATGGAGAAATGTGCTCGGTGATTTGGGGGTACTTTAGGAAAATGGGCTAGGAACCAGCTTTTTAAGAGTTTCATACTAGACTGTTGATGGCTTTAATGAGTTATACCTTGATTGGCATATTTAAGACTCATGAAAACACTCAAGTCGAAGGATGGCATCTTTGGTGGTCATTTCTCACACAGAGTCGGGAAATCTAAATTTTTAAAGTTCAGTGGATAGTTGGCGCTAACTATTTAGTACTCTAGTCTTCTCTGGTAGTTTGAAGAAGAAGCCAGCTGCTTTAGATGTTCGCACCATTCGATCCTGTAAACTCACACTTTGGACTCTACGCTAAAAATACACTTGAATAGAAGCGGTAAACTCCAAGACTTCTGGGCGCGGGAGTTGCGGAAGGGGAACTAGAGGCAGAGACAAGCCCGGAGTGGGAGGGGCGAGGGAGAGGTCCGAGCACCGCCCTCGTCCCGCTCCCACCAAGCTGGCTCCGCCCCTCAGACTTCCGTTTGTAAACAGCGCAGTCCGCTTGCGCCCCGAGCCGCGCACGCGCGGTAACGGTAGGATGGTGGCGTTGGTACCTTTTGTGGTTCCCATCGTGGGTGACAAAACCTTGCTGGTGTGGGAGCTGAGCTCTGGACCCACGGCCGAGGCCTTGCAAGTGAGCCGAGCCGGGGCGGAGGGAGGGGTGGAGGAAGCCACCTTGTGCCTCAGTAACTGGGCGCCCCGGGGTACTGCTTCAGCACCTCATCTGCCTGTGGTCTCCGCTGAGAGGAATCTTAGTTCTAGAGCCGACCTGATCAGTCAGCTCACCCCCACAGATTTTTGAGAGATAGTTCCCAACAGCCGGCATTGCCTCCTAATGCTTCTCGAAGCTTAGGATTTCAGAGGGAAACTTGTTGCTGAAATGAAAAGTGTTTGGAGTTGCAGGCTCACCACAGTTGCCTGCGGCGAAGGGCTGGGGGAATAGAAGGGAACGGGCGGTTTGGCTTCCTGGGCGTGAAATTTCCTGCACTTACTTAGCATGGGACCACCCTACAGCATTCTCTGTTCACAGTCTTCTCCCAGTTTGGCCTTCTGTATTCGGTCCGAGTCTTCCCAAATGCAGCAGTGGCCGGTCCTGGGTTCTATGCCATCATCAAGCTTTATTTAGCAAGGGATGCCCACAGAGCCCAAAAGGCATGCGACCAGAAGCAGCTTTTTCAGACATCTCCAGTGAAGGTGGGTCTAAATGTGGAATTCCTCGCTCTACTGGGATGAAGTGCTGAATTTAAAACTAGTAGGCCGTCGGGAATTTCCTGGCGGTCCAGTGGTTAGGACTCTGCACTTTCACTGCTGAGGGCCCGGGTTCAATCCCTGGTCCGGGAACTAAGATCCCAAGAGGGGGAAAAAAAAAAAGGCCAGCGTTTGTACAGCATTGTGGTGTAAAGAATGCTCTGAGATGCACTGCTCCACTGATCCCCCAGTTCCCCAGTTCTTTCTTTCTTTTTTTTAGATGAAGAAACTCGAACTCAGGATGGTTAAGTGACTTACTTAAGGTTCATGACAGTAAATGTGGAAACTAGAGGCCAAACCCAAACTGAACTGATGTTAAACCCCATGTCATTTTATGCTGCCCCTTAATTTAAGAAATCTTCACAAAAGTCATCCTTATATTTACTTTTATGTGGATTTTAAATGTGTGAGGTTGGAAAATTGCTTTTTAAATTAATTAATTAATTAATTTATTTATTTTTGGCTGCGTTGGGTCTTGTTGCTGCGCGCCGGCTTTGTCTAGTTGCGGCGAGCGGGGGTTGCTCTTCGTTGCGGTGCGTGGGCTTCTCATCGCGATGGCTTCTCTTGTTGCGGAGCACGGGTTCTAGGCACGCGGGCTTCAGTAGTTGTGGCTCACGGGCTCTAGAGCACAGGCTCAGTAGTTGTGGCACACGGGCTTAGTTGCTCTGCGGCATGTGGGATCTTCCCGGACCAGGGATCGAACCCGTGTCCCCTGCATTGGCAGGCGGACTCTTAACTGCTGTGCCACCAGGGAAGTCCCGAACTTGACAAACTTTTGTCAGATGTAACATAAAGGAGGCTTCATCATCATCATCACTCTGAAACTGCCTATTCAGAACTCCCTTCAGATTCCAGAAAATGGTTAAAATATTCTTTAAAGCATTGTAGAAACCTTATTCCATATCAACATGCCATCCAATTTTACTTCCCCAAAATTAACATTTCATTATGTGCCTCCATTTAGCCACCATTCCTTTTTCGAGGACCTTTTCAATTCCTCTGAATAAGTGAGTGAGGCTTAGATTTCCCAGACCTTTCTCTTTATAATTGTGTGTCTTCTCTGATTGGCTTCTTGCTCTGGCTACTTCCTACTGACCTTGCTGCCTATTCTCACCCATATTTCTTTACTCACTGATTTCACCTTTGTTGAATCTGGGAACTCTCCTCAGATGTGACTCCAGGTACACTACCTCCCACTTCTGTACCCTGTTTAACACCCTCTTCAATCCTGGCTGTAGTCCCTGGGATTGAAATTATTTCATGTCAGACATTCTTTAATTTGTGGACCCTGCGACCATTTCACATAACCACTCAGATATTACAGATGGTCCTGGAAAGATTATGAAACAGTTACTTGGTATCAGTTGTGAGTAATGAGTTCTTTTCTTATACTGGACATTAAGACCATTCCATAATCTTAGGTTCTGAGATTTTCACAGCATAAAGTCCGTCACTGATAGAGTAATGAAGAAAATGTTCTACAAGTCACTATAGAGTTGAGAGGAAAGGGCATTCGTATTAGATTTCTTTATTTAATGCAGAGCCTTAGTTTACTACCCACACCCCCGAAATTGTTACCTACTTTAATTATGCGTTCTCTTTAAATTTTATTTATTTATTTATTTGGTTGCACCGGGTCTTAGTTGCAGTAGACGGGCTCCTTAGTTGTGGCTCAAGGGCTCCCCAGTTGTGGCACGTAGGCTCCCCAGTTGCAGCAGGCAGGCTCCTTTAGTTGTGGCTCGCAGGCTCCTTAACTGTGGCATGCAAACTCTTAGTTGCAGCATGCACGTGAGACCTAGTTCCCTGACCAGGGATCGAACCTGGGCCCCCTGCATTGGGAGCACAGAGTCTTAACCACTGCACCAGCAGGGAAGTTCCAATTATGTCTTCTTTTATTCATTAGCAGGTATACATACTTCTTATCTTTTTTCCCCTGTATTTTTCATAAATACAGACAAGAGAATAACATCTTCAAATAAAGTGAAGGAAAGGCCTAATGTATCTGAGTTTTTCTCAGTAGCACGAAGGGAAATGTTTGCCAGCAAGAACTGTGGCAAGGTTATCCCAGATGTCAACTGTCTCTACTACCCAGGGGCTCAGAGCCCTTCTGAAGCTTCCTAATTGTCCAGGACAGCTCCATTATGACTCACCGTACAGGGCCTAGCCTCCCTGTTTTAAATGTTGCGACACTCAACATTTAAAAATTAGTCTTCATTTCTCCTTCCCAGCAGGCAGCTTCAGTTGGAGAAAGTAATTTCATTTTCTTATGTACTCATTCATTCACTCAGTCAACAGACCATCACTCCTCTATTATATGCCAAGATCTATGCTTGTTTCTGGTAACAAGGAAAGAATAATATATGGTTCCTTCAAGCACTTAAGGAGCTCATAAACTAGTGACGGAGGAAGATGCACAAACAAATCAATAAAGAATTAACAATGCTTTGACTTTATTTGTATTATTTGAATTTTTATGACTATATTTATATACTACACCTTGTTCAAAATGGAAATAGACATTTAAGAAAGAACTAGTGATGTAAAAAATCCACAGTAATATGTAAGTTATTTAGAGAGTTAAGACTGGAAATATTTGCACTCTCAAAGAAGCTTGTTAATGCAGATGAACCTCTAATTCTTTTGGTTGCTTTATTTACATTTATAGAGGTATATGTATTCCCTCTTCTAACAGGGGTTAGTAACTTGGGGAGGGGGTGCTACAGATTAAGGTCCTAATTCAGTGGCAGGTCTACCTTATCTCCACTTCAGGTCATATTCTCAAGCAGGAGCTACAGGATGAGACGACTAAAACAGTTCACTTCCTTTGCTTACCCCCAGCCCCGTAATAGGCTTCTGCTGGGCTTCCTTGGTTGCTTTCATCATCACTTTCACCACCAGAGGTCAGGGAACCTTCCGGTTAATCAGGGGCCCTGGAAATGATGCAGAAAAGTACTGACTTAAAAATAATAAATAACATTTATTTAGGGTTCACTGTGAACTCATTGCTTAAAATGTCCTACTTAATCTTTCTTCACAACCACTTTATGAAATTGGTATTGATAAATCTCAGGTATATCCAAAATAAGTCTCTATGTAGGGTTATGATATTTTTAGGTCTTTTATGTCTTTAGGTTCGTCTCGGCACCAGACATAAGGCGGTTCGACATAATACGCTTGCCCTAAACAGCTCCAGATGCCAAGAATTGGCAAATTACTACTTTGGTTTCAATGGGTGGTCAAAAAGGATCATCAGGGTAAACTCTGTAGATTTTCTTTGACTAACAAGACTCCTTTCAACATTGAACTCCTAGACTTTAGAGAGAAGAATAGAACAGGGCTATGGGGAGGAGATGTGAGAGGCTTGCACATGGAAGTATCTGAGCATTGGCCTGCCACCTAGAATTAGTGATAATCTCAATGACTTGGATGGTGGTGTCCATAATTTTCTCCTGTATTTGTATGGTATATAATAAAAAAATGTTGTCTATATCTAGTCATTCATTTGCAAGTCTCACTTGATTTTGAAGCTATAGCATACCTAAACTATTACCTGGGATTGCTGGAGTTTAGTTTTTATCTCTAACACCAGAATATTTTGAAGTCTAGCCTTTAATTCAAAATCCTAACAGCTTCAGGATCTTTCTAACCTTGAAGAAAGGGAAAATGAAGATATTGTGACACCACTTTAGAAACAAAACCTGAAGTTCTTCTGTGCTTTAGAGGTGGTGTTGCCCTCCCATGAGTGCAGGAGTCCTGGAGTTGGCATGGCTGAGGAACCTTTGGATAAGTTGGAGGAAAGTCTGTTTTCCAGTATGTGTGTGTGTGGGGAGGTGAGGGAGTGGGATTTCTCTTTTTTCCTTTCTTTCTGAAACTCAACTTTTAGATACATCATCAACTTGGCTAAGCAACTAAAGCCCTGGGCAGAATTTTTCTGCCTGACAATATAGGTTTTTATCTTAGGCAATACCGGACAGCACCTTAAACTTTAGAATTTTAGAACTGACTGCCTGCCAAGAAGCTTAGGAGGAGGGAAAATTAGTTAGTTTTTTTTTTTTTTTGGTTAATAATTTGTTTTGTGCTAAAATAGTCCTTCAAATACAGATGTCTTCTGGCCTTCAGTTATCCCAACAAAATCATCGTCTAAAGATTGAAATAAACTCTTGTGTAAATGTTCAGTCCTTTGCCTCCTATAGAGGGGCCTGAGCAGAAAAAGTAAATGTAGATCCCTAGAAAGGGGATTCCGATTGGTACTGAGTTTTTTCCTAGAATCCATGGCACTTGGGCTTAGGGTTTTAAGTCAGAGGCAGGGCTGTTAGTGAATGGAGTGGAGGAGGCTCCACCATCCACCTGAGTGGGTGATGGTTGAGGAGAGGCCAGGTCATCTGCACTACCACCAAGTCTATCTCACTGTATGGATCCAGCCCTTTACGCACAGGAAAGCAGGGTCTGTAGCAGTGTAGCCTCAGCTTGTCCATTTGAAATCTGTGAGTAACATGAGATTTGTGCCGCGTTCTTGGTTTGCATTTCCCATCGAGTATTTTAGGAACTTCCAGATTAAATCTGAGCAGTAAAAATGTGCCATGCCAGGGTATACCTACAACAGAGACATTCAACCGTACCCCAGTGTTGTGCCTGCCCTTAATCACTAAGATAATGATCTAAGAATCACAGATGCATTTTTAGTTTTAAACACATAATCTAGAAATCAGTTATTCAGCTAGGCATTTTAAATTCATCTGTTTTGGTTGGATTTAGGGTCATTATCATTCCTTATGAAAAGGAAGGTAACCCAGAAGCTTGCTATTCAGAAGGCTATGACAGATGCATTCCGGAAACTGCTGATTGTGGTTTTAGGTGAGACCTTTTTGATTGTCCTTGAAGTGCTTCAGTTTCAGTGAGCAAATCAACTCATTTGAAAAGTTAATTGGATGAAAATAATGGTTATCTAAAATATTCTTTCATTCACCAGATGCTTTCACAGCAGCAGTCTTAAATTTGTTCTTTGTGGCATTTATGAGAAAAACGACAGCAACTATTATTGTCCCCAGTGTTTAGATGTAGAATGACTTGCCTCAGTTCATACAGAAAGTGTTTGATCCCGTTCTTCCTCAATTGCTTGCTTATCATACAGAATAGTATAGTGATTATAAGCCTTGGACACCTGTATTTGAGTCCTACCTTTGTCTCTTAGATTTTTTTGTTGTTGTTGTTGCAATTTTAGGTTTTCCTAGCCAGAGACACTTGAAGGTATTTAATATCTCTAAGCTGCAATTTCTTTATCTGCAAATAGGGTTAGTAATTCAGCTTATCACCTAATGGGGGATATTGTAAGAGGGAATGAGAGGATGAATGTCAGAAGCTTAGAACTATGCCTGAAACATAGTAAGCAGACAAAATATATTGACTATTATTATTATCGTTTTCTTGTTGAAGAGTTTATTAGATTATGTTTCTGGAATCAGTTTAATTTCAGTTTTCATTTCTGATATATTGGGTGAATATGATTCTTATATAATAATCGGCTACGTTTTTGTGAGCCTTGAAAGGGGTCATGCTATTGAACAGCGTTGATTGTGTTCCCTATCGAGTTATACAGCGGTGAGAATGTCACAGGCTGTGCCCAAAGGAAACTTTATGATTAGTAGATTCCCGGAACAGAACTGCTCCTCTGCTTCACAGCCCTGCAGGCTTAGAGACTGAGAAATCCTAGCTAAGTTGTCAGAGACCTTATTTGCTTCTAAGGGTTGACCGTGGCTTGGTCTTGGCCTTCAGCCTGGGCAGTCCTTCCAGTGACGTTTGACTTCCCTGGTCATCAGGCAGAATCTCCATCAGCTGTCAACTCTGGGTAACAACCTTTAAGAACCAAACTAAATGTCTGGGTTGTTTGTCCCTAATATGCAAAGGTATTGCTTATATGTACTCAAAACTCCTTAGACCAAAAAGCCTGGTGGCTCTAGCTTGCCTTGAGGAAAGCTGTATTGTCCAAAAGGTACATGGGCCAGTTTCTGCCAGTAGAGTGTTCAAATGCTCTCTCTCTCTGTCTCTGTCTCCAAAGCTTTGTTCATTGTATCTGGTAGAATTTTGGTCCCAGGGAGTAGGCACTTGCCTTGCTTCTAATATGAAGTATCTATTATAGTCCAGTGGTATCTATCCCAGGTTTGAACTCACTTTGACCCCCACCTAATGCCTTCCTATTTAATTGTATTGTGATTGAACATTTTTTGTTTCCACAGCTTTTAATTTCTATGTCATTATTCCTTAGTTCTTATTTCTAAGATCATAAAAGTTTTTGGACCAAAGTTGATACTTCTTATATATTTTTTCACAAATAATTATGATAAAAACTGAAGTGTCAGATGAGGGCACTTCTAGGAAAGTGCTCTCATTTTCTGCTTTTAAAAATCAAAAGAATGTCTAATTATTGGGTGCTACCATTGTATACAGGAAGTTTTAGAACAAGAAAACTTCTGAATTGATCCTTGTTAACTTTATTTCAGAAAGTGGTAAAATAGCTGTGGCATATAGACCCTGTGAAGAGGTCACAGATGCTAGAACCGAAGAGGAACTACAGGATTTAATTCAAGTATGTGGAGATTAAAAACTCAACGGGTACAGAGCCAGTGTAGCCATAATTCAAAACAACCAGCAGGATTTGGAAGACTTTGGCATGTCTACTCAGCTCTGTCTTCCTTCGGAAAATGTGAAACTCTGAAACTGCTTTTGAGGCAGGGAATTTCTAGGACTTTTGCAAGTCCCGAGCCTTGTCTCTGGCCCCTTATTTGAAGTTTGGAGAGCAGGATTGAGGGCCATCAGTGTACGTCTACAGTTGTGGACACAGGAGAAGACACAGGCCTTTTAGAACTCCCCTCAAATAGAATTGCAGGGATTTGGGAACAAAGTAACTATGGCCTTAAGTGTGATTATGCTACAGTGTTTAAAAACTATTCATGCCTTTCAAGTAAGGTATATTACCCAGGTCTCAGCATCTCATATATATCTTGTGTTAAATATTTTGCCGAAGAACCTTTCTGTAAACCAATTATATGGATGCCTCGAATTAGAGATTAAGGTGTCAACGTAATTTCTAAAAGAAAACATTAATGTACTGCATATAGGATTTTTATTAAAAAGGAGCAAAAAATGTAGTTTTGATTTGCATTTCTCTAATGATTAATGATGTTGAGCATTCTTTCATGTGTCTGTTGGCAATCTGTATCTCTTCTTTGGAGAAATGTCTATTTAGGTCTTCTGCCCATTTTTGGATTGGGTTGTTTGTTTTTTTGTTCTTGAGCTGCATGAGCTGCTTGTAAATTTTGGAGATTAATCCTTTGTCAGTTGCTTCATTTGCAAATATTTTCTCCCATTCTGAGGGTTGTCTTTTGACATTGTTTATGGTTTCCTTTGCTGTGCATAAGCTTTTAAGTTTCATTAGGTCCCATTTGTTTATTTTTGTTTTTATTTCCATTTCTCCAGGAGGTGGGTCAAAAAGGATCTTGCTATGATTCATGAATTAGAGTATTCTGCATACAAATTGAAGGAGAAAAACCATATGATCATCTCAATAGATGCAGAGAAAGCATTCGACAAAATTCAACTCCCATTTATGATAAAAACGCTGCAGAAAGTAGGCATAGAGGGAACTTTCCTCAAAATAATAAAGGCCATATATGACAAACCCACAGTCAACATCGTCCTCAATGGTGAAAAACTGAAACCATTTCCACTAAGATCAGGAACAAAACAAGGTTGCCCACTCTCACCACTATTATTCAACATAGTTTTGGAAGTTTTAGCCACAGTAATCAGAGAAGAAAAAGAAAAGGAATCCAAATCGGAAAAGAAGAATTAAAGCTGTCATTGTTTGCAGATGACATGATACTCTCCATAGAGAATCCTAAAGATGCTACCAGAAAACTACTAGAGCTAATCAATGAATTTGGTAAAGTAGCAGGATACAAAATTAATGCACAGAAATCTCTGGCATTCCTATACACTAATGATGAAAAATCTGAAAGTGAAATTAAGAAAACACTCCCATTTACCTTTGCAACAAAAAGAATAAAATATCTAGGAATAAACCTACCTAAGGAAACCAAAGACCCGTATGCAGAAAATTATAAGACACTGATGAAAGAAATTAAAGATGATACAAATAGATGGAGAGATATACCATGTTCTTGGATTGGAAGAATCAACATTGTGAAAATGACTCTACTACCCAAAGCAATCTACAGATTCAATGCAATCCCTATCAAACTACCACTGGCATTTTTCACAGAACTAGAACAAAAAATTTCACAATTTATATGGAAACACAAAAGACCCCGAATAGCCAAAGCAATCTTGAGAATGAAAAATGGAGCTGGAGGAATCGGGCTCCGTGATTTTACTTGCAGTGTTTTAATGGAACCTATCTACACAATTCGTAATACACCGGAGAAGAAAGCTGCTAAGTAAACCTAAGGAATTGACGAGATTACACTTTTATCTTTTAGGCATGTCCTTTTAGCCCTCCCAGGGTGACTGATAGCTCCATGAGTATGGAGATCGTATCTCTCTCATCACTTCAGCCAACAAGGAAAGAAATCAACAGTAGCATGAGAGTGACTGGTGAGTACATCAAATCAGCATAGTTTTTTGAGTTGAAGAAATTTTACTATCATGTCAACTCTGGCCTTCTTATAAACTTAACTTGTCAAAATAGTCCAATGGCTTGATATCATGGATCCAATTCCATAGAAATCTCCTGGGAGTGGAGTTCCTTTAAAAATCCTCTGTACCATTTTTCTAGGTTCCACATACATGCGTTAACATACGATATTTGTTTTCTCTTTCTGACTTACTTCACTCTGTATGACAGTCTCTAGATCCATCCACGTCTCAACAAATGACTCAATTTCGTTCCTTTTTAAGGCTGAGTAGTATTCCATTGTATATATGTACCACAACTTCTTTATCCATTCGTCTGTCGATGGGCATTTAGGTTGCTTCCATGACCTGGCTATTGTAAATAGTGCTGCAATGAACATTGGGGTGCATGTGTCTGGTTGAATTATGCTTTTCTCTGGGTATATGCCCAGTAGTGGGATTGCTGGATCATATGGTAATTCTATTTTTAGTTTTTTAAGGAACCTCCATATTGTTCTCCATAGTGGCTGTATCAATTTACATTCCCACCAACAGTGCAAGAGGGTTCCCTTTTCTCCACACCCTCTCCAGCATTTGTTGTTTGTAGATTTTCTGATGATGCCCATTCTAACTGGTGTGAGGTGATACGTCATTGTAGTTTTGATTTGGATTTCTCTAATAATTAGTGATGTTGAGCATCTTTTCATGTGCTTCTTGGCCATCTGTATGTCTTCTTTGGAGAAATGTCTATTTAGGTCTTCTGCCCATTTTTGGATTGGGTTCTTTGTTTCTTTAATATTGAGCTGAATGAACTGGTTATACATTTTGAAGATTAATCCTTTGTCTGTTGATTCGTTTGCAAATATTTTCTCCCATTCTGAGGGATATCTTTTCGTCTTGTTTATGGTTTCCTTTGCTGTGCAAAAGCTTTTAAGTTTCATTAGGTCCCATTTGTTTATTTGTGTTTTTATTTCCATTTCTCTAGGAGCTGGGTCAAAAAGGATCTTGCTGTGATTTATGTCATAGAGTGTTCTGCCTATGTTTTCCTCAAAGAGTTTTATACTGTCTGGCCTTACATTTAGGTCTTTAATCCATTTTGAGTTTATTTTTGTGTATGGTGTTAGGGACTGTTCTAATTTCATACTTTTACATGTAACTGTCTAGTTTTCCCAGCACTACTTATTGAAGAGGCTGTCTTTTCTCCACTGTATATGCTTGCCTCCTTTATCAAAGATAAGGTGACCATATGTGCACGAGTTTACCTCTGGGCTTTCTATCCTGTTCCATTGATCTATATTTCTGTTTTTGTGCCAGTACCATACTGCCTTGATTACTGTAGCTTTGTAGTATAGTCTGAAGTCAGGGAGCCTGATTCCTCCAGCTCCATTTTTCGTTCTCAAGATTGCTTTGGCGATTCGGGGTCTTTTGTGTTTCCATACAAATTGTGAAATTTTTTGTTCTAGTTCTGTGAAAAATGCCAGTGGTAGTTTGATAGGGATTGCATTGAATCTGTAGATTGCTTTGGGTAGTAGAGTCATTTTCACAATGTTGATTCTTCTAATCCAAGAACATGGTATATCTCTCCATCTATTTGTATCATCTTTAATTTCTTTCATCAGTGTCTTACAATTTTCTGCATACAGGTCTTTTGTCTCCTTAGGTAGGTTTATTCCTAGATATTTTATTCTTTTTGTTGCAATGGTAAATGGGAGTGTTTTCTTAATTTCACTTTCAGATTTTTCATCATTAGTGTATAGGAATGCCAGAGATTTCTGTGCATTAATTTTGTATCCTGCTATTTTACCAAATTCATTGATTAGCTCTAGTAGTTTTCTGGTAGCATCTTTAGGATTCTCTAAGGAGAGTATCATGTCATCTGCAAACAGTGACAGCTTTACTTCTTCTTTTCCAATTTGGATTCCTTTTATTTCTTTTTCTTCTCTGATTGCTGTGGCTAAAACTTCCAAAACTATGTTGAATAATAGTGGTGAGAGTGGGCAACCTTGTCTTGTTCCTGATCTTTGTGGAAATGGTTTCAGTTTTTCACCATTGAGGACGATGTTGGCTGTGGGTTTGTCATATATGGCCTTTATTATGTTGAGGAAAGTTCCCTCTATGCCTACTTTCTGCAGGGCTTTTATCATAAATGGGTGTTGAATTTTGTCGAAAGCTTTCTCTGCATCTATTGAGATGATCATATGGTTTTTCTCCTTCAATTTGTTAATATGGTGTATCACGTTGATTGATTTGCATATATTGAAGAAGCCTTGCATTCCTGGAATAAACCGCACTTGATCATGGTATATGATCCTCTTAATGTGCTGTTAGATTCTGTTTGCTAGTACTTTGTTGAGGATTTTTGCATCTATGTTCATCAGTGATATTGGCCTGTAGTTTTCTTTCTTTGTGACATCTTTGTCTGGTTTTGGTATTAGGGTGATGGTGGCCTCGTAGAATGAGTTGAAGAGTGTTCCTCCCTCTGCAATATTTTGCAAGAGTTTGAGAAAGATAGGTGTTAGCTCTTCTCTAAATGTTTGATAGAATTCTCCTCTGAAGCCATCTGGTCCTGGGCTTTTGTTTGTTGGAAGATTTTTAATCACAGTTTCAATTTCAGTGCTTGTGATTGGACTGTTCATATTTTCTATTTCTTCCTGTTTCAGTCTCGGCAGGTTGTGCATTTCTAAGAATTTGTCCATTTCTTCCAGGTTGTCCATTGTATTGGCATAGAGTTGCTTGTAGTAATCTCTCATGATCGTTTGTATTTCTGCAGTGTCAGTGGTTACGTCTCCTTTTTCATTTCTAATTCTATTGATTTGAGTCTTCTCCCTTTTTTTGATGACTCTGGCTAATGGTTTATCAATTTTGTTTATCTTCTCAAAGAACCAGCCTTTAGTTTTATTGATCTTTGCTACTGTTTCCTTCATTTCTTTTTCATTTATTTCTGATCTGATGTTTATGATTTGTTTCCTTCTGCTACCTTTGGGGGTTTTTTGTTCTTCTTTCTCTAATTGCTTTAGGTGCAAGTTTAGGTTGTTCATTTTAGATGTTTCCTGTTTCTTGTTTTTTTTTTTTTTTTGAACATCAGTATCTGGCCAATTGTTTTTTTTTTTTTAATTTTTTTTAATTTATTTATCTTATGGCTGTGTTGGGTCTTTGCTTCTGTGCGAGGGCTTTCTCCAGTTGCGGCAAGCGGGGGCCACTCTTCATCGTGGTGCACGGGTCTCTCACTATCGCGGCCTCTCTGGTTGCGGAGCACAGGCTCCAGACGCGCAGGCTCAGTAATTGTGGCTCACGGGCCCAGTTACTCTGAGGCATGTGGGATCCTCCCAGACCAGGGCTCGAACCCGTGTCCACTGCATTGGCAGGCAGATTCTCAACCACTGTGCCAGCAGGGAAGCCCTGTTTCCTGTTTCTTAAGGTAGGGTTATATTGCTATAAACTTCCCTCTTAGAACTGCTTTTGCTACATCCCATAGGTTTTAGGTCGTCGTGTCTCCATTGTCATTTGTTTCTATGTATGTTTTGATTTCCCCTTTGATTTCTTCAATGATCACTTGGTTATTAAGTAGTGTATTGTTTAGCCTCCATGTGTTTGTATTTTTTACAGATCTTTTCCTGTAATTGATATCTAGTCTCATAGCATTGTGGTTGGAAAAGATATTTGATACGATTTCAATTTTCTTAAATTTACCAAGGCTTGATTTGTGACCCAAGATATGATGTTTCCTGGAGAATGTTCCATGAGCACTTGAGAAAAATGTGTATTCTGTTGTTTTTGGGTGGAATGTCCTATAAATATCAGTTACGTCCATCTTGTTTAATGTATCATTTAAAGCTTGTGTTTCCTCATTTATTTTCATTTTGGATGATCTGTCCATTGGTGAAAGTGGGGTGTTAAAGTCCCCTACTATGATTGTGTTACTGTTGATTTCCCCTTTTATGGCTGTTAGTATTTGCCTTATGGATTGAGGTGCTCCTATGTTGGGTGCATAAATATTTACAATTGTTATATCTTCTTCTTGGTTCGATCCCTTGATCATTATGTAGTGTCCTTCTTTGTCTCTTGTAATAGTCTTAGTTTAAAGTCTATTTTGTCTGATATGAGAATTGCTACTCCAGCTTTCTTTTGATTTACATTTGCATGTAATATCTTTTTCCATCCCCTCACTTTCAGTCTGTATGTGTCCCTAGGTCTGAAGTGGGTCTCTTGTAGACAGCATATATAGGGGTCTTGTTTTTGTATCCATTCGGCCCGTCTGTGTCTTTTGGTGGGAGCATTTAATCCATTTACATTTAAGGTAATTATCGATATGTATGTTCGTATTCCCATTTTCTTAAGTGTTTTGGGTTTGTTATTGTAGGTGTTTTCCTTTTCTTGTGTTTCTTGCCTAGAGAAGTTCCTTTAGCATTTGTTGTAAAGCTGGTTTGGTGGTGCTGAACTTTCTCAGCTTTTGCTTGCCTGGAAAGTTTTTAATTTTTACATCAAATCTGAATGAGATCCTTGCTGGGTAGAGTAATCTTGGTTGTAGGTTTTTCTCCTTCATAACTTTAAATATGTCCTGCCACTGCCTTCTGGCTTGCAGAGTTTCTGCTGAAAGATCAGCTGTTAACCTTATGGGGATTCCCTTGTGTGTTATTTGTTGTTTTTCCTTTGCTGCTTTTAATATGTTTTCTTTATATTTAATTTTTGATAGTTTGATTAATATGTGTCTTGGCATGTTTCTCCTTGGATTTATCCTGTATGGGACTCTCTGTGCTTCCAGGACTTGAGTAACTATTTCCTTTCCCATATTAGGGAAGTTTTCAACTATAATCTCTTCAAATATGTTCTCAGTCCCTTTCTTTTTCCCTTCTTCTTCTGGGACCCCTATAATTCGAATGTTGGTGTGTTTAATGTTGTGTCAGAGGTCTCTGAGACTGTCACAAGTTCTTTTCATTTTTTTTCTTTATTCTGCTCTGCAGTAGTTATTTCCACTATTTTATCTTCCAGGTCACTTATCCGTTTTTCTGCCTCAGTTATTCTGCTATTGTTCCCTTCTAGAGTATTTTCAATTTCATTTATTGTGTTGTTCATCCTTGCTTGTTTCCTCCGTAGTTCTTCTAGGTCCTTGTTAAATGTTTCTAGCATTTTGTCTATTCTATTTCCAAGATTTTGGATCATCTTTACTATCATTATTCTGAGTTCTTTTTCAGGTAGACTGCCTATTTCCTCTTCATTTGTTAGGTCTGGTGTGTTTTTACCTTGCTCCTTCATCTGCTGTGTGTTTTTCTGTCTTCTCATTTTGCTTAACTTACTGTGTTTGGGGTCTCCTTTTCTCAGGCTGCAGGTTCGTAGTTCCTGTTGTTTTTGATATCTGTCCGCAGTGGCTAAGGTTGGTTCAGTGTGTTGTGTAGGCTTTCTGGTGGAGGGGACTAGTGCCTGTGTTCTGGTGGATGAGGCTGGATCTTGTCCTTCTGGTGGGCAAGTCCACGTCTGGTGGTGTGTTTTGGGATATCTGTGGCCTTATTATGATTTTAGGCAGCCTCTCTGCTAATGGATGGTCTGTGTTCCTGTCTTGCTAGCTGTTTAGCATAGGGTGTCCAGCAATGTAGCTTGCTGGTCGTTGAGTGAAGCTGGGTCTTGGTGTTGCGATGGAGATCTCTGGGAGGTTTTCACCGTTTGGTATTACGTGGAGCTGGGAGGTCTCTTGTGGACCAGTGTCCTGAAGTTGGCTCTCCCACCTCAGAGGCACAGCCCTGATGCCTGGCTGGAATACCAAGAGTCTTTCATCCACACGGCTCAGAATTAAAGGGAGAAAAAATAGAAAGAAAGAAAGAAAGAGGATAAAATAAAATAAAGTAAGATAAAATAAAATAAAGTTATTAAAATAAAAAATAATTATTAAGAAAAAACTTTAAAAAAAAAAGGACAGACAGAACACCAGGACAAATGGTGAAAGCAAAGCTATACAGACAAAATCTCACACAGAAGCATACACATACACACTCACAAAAGGAGGCAAAGGGGAAAAAATAATATATCTTGCTCCCAAAGTCCACCTCCTCAATTTGGGATGATTCGTTGTCTATTCAGGTATTCCACAGATGCAGGGTACATCAAGTTGGTTGTGGAGCTTTAATCCACTGCTTCTGAGGCTGCTGGGCGAAATTTCCCTTTTTCTTCTTTGTTCGCACAGCTCCCGGGGTTCAGCTTTGGATTTGAACCCGCCTCTGCGTGTAGGTCGCCTGAGGGCGTCTGTTCTTCGCTCAGACAGGATGGGGTTAAAGAAGCAGCTGCTTCGGGGGCTCTGGCTCACTCAGGCCGGGGGGAAGGAGGGGTACGGAGTGCGGGGCGAGCTTGGGGCGGCAGAGGCCAGCGTGATGTTGCACCAGCCTGAGGCCCGCTGTGCGTTCTCCTGGAGAAGTTGTCCCTGGATCACGGGACCCTGGCAATGGTGGGCTGCACAGGCTTCCGGGAGGGGAGGTGTGGAGAGTGACCTGTGCTCGCACAGAGGCTTTTTGGTGGCTGCAGCAGCCTCTTTAGCGTTTCATGCCCATCTCTGGGGTCCGCGCTGATAGCCACGTCTCGCGCCTGTCTCTAGAGCTCCTTTAAGCAACGCTCTTAATCCCCTCTCCTCGCGCACCAGGAAACAAAGAGGGAAGAAAAAGTCTCTTGCCTCTTTGGCCGGTCCAGACTTTTTCCCAGACTCCCTCCCAGCTAGCTGTGGTGCACTAACCCCTTCAGGATGTGTTCACACCGCCAACCCCAGTCCTCTCCCTGGGATCCGACCTCCGAAGCCCGATCCTCAGCTCCCAGCCCACACCCACCCTGGCAGGTGAGCAGACAAGCCTCTCGGGCTGGTGAGTGCTGGTCGGCACTGCTCTCTGTGCGGGAGTCTCTCCGCTTTGCCCTCCACACCCCTGTTGCTGCGTTCTCCTCCGCAGCTCTGAAGCTTCCCCCCTCCGCCACCCGCAGTCTCCGCCCACGGAGGGGCATCCTAGTGTGTGGAAACTTTCCTCCTTCACAGCCCCCTCCCACTGGTGCAGGTCCCGTCCCTATTCTTTTGTCTCTGTTTTTTCTTTTTTCTTTTGCCCTACCCAGGTACGTGGCGAGTTTCTTGCCTTTTTGGAGGTCTGAGATCTTCTGCCAGCATTCCGTGGGTGTTCTATAGGAGCAGTTCCACGTGTAGATGTATTTCTGATGTATCTGTGGGGAGGAAGGTGATCTCCGCATCTTACTCTTCTGCCATCTTCTCCTCTCTCTGCCACATCTTCTTTATCCATTCATCTGTTGATGGACACTTAGGTTGCTTCCATGTCCTGGCTATTGTAAATAGAGCTGCAATGAACATATTGGTACATGACTCTTTTTGAATTATGGTTTGCTCAGGGTATACGCCCAGTAGTAGGATTGCTGGGTCGTATGGTAGTTCTATTTGTAGTTGTTTAAGGAAGCTCCATACTGGTCTCCATAGTGGCTGTATCAATTTACATTCCCACCAACAATGCAAGAGGGTTCCCTTTTCTCCATACCGTCTCCAGCATTTATTGTTTCTAGATTTTTTGATGATGGCCATTCTGACCGGTGTGAGATGATATCTCATTGTAGTTTTGATTTGCATTTCTCTAATGATTAATGATGTTGAGCATTCTTTCATGTGTTTGTTGGCAATCTATATATCTCCTTTAGAGAAGTGTCTATTTAGGTCTTCTGCCCATTTTTGCATTGGGTTGTTTGTTTTTTTTGTTATTGAGCTGCATGAGCTGCTTGTAAATATTGGAGATTAATCCTTTGTCAGTTGCTTCATTTGCAAATATTTTCTTCCATTTTGAGGGTTGTCTTTTGGTCTTGTTTATGGTTTCCTTTGCTGTGCAAAAGCTTT
The DNA here is from genome assembly GCF_028564815.1 of Eubalaena glacialis. Taxonomy (NCBI): domain Eukaryota; kingdom Metazoa; phylum Chordata; class Mammalia; order Artiodactyla; family Balaenidae; genus Eubalaena; species Eubalaena glacialis. Next base: position 37,009,143 of record NC_083734.1, on the reverse strand, counting down.
TAAGTTTCATTAGGTCCCATTTGTTTATTTTTGTTTTTATTTCCATTTCTCTAGGAGGTGGGGCAAAAAGGATATTGCTGTGATTTATGTCATAGAGTGTTCTGCCTACAAATTGAAGGAGAAAAGCCACATCATCATCTCAATAGATGCAGAGAAAGCTTTTGACAAAATTCAACACCCATTTATGATAAAAGCCCTGCAGAAAGTAGGCATAGAGGGAACTTTCCTCAACATAATAAAGGCCATATATGACAAACCCACAGCCAACATCATCCTCAATTGTGAAAAACTGAAACCATTCCCACTAAGATCAGGAAAAAGACAAGGTTGCCCACTCTCACCACTATTATTCAACATAGTTTTGGAAGTTTTAGCCACAGCAATCAGAGAAGAAAAAGAAATAAAAGGAATCCAAATCGGAAAAGAAGAAGTAAAGCTGTCATTGTTTGCAGATGACATGATACTCTACATAGAGAATCCTTGAGATTGGAGTCATTGGGAGATTTAGGAGTCATAGGAGTCATCCTGTGAGATGATGACTACCATAATCCCCATTTTACAGATGAGGAAATTGAGTCATAAAGCTAATAAATGACAGACCTGGGTTCAAACCCAGGTAGTCTGGCTCCGGAATCTCTACTCTTAACCACTTTGTTGTATTACCACCAATGAGACGGGGAGAGGGACATGTTGCTGTAAAGAAGATGGAATAAAGATGGGAGAAGAGTAAATGTTAAGGAATTAAATAATGGGGTAAAAAATGGAGAAGGAAAAAATAAGGGCAATTAAAAGTAAAAGACTGGAGGAGAGGGAAAAATAGTAAGAAGGAGAATGAAGATAAGGAATCATGGACAAACAAAAGGTGGAAACAGAAAGTCAGTCAATGTGGATTGGGAGATAAGGAGGACCCAGGAAGACCTGAAGAAAGGCTGCCATGTCAGGCAGGATGCAGAGAACAAATGAGGAAAGACGATTCTTACATGATGGTGAAGGTGCCATTGTAGGTGTTAGGCTCTGGCTCAGGCACTCTGTGGAGCTTTTTCTTTGGGCTGAGAACAACACACAACAGTGTCTCATTTTTGCAGCTACAGAGGTCATATATGCTGATGTTTGTGGTGGCATTCTGTTCTGGCTGCTTCTTTTCTAGGGTACATTTTACACCAGGAATACCTGTGGATACTGAATACTAGTCAAAGGAAAAAGAACTGTCTCAGATGGCCTTGGTTGCTGAGATATGTTAACTACTAAGTCTACAGGTGGAACTGTGTCTTGAGTCAGGTGTGGTTGTGCAAGTGTCACCTCAGGGTGTTTTGGAGGGGGAGCTGTAGTCTGCCATAGGGATGTAGAATGTCCAACCTCCATAGTGGGTTCTGGAGTTCTGGTTTGCTCTAGGTCCACATGATGAACTGTGACACTGGATGATGTTGAATGCTGACCTTGATCCTTACTTGGGGTTGGAACTGTCACCTCCTGCAGGAATGGAGATTGAACTACAACCTCCTGAGGTGCCTCTGGAGGCTGAGTTGGGGTCTCCTGCATGATTGGAGAATGTACAGTCTCCATATTGGATCCTGCAGTAACGGTAAGTTCCACATCCATAGGTTGAATTGTGACTTGAGTCAGGCTTGGCTGTGCAAGTGTCACCTCAGGGTATTTGGAGGGGGAGCTGTAGTCTGCTGCTGGGCTGTAGAATGTTCAGACTCTGTAGTAGGTTCTGGAGTTGTGGTAATTTCCAGGTCCAAAGGTTTAACTGTGATACTGGGCGATGTTGTATGCTCAGCATGATCCTGATCTGGTGCTGGAACTGTCACCTCGGGATACAATGGAGACTGAGCTACAACTTCCTTATTGAGCTCTGGAGGCTGAGCTTGGGTTTGCTGCATGGTTGGAGAAGGTTCAACCTCCATACTGGATTCCAGAGTTAACATAAGTAAGAGGTTCAAAGGTTGAACTGTGACCTCAGTCAAGGTTGGATGCTGAGCCTGAACTTGCTGTGGATTTGGAAGTGTCACCTCGGGGTATGTTGGAGGGACTATAGTCTCCTGCAGGGGTGTGGAATGTTCAGCCTCCATAGTAGGTTCTGGAGTTGTGGTAAGCCCCTGGTCTAAAGGTTGAACTGTGACACTGGGTGATATTGGAGGCTCAGTGTGATCCTGATCTTGTGTTGGAACTATTGGGTTCTGATATACTGGAGGCTGAGCTACAAAAACCTCCTTAGGTGGTTCTGGAGGCTGGGTTAAGGTCTCCTGCATGGTTGGAGAAGGTTCATCCTCCTTAGTGGGTTCTGGCCTTATGGTCAGTTTAAGGTCCAAAGGTTGAACTGTGACCTCAGTCAAGGTTGGATGCTGAGCCTGAACTTGCTCTGGATTTGGAAATGTCACCTCGGGGTATGTTGGAGGAACTGTAGTCTGCTGCAGGACTGCGGAATGTTCAGCCTCCATTGTAGGTTCTGGAGCTGTGGGAAGCCCCTGGTCCAAAGGTTGAACTGTGACACTGGGCAAGTTTGAATGCTGAGCTTGATCCTGTTGCAGTGTTGGAACTGTCATCTCATAATGCACTGGAGTTTGTGCTACAACCTCTTTAGGTGGCGCTTGAGGCTAAGATGGGGCTGGAGAAGTTTCTGTCTCTTTCAGGGGTTCCAGAGTTAGGTCTGGGAACTCCTGTTGGACTGGAGAAAATTCCATATTCTCAGGGGGCTGTAGAAGCTGAGGAAGGGTCCCTTGAGGGACTGGAAATGGTTCCACCTTTGCAGGGAGCTCTGATGACTGAGCCTGAAGCTCCTGCTGTGTGGGAGAAGGTACCACCTCCTTAGGGGGCTCAGGAGATATAGCTGAGCCCCCCTGGGGAACTGGAGACTGAGCTGGGGCCTCCTCCTGGACTAAAGAAAGCTCGATCCCTCCAGGGGGATCTGGAGTCTGAGTAGGGTCCTCCTGCTGCACTGGAGGATGTTCAACCTCTTTAGTGGGCTCTAGAGTTAAGACAACCGCCAGATCCACGGGTTTACATGTGAAATTAAGCAACACTGGATATTCAACTTCACCTGGACCTAGAGGTGAGAATGTCACTTCATTATGTACTGAAGTTTGAGTTGCACCATCTGTAGAGGCCCCTGGAGGCTGAGTTGGGTGCTGATGCTGGACTGGAGAAGGTCCAACCCACTCAGTGGGCTTCGGATGCTGAGCTGAGCTCTCCTGCTGGCTTGGAGAAGGTTCAGTTTCCTCAGGAAGCTCTTCAGGTTGAGTCGGGGCTCCCTGCTGAACTGGAGAAGGTTCAACATTTTCAGAGGGGGTTGGATGCTGATCTGAAACCTCTTGCTGGACTGACAAAGCTTCCAACTGCTCAGGGGACACTGTAGACTGAGCTGAGGTTTCTTGTTGGGGTGGAGAAGTTTCAACCTCATTAGTGAACGCTGGAGTTACGATAAGTGCAAGATCCACAGGTTTAACAGTGACATTGGGCCGCTGCAGAAGCTGAGCTTGATCCTGACCTAGAGGAGAAACTGTTGTCACATGATGCTCTGGAGAGAAAACTACAGTCACATTAGAGAGCTCTGGAGACTGGGTTGGAGAGTCAACCTCACCAGGAGACTGTGGATGCTGAGCTGTGCCTTCCTGCTGAGATGGAGAACGTACAACCTCAGGAGCCTGTGGATGCTGATCTGGAGTCTCCTGCTGGGTTGTGGCAGGTATAACTTCTTCTCCAGGATGCTCTGGATACTGAGCTGGGGTCTCCTCTTGTACTGAAGGTTTATTGTGTGTACCGGCTTCTGGAGATTGGGCTGGAGCCTCCTGTTGAACTGGCAAAGGTTCAACCTCCTCAGGTGGCTGTGAAGGCAGCGTGGGGGCCTCATGCTGGGTGGTAGAAAATTCTGCATTAGTAAGGGGCGCTGAGGGCTGAGATGAAGGCTTGTGCTGATTTGGAGAAGGTCCTACCACTGTAGTGGGTTCTTTTGTTATGGTAAGCTCCACATCTGCAGGTTTGACAGCGACACTGGATAAGTTTGAATGCTGAGCATGATGGTGACTTGCAGGTGAAACTGTCATTTCATGATGCTCTGGAGGTTGAGCTGGCTGTTCCTGTTGAGTTGGAGAAGGTTCCACCTCCCCTGAAGAAGGCTCTGGAGGCTGAGCTCGTTGCTCCTGCAGGGTTGCCGAAGGTTCTATCTCCACTGGAGACAGAGCTGGGATCTCCTGCTGGGTTGGAAAAGATGCTGCCTCATTAGGGGGCTATGGAGACTGAGCTGAGGCTTCCTCCTAGGTTGCAGAACTTTCAGCTTCTCCAAAAGACTCTGAAAGCTGAGCTGGGGACTCCTGCTGGGTTGCTGGTTTCACTTCCTCAGGAGGTTCTGTAGGCTCAGAAGGTTGAGTCGGTTGTTCCTGTTCACTTGGAGAAGGCTCAGCTTCCACAAGAGGCTCTGGAGGCTAACCTGTGGTCTCCTGCTGGGTTGGAGAAGGTTCAACTTCCCCAGGAGGCTCAGAAGGCGGAGCTGGTTGCTCCCGCTCACTTGAAGGCTCAACCTCTCCAGGAGGCTCTGGAGGCTTAGCTGAGGTCTCTTGTTGGGTTGGAGAAGATTCTGTCTCCTCAGGATGCTCAAGAGGTGGAGCCAGGGCCTCCTGCTGAGCTGTAGGAAATTCAGCTTCCGCAGTGGGCTCTGGAGTGACGGTAAGTTCCAAATCCAGAGGTTGAAGTGTAACACTGGGCAAGTTTGAATGAGCGTGATGCTGAACACCAGGTAGAGATGCTACCTCATCACTCACTGGAATTTGAAGTACATACTTAGTAGGGAACCCTGGAGCCTGAGTTGGGGCCTCTTGATGGAGTAGAGAAGGTTCAACCTCCTCAGGGTGCTCTGGAGGCTGAGATGGGGCCTGCTGCTGGACACGAGAAGGTTCAACCTCCTCGGGGCTCTCTGGAGGCTGAGATAGGGCCTCCTGCTGGACTGGCGGAGGTTCAACCTCCTCAGGGCTCTCTGGAGGATGAGATGGGTTCTCCTGCTGGACTGGAGAAGGTTCAACCTCTTTAGTGACCTGTGGAGTTATGGAAAGTGCCAGATCCAGAGGTTTAACAGTGACATTGTACAAGTTTGACTGCTGAGCTTCATTTACCCCATGATGTGCTACTGGTTGAACTACAACCTCCTTAAGTGTCTCCAAAGGCTGGGCTAGGGCCTCCTGAGGACTTGAAGTTTCTAGTTCCTCAGGGGCCTCTGAAGGCTGAGATGGAGCCTCCTGCTGAAGTGGAGGTGGTTCTACCTCTTCAGTGGGCTCTGGATGCTGAGCCCGGGCCTCTGCCTGGGGTGAAAAAGATTCAACCTCCTCAGGGGTCTGTGCATGCTGAGCAGGGGCCTCTTTCTGGGGTAAAGATTCAGCCTCCTCAGAGAGCTCTAGATGACGAGTTTGGGCCTCCTGCTGGGATGGAGAAATTTCAGCTTCCACAGGGGGCTCTGGAGGTTCATCTGGGCTCCCCAGAAAATCCGTAGGTAGGCTGTCCTCAGGATAAAAGGCATCCATACTGGGATCTAAATAATCACCCTGCAACTGTTGTTCTAGATCCTGAGTTTTTTTTTCAAATTGGCCTGTAGTTTCAACAACTTTGGCAAGCCGTCGATGCTGAACTAGATCTTTCTTCAGGCTTGGGGGTGAAACAAGAAACTTCATTGGTTTTGAGCTCTTACTACCTAGAGGTGGAACAAGTATTTCAAATGATTGGTGACCTTCAGCCTGATCTAGACCTATGTTTTTCATCTTATATTTGCATTGAGAAGGCAGAACCAAGGCCTGATTCTGATTCCAGTCCAGCATTGGAACTTCCTCTGGGAGCTTTTGATGTTGGGTTTGCTTGTTATTCAGATCCTGATGTGGAACACCAAACTGAACTGGCCCTGTAGGCAGCTCTCCAACCGAATCCGTGTCCGGGTATGGCACCTCAGTCTCAGTCAACTCCTGATAAGGCGGGGCCAACATCTGGACTGGAGATGAGGACATCAAGTAATTAAAGCCCCCGGCTGCTGCCAGGGGTGTAAGGGCATGGGGCAATTTGGGAGGGGGGTCTGAGGCGTATGAAGACCAAGCCTCGGTCAGCCGCGCGGGGTTGGGGGTCACCTGGACGGGGTCCAGGGCCCACTCCGGAGGCTGAACTGCCTGGACTAGAAGCCACAGTTGTTGCCACGTGAGGAAGAGCCGTGGCAACCAAAGGCGCAGCCGGGACATAACACACGGCGGCTCCCAGGCGCAGTGATCCAGGCCACTGAGGAGCTGGAGCCACATCCTGAGTCCGAGCTGAACTGCTATTCCAGCGCCAATGGTAGGGCTCACATTAGCGACTGCGCGCCCCTCCCCCACCTAACGTCCAACCCATTATTTACGACATCTTTAGTTCTGCCACCTTTATTAGGTTCATGCGGAGATCCAATCCGCACCACCAGAGTGGGCCTTTTTCCCATAGACCCCAGGGCGCAAGCCATCCTCCCCCTTGCAAAGGCGACAGTTACCTCCTGCCGGGCCCTCTTCCCAAGCACTCCCTGCCCTCCCTGGCCCCAAACAATGAGGCGGGATTTGGGCTGCACACCCGAGTGGCCCCAAACTCCAGCGGCCCAGGGGTGGAGGGGGGTTGGGGAGGATGCAGAGCTTCCCAAGGAAAGCACAGGACCTGGCATTCTGGGAAATTCAAAAGTGCTAGTCCAGTTCTGGCAATCTGAACTCTTCCTCCTCAAAGCTGAAGTCTGAGAGACATTCTTCCTCCCTTTGGCCACACGGCCGACAAGAAAAGTAGCTGACCTGCAAAATGAGCACCAGTTATGGTGGCGGGAGGGGAACACACCTTACAATTATTGTAAAATGTTGCGTATATATGTCCATGCCACTCTCTCACTTGGTCACAGCAGCTCGGTGGTTTGTGACCACCTAGAGGGGTGGGATACGGAGGGTGGGAGGGAGGGAGATGCAAGAGGGAAGAGATATGGGAACATATGTATATGTATAACTGATTTACTTTGTTATAAAGCAGAAAGTAACACACCAGTGTAAAGCAATTATACTTCAATAAAGATGTTAAAAAATAAAAATAAAATAAAAAAATAAAAATAAAATGTTGCCATTTCCTCCAAACTCTCAGTATTCACGTCTCATTATTAATTCACCACCCTATTATTAGGGGTTACCACTGAATCAGTGATGACTCCAGAACTTCTGTAGGAGCGCTTTGGGGAAGGTGAGCAATTCATTCTGGGAAAGAGAGTCTAAAACCAAGTGAATGGCCCTTTACATTAGCATGGGAAAACTTCCCCCATCCCACCTTGTCTCAACAGAGCCATTAATCTAGAAAAAACTACAGTGTCACTTTTCAGAGGTCTACCCTGTGTGCAAACATGGAGAAGACACTTAGAATGTTAAAGTCAGCATGGTAAATAATTTTCTTGAAATACTGTAACTAGCACCCAGTTTACTTTCTTCACAGTCCTTTTCATAATCTATTTAATTTTAGTCCTTTTTAATTGTCTGGTACACCTTTAACACCTAAACTCCAAGAGAGAATGAGCTTCATCTTATTTCCAGTGCCTAGCACATAATGGTTTCTAAATGGAACTGATTCCAAGATTGGCCTCATTTAGGAATGGATCTGTTGTTATAATCAGCTTTCTGAAATCTTTAGTATCAATACAGAATCCTTTCCTCTTACATTTCACAGGAAGCTAGACTTCTTAAAGCCCAAACATGGATACGTTTGAAGTTTCCTTGACTGATTTAAATTGAATTAAAATAATTATTTTGTACAGGAAAAACTTTCAAAATTTTTACATTTTTCAGAACATAACCACCTTTTCTTTCTCTACTTTCTTCCCTTCAAAACAAACTTTGCAACATTGGGGTGAGTTAAATAATTAGAAATCTAGCCCCAAATTAAGCTCTCAATGACATGAAACACATTTTTTGCTCCTTTTTAATAAAAATCCTATATGCAGTACATTAATGTTTTCTTTTAGAAATTACGTTGACAACTTAATCCCTAATTCGAGGCATCCATATAATTGATTTACAGAAAGGTTCTTTGGCAAAATATTTAACACAAGATATATATGAGATGCTGAGACCTGAGTAATATACCTTACTTGAAAGGCATGAATATTTTTTAAACACTGTAGCATAATCACACTTAAGGCCATAGTTACTTTGTTCCCAAATCCCTGCAATTCTATTTGAGGGGAGTTCTAAAAGGCCTGTGTCTTCTCCTGTGTCCACAACTGTAGAGGTACACTGATGGCCCTCAATCCTGCTCTCCAAACTTCAAATAAGGGGCCAGAGACAAGGCTCGGGACTTGCAAAAGTCCTAGAAATTCCCTGCCTCAAAAGCAGTTTCAGAGTTTCATATTTTCCTAAGGATGACAGAGTTGAGTAGACATGCCAAAGTTTTCCAAATCCTGCTGGTTGTTTTGAATTATGGCTACACTGGCTCTGTACCCCTTGAGTTTTTATCTCCACATACTTGAATTAAATCCTGTAGTTCCTCTTCGGTTCTAGCATCTGTGACCTCTTCACAGGGTCTATATGCCACAGCTATTTTACCACTTTCTGAAATAAAGTTAACAAGAATCAATTCAGAAGTTTTCTTGTTCTAAAACTTCCTGTATACAATGGTAGCACCCAATAATTAGACATTCTTTTGATTTCTAAAAGCAGAAAATAAGAGCATTTTCCTAGAAGTTCCCTCATCTGACACTTCAGTTTTTATCATAATTATTTGTGAAAAAATATATAAGAAGTGTCAACTTTGGTTCAAAAACCTTTATGATCTTAGAAATAAGAACTAATGAATAATGACACAGGAATTAAAAGCTGTGGAAACAAAAATGTTCAATCACAATACAATTAAATAGGAAGGCATTAGGTGGGGGTCAAAGTGAGTTCAAACCTGGGATAGATACCACTGGACTATAATAGATATTTCATATTAGAAACAAGGCAGGTGCCTACTCCTTGGGACCAAAATTCTACCAGATACAATGAACAAAGCTTTGGAGACAGAGACAGAGAGAGAGAGCATTTGAACACTCTACTGGCAGAAACTGGCCCATGTACCTTTTGGACAATACAGCTTTCCTCAAGGCAAGCTAGAGCCACCAGGCTTTTTGGTCTAAGGAGTTTTGAGTACATATAAGCAATACCTTTGCATATTAGGGACAAACAACCCAGACATTTAGTTTGGTTCTTAAAGGTTGTTACCCAGAGTTGACAGCTGATGGAGATTCTGCCTGATGACCAGGGAAGTCAAACGTCACTGGAAGGACTGCCCAGGCTGGAAGGCCAAGACCAAGCCACGGTCAACTCTTACAAGCAAATAAGGTCTCTGACAACTTAGCTAGGATTTCTCAGTCTCTAAGCCTGCAGGGCTGTGAAGCCGGGGAGCAATTCTGTTCCGGGAATCTACTAATCATAAAGTTTCCTTTGGGCACAGCCTGTGACATTCTCACTGCTGTATAACTCGATAGGGAACACAATCAACGCTATTCAGTAACATGACCACTTTCAAGGCTCACAAAAACGTAGCCGATTATTATATAAGAATCATATTCACCCAATATATCAGAAATGAAAACTGAACTTAAGCTGATTCCAAAAACATAATCTAATAAACTCTTCAACAAGAAAACAACGATAATAATAATAGTCAATATATTTTGTCTGCTTACTATGTTTCAGGCATAGTTCTAAGCTTTTGACATTCATCATCTCATTTCCTCTTACAATATCCCCCATTAGGTGATAAGCTGAATTACTAACCTTATTTGCAGATAAAGAAATTGCAGCTTAGAGATATTAAATACCTTCAAGTGTCTCTGGCTAGGAAAACCTAAAATTGCAACAACAACAACAAAAAAATCTAAGAGACAAAGGTAGGACTCAAATACAGGTGTCCAAGGCTTATAATCACTACACTATTCTGTATGATAAGCAAGCAGTTGAGGAAGAACTGGATCAAACACTTTCTGTATGAACTGAGGCAAGTCATTCTACATCTAAACACTGGGGACAATAATAGTTGCTGTCGTTTTTCTCATAAATGCCACAAAGAACAAACTTAAGACTGCTGCTGTGAAAGCACCTGGTGAATGAAAGAATATGTAATGTTTTAGATAACCATTATTTTCATCCAATTAACTTTTCAAATGAGTTGATTTGCTCACTGAACCTGAAGCACTTCAAGGACAATCAAAAAGGTCTTACCTAAAACCACAATCAGCAGTTTCCGGAATGCATCTTGTCATAGCCTTCTGAATAGCAAGCTTCTGGGTTACCTTCCTTTTCATAAGGAATGATAATGACCCTAAATCCAACCAAAACAGATGAATTTAAAATGCCTATCTGAATAACTGATTTCTAGGTTATATGGTTAAAACTAAAAATGCATCTGTCCTTCTTAGATCATTATCTTAGTGATTAAGGGCAGGCACAACACTGGGGTACGGTTGAATGTCTCTGTTGTAGGTATACACTGGCATGGCACATTTTTACTGCTCAGATCTATTCTGGAAGTTCCTAAAATACTCGATGGGAAATGCAAACAAAGAACGTGGCACAAATCTCATATTACTCACAGATTTCAAATGGACAAGCTGAGGCTACACTGCTACAGACCCTGCTCTCCTGTGAGTAAAGGACTGGATTCATACAGTGAGATAGATTTGGTGGTAGTGCAGATGATCTTGCCTCTCCTCAACCATCCCCCACACAGGTGGATGGTGGAGCCTCCTCCACTCCATTCGCTAACAGCCCTGCCTCTCACTTAAAACCCTAAGGCCAAGTGCCATGGATTCTAGGAAAAAACTCAGTACCAATGGAAATCCCCTTTCTAGGGATCTACATATACTTTTTCCGCTCAGGCCCTTCTATAGGAGGCAAAGGACTGAACATTTACACAAGAGTTTATTGTACTGAACCCCGACTGATACAAATACCTCCTGGGTTTGCTCTAAGAATTCAGGGAGGTCACGAGAGGACTAAGCAGCAGGGCCTGGCATGGGGTTAGTTTAGTCAGCACTTAATAAACATTGTTATCATCATCATTGTTGTCACCATTATTCCATTCCAAATGTGTGTCCATCTTGGCCCTTGGGATGCAGCTGAAAATGATAGACAGGCTTCATCCTCCAAAAGATCTTATGATCCAGAGGACTTAAAATGAGATTCATTTTTATGGTTGATTTTTAATGATCAATGATAGTTCTTTTGAAATAGTACTCTATTGTTTTTTTCGGAAAAATTAAAAGCTGGTCAACCACCACCACCAGTTCCCTCATTTTAATTTTTTTTATATCTATGAATACCAAAGCCTGGGAATCTCTGTTCTAGATGGCATCCCCAGTCCCCTGACATGATAGCCTTGTTCTCAGAGGCCAGGCCTCACGGCTCTGGGAGCAGACCCTGAGCTTCGTGAACCAGGAGAGCATAACTCCTTCTTCTATTACTCGCCCTTGACCCAGTGACTGGCAGGACCTGGTCTCAGGGAAGCAGGATGAATGAATGAACAACGAGGTGCCTTGACTGACACTGTTTTCCTGGCCCTGCATCTAGGCCAGTATTTTTCAACCATGCCTGGCATTAGAATCATCTGGGAGCTTTAAAAAATTCTGATGCCCAGAATTCAACTCCAGAGGTCATGATTTAATTAGTCTGGGGTGTACTCCTGACCTTTGTATTTTTTTAAGTCCCTTTGATCCCCTGTCATTGGCCTTAATAATCACTTCCTGCAGGACTCAATGCTATAACGATTAGCTACACGTATGTACAGCTACTAGAATGAATTGCTGTGGTCCCAGTCATCGGCCGAGAGGCAGCAACATCAACCAGTTTAAGTTTAGTCTTCCTTTTTTGCCTTTCCCACCCTTGGAGGGGCAGGCATCACAAGGTGTTGGGTGAAGACCCAGTGACCCAATGAGTTTGCAGAGGTTCCTCTTTTCCCCCTTTATTTCCAGGATCTGCCTCTTGGGCTTCACTGAAGCTGTCCCCCTGGCACTTGCCAAAGAGCTTGGTTCATTCTGACTTGTTGGGAGTGGCGGGAGTGAAATCCTTGGGAAAGACAGCCTCTGTGCAACCCCCTGCTCTTCAAGAACAGGTAGACATGTTGCTATTATTGTTTAAAAAATGTTTATTGCTGGAGCCTTTCATGTGTTCCTAATGTAGAGAGAGGAGTTTTGCATATTTCCATTTTGCTTCAGCAGGAGTCTCAGGTTATGGGAGCTGGCTCCTTCCTGTCCCAGGCAGCTTGGTGGCAGCAGATGGAATCAACTCCAGTCACTGTAGTCAAGGTTTCACACCTGGGCTGGGGAATCAGAGATGGAAAAGAGCCAGGTCCTGCCTTCCAAGTGTTCACAGCGTAGTCCAACAGGGCAATAATTACAGGGCAGCAAGGGTAACTGCAAACCCAGAAGCATTAACAGGGCAAAGGCAGATGGTGAGGAGAACCAACTCATTCTTTCCAGGTTGAGTAACACTGGAGTCTTCAATGGAGAATGGACATTTGCCAAGTGGAGAAGGAGGGGAAGGGCATGCCTGACAGAGGGTACAGTATTGGCAAAAGCACAGAGGCAGGTTGTGGGGCACACAGGGGGAGGGACAGCAGCAGAAGTCGGAAGAGGCCAGGTTGTGAAGGTCCGCCCAGCCAGGCTCAGGAACTGGAATTTGGTTCTGGGGGTATGAGAAGCCATGAAGTGTTTTTTAAAAGAATTAAAAAAATTTTTTTATTGAAATATAGTTGATTTACAATGTTGTGTTAGTTTCAGGTGTACAGCAAAGTGATTCAGTTTTATATATATATATTCTTTTTTAGATTCCTTCTAAAAAAAATTATTTATTTATTTGGCTGCACTGGATCTTCGTTGCAGCATGTGGGATCTTTAGTTGCTGCATGCGAGCTCTTAGTTGCGGCATGTGGGATCTTCTAGTTCCCTGACCAGGCATTGAACCTGGGCCCCCTGCATTGGGGGTCTTAGTCACTGGACCACCAAGGAAGTCCCTAGATTTTTTTCCATTATAGGTTATTACAAGATATTGAGTATAGTTCCCTGTGCTATACAGTAGGTCCTTGTTGTTTATCTATTTTATATATAGTAGTGTGTTAGTCCCAAACTCCTAATTTATCCCCCACCCCCCTTCCCCTTTGGTACCATAAGTTTGTTTTTGAGTCTGTGAGTCTATTTCTGTTTTGCAAATAAGTTCATTTGTATCTTTTTTTAGATTTCACATATAAGTGATATCATATAATATTTGTCTTTGTCTGACTTACTTCACTTAGTATGATAATCTCTAGGTCCATCCATGCCAAATGGCATTATTTCATTCTTCTTTTATGGCTGACTAATATTCCATTGTGTATACATACCACATCTTCTTTATCCATTCATCTGATGATGGACACTTAGGTTGTTTCCATGTCTTGGCTATTGTAAATAGAGCTGCTATGAACATTGGGGTGCATGTATCTTTTTGAATTATGGTTTTCTCCAGATATGTGCCTAAGATTGGGATCACTGGGTCATGTGGTAAGTCTATCTTTAGTTGTCTGAGGACCCTCCATACTGTTCTCCACAGTGGCTGCACCAATTTACATCCCCACCAACCGTGCAGGAGACTCCTTTTTTGCCATGGAGGGTTTTAAGCAAGACAATAAATTACTGGGATTTGCCTTGTGGTGGGATTCCAGGCAGGACCGGCATGGCGGAGGGCACAGGTGTGGATTCAGATGGCCCAGAGTCTGGGACTTCCCTGGTGGTCCAGTGGTTAAGACTCCTGGCTTCCATTGCGGGGGGAGTGGGTTCAATCCCTGTTTGGGGAAGATCCTGAATGCCTCAGAGTGAGGCAAAAAAAAAAAAAAAGTAGGTCAGATGGCCCAGATTCTTTTTTTTTTTTTTAACATCTTTATTGGAGTATAATTGCTTTACAATGTTATGTTAGTTTCTGCTTTGGCCCAGATTCTTATCCCAGCTGTGCTGCGTGAATGACCAACTATCCTTGGACTTGTCTCACTTCTTTGACCCTCATTGTCTTATAAAATGTGTATGATGATAAGTTATAATACTGTCCCAAGACTGTCCAGAGGCACAGATAGAGCAGGGGATATAAAGGAAATGTGAGAAATTGTGCTTGAGCAATTGTGCCTATTTTTGGTGCTGGGGTACAGGGTTTAGAATCCTTCTAAGTGCCAGAAAGGAAGAGGGGAAATATGAAGGAGGCTGGCTGTGCTCAGCGTGGCAGCAGATGTGAGGCCTTCTAACCCCCTGTAAAATCTGTGCTTCCCCCCACCCCTCTCTTGCAAGGCTTCTGTGCCCACTGTAGGTGGCTTGTCTAGGGTATTTTCCAGGCAGAGTCCATTTCTAGGGGACACATTGACTCCTCAGACTAACTGGACATTTCTCCTTCCTTCCCAGAGAGGGATGGGGGATAGGCAGCCTGCTCTTGGGAGCTACCAATGATGTGACTGCCTGTCCTGGTGCGAGGGAGATGTAAAAGTGGCATGCATGTGCCCCGAAGAACTTCATGGCTCCAAGGACACTCAGGCCAAAATCAAGAGAAGTTAAGAAATATAGCCAGGCTTCTTGCTGAGGTCAGTGGTTTAGATTACCACAAATGGGTTAGGGTAGGGTGGGTATGCCTACTGGGCAGCTCTAAGGATTGGGTAGGAGGGGTGACCACCATCTCAGTCACTTGTCCCTGCACGAGGCACTTAAGACTTTCTTCATTTCAAATTCCTGTCCTGCCACATACTTGCTGTGTGACCTTAGGAAAGTCCCACAACCTTTCTGGGCTTTACTTTCTTCATTTGCAAATGGAGGTTTTGAGATCCTTTATAGGTCTAAAGTTTTGTGATATTAATAACTACGCCTAATAATTGGAAATAAAATTGGACTTTAGTAATAAGAAATTATACTTGGATCAAGCAACTGGATATGGAACAATTTATTTTAATGTGTTTTAGGGTCCTCATTCTTCTCAAAGGCTTCTAGTTAGCTCATAGGCCTATGGTATGACTGGTGATTTGAACACAACTTGTGTGGGCCCAAGATGGAGGGAGTCTTAGCCTAGTGGTTTTCAAACTCTAGCAAGCATCGAAATAATAAATGCCCCAAACTTGAGGGAGCTGAGTGAGACTCTTCCTTATTGTGTTAGTTTGCTAGGTATGCCATAACAAAATACTACAGACTGGGTGGCTTAAACAACAGACATTAGTTTTCTCATAGTTCTGGAATCTGGAAGTTTAAGATTAAGGTGCCAGCAGGATTGGTTTCTCCTGAGGCCTCTCTCCTTGATTTGTCTCTGCCTTCTTGCTGTGTCTCCTCAGTGGCCCTTCCTCTGTGCATGCCCTCTCCTGGTGTCTTTCCCTCTTCTTATAAGGATATCAGTCCTATTGAACTAGGACCCCACCCTAATGACCTCATTTAACCTTAATTACTTCCTTAGAGGCCTTCTCTCCAGCTATAATCACATTGGGAGTTAAAGCTTCAATCTATACAGTCTATCATACACATTCAGACCATAACACTTACAACCAAAAAATCCTAGCATTGTGTGGAGGTAGAATTAATGCCAGAAGACCTGAGTTCAAGTTGACTCCTTCCCTGACTCAGCACTGCTCTTAGACTAGCTCCTTCCTTTTCTGGGCCTGGCTTTTAGAGTGCAATGAGGGGGTTTGAGCAGAACACCCCCGAAGGCCCCTTCCAGCTGAGTCATTCTAGGGTCCTAAGGGTCAGGACACAATCTCGGGTAAGAGGAGCCCAGTGGGTCCTGTGTCTGTGCCTTGAAGATTCCCAGGGCAGGGTTCACAGGTGGACTTAGGTGAGTGCGGTCTAGAGTTGCTGCCCTGCACAGTTTCTGGGTCTGATTTAAAAAATTTTCTCTTTGCAATGACTTCAGTGGCAGAATCCCTACTGCCACACTCTTATGGGGTTTCTTTCACACGCTCATGCCTTAATGGCTTTAGAAAACCACTCCCAATCAACCAGCTTGGATGTTGTAATCTTGCACAGACAAAAGAATGAGGCATTGGGCTTCTCTGGTGGCACAGTGGTTGAGAATCTGCCTGCCAAAGCAGGGGACACGGGTTCAAGTCCTGGCCTGGGAGGATCCCACAAGCCGCGGAGCAACTAGGCCCGTGAGCCACAACTACTGAGCCTGCATGTCTGGAGCCTGTGCTCCGCAACCAGAGAGGCCACGATAGTGAGAGGCCCGCACACCGCGATGAAGAGTGGCCCCCGCTTGCCACAACTAGAGAAAGCCCTCGCACAGAAACGAAGACCCAACACAGCCAAAAATAAATAAATTAAAAAAAAAAAAAAAAAAAAGAATGAGGCATTTCTCCAGGAATCCTAGTGTGGGGAGAAAAGCACCAGGCTGGGGGACAGGAGTCTCAGGTCCCAGCTCTGTTACATACTTACCTATATAGCCTTGGACAGACGTTCCTGGCTTTGGAACTCAGTCTCCCTCTCTGTAAAATGGATTAGGGTAAGCTCATTGTCCTCTGGGCAGCAGGGATGGGAGATGTACCCCTCCCCCCCCAGCTCTATTGAGATATAATTGATATATATAGCACTTCTGTAAGTTCAAGGTCTACAATGTGCAAATTTGATACACTTATATTGCAATAAGATTACCACCACAGCGTTTGTAACACCTCCATCACATCACATGACTACTATTTCTTTTTTTTTGGTGAGAACATTTAAGACCTACTCTCTTAGCAACTTCCAAGTATATAATACATTATTATTAACTATAATCACCATGCTGTACATCAGATCCCCAGAACTTATCCTTTTTATAACTAGGAGTTTATACCCTTTGACCAACATCTACCCATTTCCCCCACCCACTGGCCCCTGGTAACCACCATTCTAGTCTCTGTTTCTTTGAGTTTGACTATCTTAGATTCCACATATAAGTGAGATCATACAGTATTTGTCTGTCTCTGTCTGGTTTATTTCACTTAGCATAATGTTCTGAGGTCCATCCATGTTGCAAACGGCAGGATTTCCTTCTTTCTTATGGCTGGATGATATTGCACTATGTATATATAAATACCATAACTTCTTTATCCATTCATTTGTTGACAGACACTTAGGTTGTTTCCATATCTTGGCTATTGTGAATAATGCTGCAGTGAACATGGGGGTGCAGATAGGGAGATAGTTGAGTCCTCTTTGACATGGATGTCTTATGATTCTTCACTCACTCTAAGAGCAACTCTTTTCTTTTCATATTCAAATAGCTTGCCCCTTGCATCTCTTTTCTCTTTTACCCCATCAAGTGGGCATCACTCAAAGTTCTTTTTAAGATTTTACGACTTTTCTGAAATTTTTTTCCAAGCCTGACTTGCTCTTTGATCCAGCCTTTGTGTTTTTCTTTGGTGGTGTGGGTAGGAGGGGAGCGGACCGCTCGGGGTGAAGGCTTCCTTCTGGGCCACTGACAGCTGCTGTGGCCACACAGGGGTAGCACTGCTGCTGCTGTTTCTGCAGAGGCAGAGTTAGGTTTTGATCATATTACTCTGGTTTGAGAGCTGTTGTCTGGCTGCTCATGGGACAAGGACTTTGAGTTTCTTTGTGTATCACCCTGTAAAGAATTTTCCTTGCCACTTCACACTGGACCCTAAACTCTTTGAAGGGATGGGCAGCTGCAATGCTGTTGAGTTTGAGTGCTGACAAATGACTAGAAGATCAGAAACTGGGGTATAGGAGATGGGAACCCTCCTTTATTCATACATACTATTTGTAGGAACTCTCACATTAGTGCCCTAATCCTTGAACCTTAATTTGTGCTTATTTCCCAGGGCTGCTGTAACAAAGCACCTCAAACTAGGTGACTTCAAACAACAGATATCAAGGTGTCACAGGGCCATACTCTCTCTGAAACCTGTAGGGAAGAATCCTTCCTTGCCTCTTCCCAGCTTCTGGCAGTTGCTGGCGATCCTTGGTGTTCCTCAATTTGCAGCTGCATCACTTCCATCTCTGTCTCTGCCATTACATGGCATTTTTTCTTCGTGTGTCTGTGTGTTTTCTTATAAGGACACCAATCATATTGGATTCAGGGCTCGCCCTGCTCCAGTATGACCTCATTTTAACTAATTGTATCAGCTATGACCCTGTTTCCAAATAAGGTCACATTTTCTGGTTCTGGGGGTTAGGACTTAAACATGTTTTTTAGCAGGGGAACACAATTTAATGCATATCATCACTATAAGTGAGATCCTGATTTTTAAATTTAATTTAATTTAATTTTTTTTTATTTTGGGCTGTATTGGGTCTTCGTTGCTGTGTGTGGGCTTTCTCTAGTTGTGGCAAGCGGGGGCTACACTTCGTTGTGATGCACGGGCTTCTCCTTGTGGTGGCTTCTCTTGTTCTGGATCATGGGTTCTAGGCATACGGGCTTCAGTAGTTGTGGCTCACAGGCTCTAGAGCACAGGCTCAGTAGTTGTGGCACACGGGCTTAGTTGCTCCACAGCATGTGGGATCTTCCCAGACCAGGGCTCGAACCCGTGTCCCCTGCATTTGCAGGTGGATTCTTAACCACTGTGCCACCAAGGTAGTCCCAGATATCCTGATTTTTATAGATGAGAAAACAGGTTCAGAGGAGTTTGTGACTCCTATAAATTCATATATATGGCAAGTGGCAGAGTCAGAATTTAGAGTGTAATTCTGGTTCTGATACCCATGCACGCTCCACTGTGACAGAACATTTCCATTCACAGCCTGTGGACCACCTGGATCAGAAGCACCTGGGGTTGAGAGGGCTGCTAAAACACACCTGGGACTGGGGAATCTGCATTTTTTTTAAAGCTGTTTTATTTTATTTATTTATTTAAAAAATTTTTTTAGCTTTGTTGTAGTTCACCTTTTTTTCCAATGTTTTATTTTATTTTATTTTTTTAACAACTTTATTGGAGTATAATTGCTTTACAATGGTGTGTTAGTTTCTGCTTTATAACAAGGTGAATCAGCTATACATATACATATATCCCCATATCTCCTCCCTCTTGCGTCTCCCTCCCACCCTCCCTATCCCACCCCTCAAGTGGTCACAAAGCACTGAGCTGTTCTCCCTGTGCTATGCGGCTGCTTCCCACTAGCTATCTATTTTACATTTGGTAGTATATATAAGTCAATGCTAGTCTCTCACTTTGTCCCAGCTTACCCGTCCGCCTCCCCATGTCCTCAAGTCCATTCTCCACATCTGTGTCCTTATTCCTGTCCTGCCCCTAGGTTCATCAGAACCATTTATTTATTTATTTTTAGTTTCCATATATATGTGTTACCATACGGTATTTGTTTTTCTCTTTCTGACTTACTTCACTCAGTATGACAGACTCTAGTTCCCTCCACCTCACTGCAAACAACTCAATTTCATTTTTTTTATGGCTGAATATTAGTCCATTGTATATATGTGCCACATCTTCTTTATCCTTTCATCTGTCGATGGACACTTAGGTTGCTTCCATGTCCTGGCTATTGTAAACAGAGCTGCAATGAACATTGTGGTAAATGACTCTTTTTGATTTATGGTTTTCTCAGGGTATATGCCCAGTAGTGGGATTGCTGGGTCATATGGTAGTTCTATTTTTAGTTTTTAAAGGAAACTCCATACTGTTCTCCATAGTGGCTGCATCAATTTACATTCCCACCAACAGTGCAAGAGGGTTCCCTTTTCTCCACACCCTCTTCAGCATTTCTTGTTTGTAGATTTTTTGATGATGGCCATTCTGACGGGTGAGAGGTGATACCTCATTGTAGCTTTGATTTGCATTTCTCTAATGATTAGTGATGTTGAGCATTCTTTCATGTGTTTGTTGGCAATCTGTATATCTTCTTTGGAGAAATGTCTATTTAGGTCTTCTGCCCATTTTTGGATTGGGTTGTTTGTGTTTTTGATATTCAACTGAATGAGCTGCTTGTAAATTTTGGAGATTAATTCTTTGTCAGTTGCTTCATTTGCAAATATTTTCTCCCATTCTGAGGGTTGTCTTTTCATCTTTTTTAAGCTTTTGAGTTTCATTAGGTCCGATTTGCTTATTTTTGTTCTTATTTCCATTTCTCCAGGAGATGGGTCAAAAAGGATGTTGCTGTGATTTTTGTCATAGAGTGTTCTGCCTATGTTTTCCTCTAAGAGTTTTATAGTGTCTGGCATTACATTTAGGTCTTTAATCCATTTTGAGTTTATGTTTGTGTACGGTGTTAGGGAGTGTTCTAATTTCATTCTTTTACATGTAGCTGTTCAGTTTTCCCAGCATCACTTCTTGAAGAGGCTGTCTTTTCTCCATTCTAAAATCTTGCCTCCTTTATCAAAATAAGGTGACCATAAGTGCGTGCGTTTACCTCTGGGCTTTCTATCCTGTTCTATTGATCTATATTTCTGTTTTGTGCCAGTACCATACTGTTTTGATTACTGTAGCTTTGTAGTATACTCTGAAGTCTGGGAGCCTATTCCTCCAGCTCCGTTTTTCTTTCTCAAGATTGCTTTGGCTATTCGGGGTCTTTTGTGTTTCCATACAAATTGTGAAATTTTTTCTTTTAGTTCTGTGAAAAATGCCAGTGATACTTTGATAGGGATTGCATTGAATCTGTAGATTGCTTTGGGTAATATAGTCATTTTCACAATGTTGATTATTCCAATCCAAGAACACGGTCTGTCTCTCCATCTGTTTATATCATCTTTAATTTCTTTCATCTGTGTCTTATAGTTTTCTGAATACAGGTCTTTTCTCTCCTCAGGTAGGTTTATTCCTAGATATTTTATTCTTTTTGTTGCAATGGTAAATGGAAGTGTTTCTTTAATTTTCTTTCAGATTTTTCATCATTAGTGTATAGGAATGCAAGAGACTTCTGTGCATTAATTTTGTATCTTGCTATTTTACCATAATCATTGATTACCTCTAGTAGTTTTCTGGTAGCATCTTTGGGATTCTCTATGTATAGTATCATGTCATCTGCAAACAGTGACAGCTTTACTTCTTCGTTTCCAATTTGGATTCCTTTTATCTCTTTTTCTTCTCTGATTGCTGTGGCTAATACTTCCAAAATTATGTTGAATAATAGTGGTGATAGTGGGCAACCTTGTCTTGTTCCTGATCTTAGTGAAAATGGTTTCAGTTGTTCACCATTGAGAATGATGTTGTCTGTTGGTTTGTCATATATAACCTTTATTATGTTGAGGTAAGTTCCCTCTATGCCTACTTTCTAGAGGGTCTTTATCATAAATGGGTGTTTAATTTTGTCAAAAGGTTTTTCTGCAACTATTGAGATAATCATATAGTTTTTCTCCTTCAATTTGTTTATATGGTGTATCACATTGATTGATTTGTGTATATTGAAGAACCTTTGCATTCCTGGGATAAACTGCACTTGATCATGGTGTATGATCCTTTTAATGTGCTGCTGGATTCTGTTTGCTAGTACTGTGTTGAGGATTTTTGCATCTATGTTGATCAGTGATATTGGCCTGTAGTTTTCTTTCTCTGTCACATGTTTGTCTGGTTTTGGTATCAGGGTGATGGTGGTCTCATAGAATGACTTTGGGAGTGTTCCTCCCTCTGCTGTATTTTGGAAGAGCTTGAGAAGGATAAGTGTTAGCTCTTCTCTAAATGTTTGATAGAATTTGCCTTTGAAGCCATCTGGTCCTGGGCTTTTGTTTGTTGGAAGATTTTTAATCACAGTTTCAATTTCAGTGCTTGTGATTGGTCTGTTCATAGTTTCTATTTCTTCCTGGTTCAGTCTCAGCAGGTTGTGCATTTCTAGGAATTTGTCCATTTCTTCCAGGTTGTCCATTGTATTGGTCTGTTCATATGTTTTATTTGTGATTGGTCTGTTCATATTTTGTATTGGCATAGAGTTGCTTGTAGTAATCTCTCATGATCGTTTGTATTTCTGCAGTGTCAGTTGTTACTTCTCCTTTTTCATTTCTAATTCTATTGATTTGAGTCTTCTCCTTTTTTTTATTGATCAGTCTGGCTAATGGTTTATCAGTTTTGTTTATCTTCTCAAAGAACCAGCTTTTAGTTTTATTGATCTTTGCTACTGTTTCCTTCATTTCTTTTTCATTTATTTCTGATCTGATCTTTATGATTTTTTTTTTAAACATCTTTATTGAAGTATAATTGCTTTACAATGGTGTGTTACTTTCTGCTTTATAACAAAGTGAATTATGATTTCTTTACTTCTGCTAACTTTAGAGTTTTTTTGTTCTTCTTTCTCTAATTGCTTATGTGTAAGGTTAGGTTGTTTACTTGTGATGTTTCTTGTTTCTTGAGGTAGGATTGTATTGCTATAAACTTCCCTCTTAGAGCTGCTTTTGCTGCATCCCATACGTTTTGGGTCATTGTGTTTTCATTGTCATTTGTTTTGAGGTATTTTTTGATTTCTTCTTTGATTTCTTCAGTGATCTCCTGGTTATTAAGTAGTGTATTGTTTAGTCTCCATGTGTTTGTATTTTTAAAAGATTTTTTCCTGTAATTGATATCTAGTCTCATAGCATTGTGATTGGAAAAGATACTTGATAAGATTTCCATTTTCTTAAATTTACCAAGGGTTGATTTGTGACCCAGGATATGAATTATCCTGGAGAATGTTCCATGAGCAGTTGAGAAGTGTATTCTGTTGTTTTTGGATGTAATGTCCTATAAATATCAATTAAGTCCATCTTGTTTAATGTATCATTTAAAGCTTGTGTTTCCTGATTTATTTTCATTTTGGATGATCTGTCCATTGGTGAAAGTGGGGTGTTAAAGTCCCCTACTATGATTGTGTTACTGTCGATTTCCCCTTTTATGGCTGTTAGCATTTGCCTTATGTATTGAGGTGCTCCTATGTTGGGTGCATAAAGATTTACAGTTGTTATATCTTCTTCTTGGATTGATACCTTGATCATTATGTAGGGTTCTTCTTTGTCTCTTGTAATAGTCTTTATTTTAAAGTCTATTTTGTCTGACATGAGAATTGCTATTCCAGCTTTCTTTTGATTTCCATTTGCATGGAATATCTTTTTCCATCCCCCTCACTTTCAGTCTGTATGTGTCCCTAGGTCTGAAGTGGGTCTCTTGTAGACAGCACATATACGGGTCTTGTTTTTGTGTCCATTCAGTCAGTCTATGTCTTTTGGATGGAGCATTTAATCCAGTTACATTTAAGGTAATTATCAATATGTATGTTCCTATTACCATATTCTTAATTGTTTTTGGGTTGTTATTGTAGATCTTTTCCTTCTCTTGTGTTTCCTGCCTAGAGAAGTTCCTTTAGTATTTGTTGTAAAGCTGGTTTGGTGGTGCTGAATTGTCTTAACTTTTGCTTGTCTGTAAAGGTTTTAATTTCTCCGTTGAATCTGAATGAGATCCTTGCTGTGTAGAGTAATCTTGGTTGCAGGTTTTTCTCTTTCATCACTTTAAATATGTCCTGCCACTCCCTTATGTCCTGCAGAGTTTCTGCTGGAAGATCAACTGTTAACCTTATGGGGATTCCCTTGTATGTTATTTGTTGTTTTTCCCTTGCTGCTTTTAATATTTTTTCTTTATATTTAATTTTTGATAGTGTGATTAATATGTGTCTTGGTGCGTTTTTCCTTGGATTTATGCTGTATGGGACTCTCTGTGCTTCCTGGACTTGATTAACTATTTCCTTTCCCATATTAGGGAAGTTTTCAACTATAATCTCTTCAAATATTTTCTCGGTCCCTTTCTTTTTCTCTTCTTCTTCGGGACCGCTATAATTCGAATGTTGGTGCGTTTAATGTTGTCCCATAGGTCTCTGAGACTGTCCTCAACTCTTTTCATTCTTTTTTCTTTATTCTGCTCTGCAGTAGTTATTTCCACTA
Organism: Eubalaena glacialis; assembly: GCF_028564815.1. Lineage (NCBI taxonomy): Eukaryota > Metazoa > Chordata > Mammalia > Artiodactyla > Balaenidae > Eubalaena > Eubalaena glacialis. The sequence goes on along the minus strand of NC_083734.1, from coordinate 36,985,306 downwards.
TTTTATCTTCCAGGTCCCTTATCCATTTTTCTACCTCAGTTATTCTGCTATTGATTCCTTGTAGAGAATTTTAAATTTCATTTATTGTGTTGTTCATCATTGTTTGCTCTTTATTTCTTCTACATCCTTGTTAAACGTTTCTTATATTTTCTCCATTCTGTTTCCAAGATTTTGGATCATCTTTACTATCATTACTCTGAATTCTTTTTCAGGTAGACTGCCCATTTCCTCTTCATTTGTTTGGTCTAGTTGGTTTTTACCTTGCTCCTTCATCTGTTGTGTTTCTCTGTCTTCTCATTTTGGTTAACTTACTGTGTTTGGGGTCTCCTTTTCACAGGCTGCAGTTTTGTAGTTCCTGTGGTTTTTGGTGTCTGCTCTCAGTGGGTAAGGTTGGTTCAGTGGGTTGTGTAGGCTTACTGGTGGAGGGACTAGTGCTTGTGTTCTGGTGGATGAGGCTGGATCTTGTCTTTCTGGTGGGTAGGACCATGTCCGGTGGTGTGTTTTGAGGTGTCTGTGACCATGTTATGAGTTTAGGTAGCCTCTCTGCTAATGGGTGTGTTTGTGTTCCTGTCTTGCTAGTTGTTTGGCATAGGGTGTCCAGCACTGTATCTTGCTGGTTGTTGAGTGGAGCTGGGTCTTAGCATTGAGATGGAGCTCTCTGGGAGAGCTTTCGCTGTTTGATATTATGTGGACCCGGAAGGTGTCTGGTGGACCAATGTCCTGAACTCAGCTCTCCCACCTCAGAGGCACAAACCTGACACCAGTCAGAGCCCCAAGACCCTGTCAGCTACACGGCTCAGAAGAAAAGGGGGAAAAAAAGAAAGAAAGACAGAAAAAAATAAAGTAGACTAAAATAAAGTTATTCAAATAAAAAATTATTAAAAATAAAAAATGTTAACAAGTAATAAAAGAAAAAAAAATGGACAGGCTGAACCCTAAGACAAATGGTAAAAGCAAAGCTATACAGACAAAATCACACAAAGAAGTATACACATACACACTCACAAAAAGAGAAAAAGGAAAAAAAATACATATATCCTTGCTCCCGAAGTCCACTGCCTCAATTTTGGGTTGACTCGTTGTCTATTCAGGTATTCCACAGATACAGGGTACATCAAGTTGATTGTGGAGATTTAATCCGCTGCTTCTGATGCTGCTGGGAGAGATTTCCCTTTCTCTTCTTTGTTTGCACAGCTCCTGGGGTTCAGCTTTGGATTTGGCCCTGCCTCTGCGTGTAGGTTGACTGAGGGCGTCTGTTCCCCACCCAGACAGGAAGGGGTTAAAGGAGCGGCTGATTAGGGGGCTCTGGCTCACTCAGGCTAGTTGGAGGGAGGGCTACGGAATGCGGGGCAAGCCTGCGGTGGCAGAGGCCAGCATGACGTTGCAACAGCCTGAGGCATGCCATGTGTTCTCCCGGAGAAGTTGTCCCTGGACAGGGGACCCTGGCAGTGGCGGGCTGAACAGGCTCCCGGGAGGGGAGGTGTGGATAGTGACCTGTGCTCGCACACAGGCTTCTTGGTGGCTGCAGCAGCAGCCTTAGCGTTTTATGCCCGTATCTGGTGTCTGTGCTGATAGCCGCGGCTCGCGCCTGTCTCTGGAGCTCCTTTAGGTGGTGCTCTGAATCCCCTCTCCTCGCGCACCTCAAAACAATTGTCTCTTGCCTCTTAGGGAGGTCCAGACTTTTCCCCAGACTCCCTTCCAGCTAGCTATGGTGCACTACTCCCCTTCAGGCTGTGTTCACGCAGTCAACCCCAGTCCTCTCCCTGGGATCTGACCTCCGAAGTCTGAGCCTCAGCTCCCAGCCCCCACCCGCCCCAGCAGATGAGCAGACAAGCCTCTCAGGCTGGTGAGTGCTGGTTGGCACTGATCATCTGTGCGGGAATCTCTCCGCTTTGGCCTCTGCACCCCTCTTGCTGCGCTCTCCTCCGTGGCTTTGAAGCTTCCCCTCCCAACCCCCCGCCTCCGCCAGTGAGGCGGCTTCCTAGTGTGTGGAAACCTTACCTCCTTCACAGCTCCGTCCCAGAGGTGCAGGTCCTGTCCCTATTCTTTTCTCTGTTTTTTCTTTTGACTTACCCAGGTACGTGGGGAGTTTCCTGCCTTTTGGGAAGTCTGAGGTCTTCTGCCAGCATTCAGTAGGTGTTCTGTAGGAGTTTTTCCACATGTAGATGTATTTCTGATGTATTTGTGGGGAGAAAGGTGATCTCTACATCTTACTCTTCTGCCATCTTGAAGGTCTCCCTGGAATCTGTATTTTTAATGAGCTGTCTAGATGCTTCTGAGGCATGTTAAAATTTGGGAACTCTTGCATTACATCTTGGTTCCTCTCTTGGGCTGAGGGAGGTGCTGAGATGAACAGCTGCTGGTTGTGCAGATGGGAAGTGTTGGGTGGGTGAGTGGGTAGGTAGTAAGAGCCAAAGGCTAAACCAGTGGTTCTCTAATTATGCTGTGCATATACACCATCTGGGGATCTTGTTAAAATCCAGATTCAGATTTAATAGGTGCAGGGTGGGAGCTGTAATTCTGCATTTCTTTTTTTTTTTCTTCCAGTTTCATTGAGATATGATTGACATACAGCACTGTATAAATATTTGGTGTACAATGTAATGATTTAACTTACATACACCATGAAATAATTATCACAGTAAGTTTAGTGAATATCCGTCATCTCATATAGATATGAAACTAAAGAAACAGAAAAATTTTTAAATTTTTAAATTTTTATTTTTGGCTGTGTTGGGTCTTTGTTGCTGTGCGTGGGCTTTCTCTAGTTGCGGCGAGTGGGGGCTACTCTTCATTGTGGTGTGCGGGCTTCTCATTGTGGTGGCTTCCTTTGTTGTGGAGCATGGGCTTTAGGCACACGGGCTTCAGTAGTTGTGGTGCGTGGGCTCAGTAGTTGTGGCTCATGGGCTCTAGAGTGCAGGCTCAGTAGCTGTGGTGCACGAGCTTAGTTGCTCTGCGGCATGTGGGATCTTCCCGGACCAGAGATCAAAACTGTGTCCCCTGCATTGGCAGGCGGATTCTTAATCACTGTGCCACCAGGGAAGTCCCTAGAAAAATTTTTTCCTAGAACTCTTAGGATTTACTCTCTTAACAACTTTCACATATAACATAGAACAGTGTTAATTATTTTGACCATGTTGTACATTACTTCCCTAGCACTTATTTCTCTTATAACTGGAAGTCTGTTTCTGCGTTCCTAACAAGCTCACAGGTGATGCCAATGCTGATGCTGAGGTTCCATGGACCTCACTTTGAGGGATCTCAGGGGCTGTCCTAGATGAGACACAGTGGATGGATTCTCAATTCTGGCTGCACATTCAGACCCTTGGTGAATTTTTGATATACCAATCTTCAGGTCCCATCCCGAGAGAATACTGATATTTTGTAAAAGCTCCTCCGGTAATTCCATTGTGTGGCCAAGGTTAAGAACCACTATTTTAAAGCAAGGGGAGGGGCAAAAGAATGTACATGCAGAAAGCTTGTCAGCTTTTTTGTTGCCCTGTACTTCTTCCTTTGGAAAGTTTCTGTCTCACGCCACTGACTTGCCACTGCTGATCTTGAGGCAGACTTCAGAGCCAAGGAACCAGTCTGATTCACCTGGCTGAAGGGGCTGGGACAAGGGGCTGTTCCTGTGCCCTGATGGTGTTTACCCCATACAACAAGGTGCTGGGTTGCTGGCTGATGGGTGTGAGAGTTTTCTCAGGGGCTCTGGAACTCAGAACATTGTTATTTTCTAGCTGGAGATCAGATCCCTGATTTTCTCATTTAACGTATCACCTGCCCCGCCCACCAGCCTTCTGCTCTCATATTCACTAGCTCACCTCCACCACTCCTAGCTTTGGGCGGCTTCTCTGATGAACCCCCATATCCGAGCAGTTCACACTGGCTAGAGGCAGCTCCAGGTGCAAGACATGGATTGTGCTTATTTAACCCCTCCCCCAAACATCTCCCCCACTTTTAACCTGGATTTGCCCCCAAAGCCTCTGATCTCAACCATCATACTATACTAAAACTGTTTACTGGCCCCTGTGGTGGGAAGTAATTTAGAGTGGCAATTAAGAGCTTTGACCTCAGACCAATCACCTTATCTTTGATAAAGGAAGCAAGAATATACAATGGAGAAAAGAGAGCCTATTCAGTAAGTGGTGCTGGGAAAACTGGACAGCTACATGTAAAAGGATGAAATTAGAACATTCCCTAACACCATACACAAAATTAAACTCAAAATGGATTAAAGACTTAAATGTAAGGTCAGACATTATAAAACTCTTTCAGGAAAACATAGGAAGAACACTCTATGACATAAATCACAGCAATATCCTTTTTGACCCACCTCCTAGATAAATGGAAATAAAAACAAAAATAAACAAATGGGACCTAATGAAACGTAAAAGCTTTTGCACAGCAAAGGAAACCATAAACAAGACGAAAAGACAACCCTCAGAATGGAAGAAAATATTTGCAAATGAAGCAACTGACAAAGGAATAATCTCCAAAATATACAAGCAGCGCATGCAGCTCAATATCAAAAAAAAAAAAAAAAAACCCAATCTAAAAATGGGCAGAAGACCTAAATAGACATTTGTCCAAAGAAGATATACAGATTGCCAACAAACACATGAAAGGATGCTCAACATCACTAACCATTAGAGAAATGCAAATCAAAACTACAATGATATATCATCTCACACCAGTCAGAATGGCCATCAACAAAAAATCTACAAACAATAAATGCCGGAGAGGGTGTGGAGAAAAGGGAACCCTCTTGCACTGTTGGTGGGAAAGTAAATTGATACAGCCACTATGGAGAACAGTATGGAGGTTCCTTAAGAAACTAAAAATAGAACTACCATATGACCCAGGGATCCTGCTACTGGGCATATACCCTGAGAAAACCATAATTCAAAAAGAGTCATGTGGTGAAATGGAGGATCTCTGGAGTGTGGAGATCTGGAGTTTGGAGATCCTGACATCCTGATGATACCCTGACAGACTCAGAATCACAAAGAAGAGTCTTCTGATCATCACCATGTGGATGAAAGGCTCTTGGTGCTCCAGCCAGGCGTCAAGGCTGTGCCTCTGAAGTAGGAGAACCAAGTTCAGGACACTGGTCCACAAGAGACCTCCCAGCTCCACATAAAATCAAATGGTGAAAATCTCCCAGAGATCTCCATCTCAACGCCAAGACCCAGCTTCACTCAACGACCAGCAAGCTACAGTGCAGGACACCCTATGCCAAACAACTAGCAAGACAGGAACACAACCCCATCCATTAGCAGAGAGGCTGCCTAAAATCATAATAAGGCCATAGACACCCCAAAACACACCACGAGACGTGGACCTGCCACCAGAAAGACAAGATCCAGCCTCATCCACCAGAACACAGGTACTAGTCCCCTTCACTAGGAATCCTACACAACCCACTGAACCAACCTTAACCACTGCGGACAGATATCAAAAACAACAGGAACTACGAACCTGCAGTCTGCTAAAAGGAGACTGCAAACACAGTAAGTTAAGCAAAATGAGAAGACAGAAAAACACACAACAGATGAAGGACCAAGGCAAAAACCCACCAGACCTAACAAATGAAAAGGAAATAGGCAGTCTACCTGAAAAAGAATTCAGAACGTTAGTAAAGATGATCCAAAATCTTGGAAATAGAATAGAGAAAATACAAGAAATGTTTAACAAAGATCTAGAAGAACTAAAGAGTAGACAAACAGTGATGAACAACACAATAAATGAAATTAAAAATTCTCTAGAAGAGATCAATAGCAGAATAACTGAGGCAGAAGAATGGATAAGTGACCTGGAAGGTAAAATAGTGGAAATAACTACTGCAGAGCAGAATAAAGAAAAAAGAATGCAAAGAATTGAGGACAGTCTCAGAGACATATGGGACAACATTAAACGCACCAACATTCGAATTACAGGGGTCCCAGAAGAAGAAGAGAAAAAGAAAGGGACTGAGAACATAGTTGAAGAGATTATAGTTGTGAATTTTCCTAATTTGAGAAAGGAAATAATTAATCAAGTCCAGGAAGCACAGAGAATCCCATACAGCATAAATCCAAGGAAAAACACGCCAAGACACATATTAATCAAACTATCAAAAATTAAATACAAAGAAAAAATATTAAAAGCAGCAAGGGAAAAACAACAAATAACACACAAGGGAATCCCCATAAGATTAACAGCTGACCTTTCAGCAGAAACTCTGCAAGTCAGAAGGGAGTGGCAGGACATATTTAAAGTGATGAAAGGGAAAAACCTACAACCAAGATTACTCTACCCAGCAAGGATCTCATTCAGATTCAACAGAGAAATTAAAACCTTTACAGATGAGCAAAAGGTAAGAGAATTCAGCACCACCAAACCAGCTTTACAACAAATGCTAAAGGAACTACTTTAGGCAGGAAACACAAGAAAAGGAAAAGACCTACAATAAAAAACCCAAAACAATTAAGAATATGGTAACAGGAACATACATATCGATAATTACCTTAAATGTAAATGGATTAAATGCTCCAACCAAAAGACATAGACTGGCTGAATGGATATAAAAACAAGACCCATATATATGCTGTCTACAAGAGACCCACTTCAGACCTAGGGACACATACAGACTGAAAGTGAAAGGATGGAAAAAGATATTCCATGCAAATGGAAATCAAAGAAAGCTGGAGTAGCAATTCTCACATCAGACAAAAGAGACTTTAAAATAAAGACTATTACAAGAGACAAAGAAGGACACTATATAATGATCAAGGGATCGATCCAAGAGGAAGGTATAACAATTGTAAATATTTATGCACCCAACATAGGAGCACCTCAATACATGAGGCAAATACTAACAGCCATAAAAGGGGAAATCGACAGTAACACAATCATAGTAGGGGACTTTAACACCCCACTTTCACCAATGGACAGATCATCCAAAATGAAAATAAATAAGGAAACACAAGCTTTAAATGATACATTAAACAAGGTGGACTTATATGATATATATAGGACATTCCATCCAAAAAGAAGAGAATACACATTCTTCTCAAGTGCTCATGGAACATTCTCCAGGATAGATCATATCTTGGGTCACAAATCAAGCCTTGGTAAATTTAAGAAAATTGAAATCATATCAAGTATCTTTTCTGACCACAACACTATGAGACTAGATATCAATTCCAGGAAAAAATCTGTAAAAAATACAAACACATGGAGGCTAAACAATACATTACTTAATAACCAAGACATCACTGAAGAAATCAAAGAGGAAATCAAAAAATACCTAGAAACAAATGACAATGGAGACACGACGACCCAAAACCTATGGGATGCAGCAAAAGCAGTTCTAAGAGGGAAGTTTATAGCAATACAAGCCTACATCAAGAAACAGGAAACATCTCGAATAAACACCTAACCTTGCACCTAAAGCAATTAGAGAAAGAAGAACAAGAAAACCCCAAAGTTAGCAGAAGGAAAGAAATCATAAAGATCAGATCATGAATAAATGAAAAAGAAATGAAGGAAACAATAGCAAAGATCAATCAAACTAAAAGCTGGTTCTTTGAGAAGATAAACAAAATTGATAAACCATTAGCCAGACTGATCAATAAAAAAAGGGAGAAGACTCAAATCAATAGAATTAGAAATGAAAAAGGAGAAGTAACAACTGACACTGCAGAAATACAAACGATCATGAGAGATTACTACAAGCAACTCTATGCCAATAAAATGGACAACCCAGAAGAAATGGACAAATTCTTAGAAATGCACAACATTCCGATACTGAACCAGGAAGAAATAGAAAATATAAACAGAACAATCACAAGCACTGAAATTGAGACTGTGATTAAATATCTTCCAACAAACAAAAGCCCAGGACCAGATGGCTTCAGAGGAGAATTTTATCAAACATTGAGAGAAGAGCTAACACCTATCCTTCTCAAACTCTTCCAAAATATAGCAGATGGAAGAACACTCCCAAACTCATTCTATGAGGGCATCATCACCCTGATACCAAAACCAGAAAAACATGTCACAGAGAAAGAAAACTACAGGCCAATATCACTGATCAACATAGATGCAAAAATCCTCAACAAAATACTAAGAAACAGAATCCAACAGCACATTAAAAGGATCATACACCATGATCAAGTGGGGTTTATCCCAGGAATGCAAGGATTCTTCAATATACGCAAATCAATCAATGTGATACACCATATTAACAAACTGAAGGAGAAAAACCATATGATCATCTCAATAGATGCAGAGAAAGCTTTTGACAAAATTCAACACCCATTTATGGTAAACACCCTCCAGAAAGCAGGCATAGAAGGAACTTTCCTCAACATAATAAAGGCCATATATGACAAACCCACAGCCAACACCATCCTCAATGGTGAACAACTGAAACCATTTCCACTAAGATCAGGAACAAGACAAGGTTGCCCACTCTCACCACTATTATTCAACATAGTTTTGGAAGTGTTAGCCACAGCAATCAGAGAAGAAAAAGAAATAAAAGGAATCCAAATCGGAAAAGAAGAAGTAAAGCTGTCACTGTTTGCAGATGACATGATACTATACATAGGGAATCCTAAAGATGCTACCAGAAAACTACTAGAGGTAATCAATGAATTTGGTAAAGTAGCAAGATACAAAATTAATGCACAGAAATCTCTAGCATTCCTATACACTAATGATGAAAAATCTGAAAGTGAAATTAATGATACACTCCCATTTACCATTGTAACAAAAAGAATAAAATACCTAGGAATAAACCTACCTAAGGAGACAAAAGACCGGTATGCAGAAAATTATAAGACACTGATGAAAGAAATTAAAAATGATACAAATAGATGGAGAGATATAACACGTTGTTGGATTGGAAGAATCAACATTGTGAAAATGACTCTACTACCCAAAGCAATCTACAGATTCAATGCAATCCCTATCAAACTACCATTGGCATTTTTCACAGAACTAGAACAAAAAATTTCACAATTTGTATGGAAACACAAAAGCCCCCAAATAGCCAAAGCAATCTTGAGAAAGAAAAACAGAGCTGGAGGAATCAGGCTCCCTGACTTCAGACTATACTACAAAGCTACAGTAATCAAGACAGTATGGTACTGGCACAAAAACAAAAATATAGATCAATGGAACAGGATAGAAAGCCCAGAGATAAACCCACACACATATGGTCGCCTTATCTTTGATAAAGGAGACAAGCATATACAGTGGAGAAAAGACAGCCTCTTCAATAAGTGGTGCTGGGTAAACTGGACAGGTATATATAAAAGTATGAAATTAGAACACTCCCTAATGCCATACACAAAAATAAACTCAGAATGGATTAAAGACCTAAATGTAAGGACAGACACTCTAAAACTCTTAAAGGAAAACATAGGCAGAACACTCTATGACATAAATCACAGCAAGATCCTTTTTGATCCACGTCCTAGAGAAATGGAAATAAAAACAAAAATAAAGAAATGGGACCTAATGAAACTGAAAAGCTTTTGCACAGCAAAGGAAACCATAAACAAGACCAAAAGACAACCCTCAGAATGGAGGAAAATATTTGCAAATGAAGTAACTGACAAAGGAATAATCTCCAAAATTTACAAGCAGCTCATGCAGCTCAATATCAAAAAAAAACAAACAATCCAATCCAAAAATGGGCAGAAGACCTAAATAGACATTTCTCCAAAGAAGATATACAGATTGCCAACAGACACATGAAAGAATGCTCAGCATCATTAATCATTAGAGAAATGCAAATCAAAACTACAATGAGATATCTCACACCGGTCAGAATGGCCATCATCAAAAAATCTAGAAACAATAAATGCTGGAGAGGGTGTGGAGGAAAAGGAAAACTCTTGCACTGTTGGTGGGGATGTAAATTGATACAGCCACTATGGAGAACAGTATGGAGGTTCCTTAGAAAACTAAAAATAGAACTACCATATGACCCAGCAATCCCACTACTGGGCATATACCCTGAGAAAACCATAATTCAAAAAAGTCATGTACCAAAATGTTCATTGCAGCTCTATTTACAATAGCCAGGACATGGAAGCAACCTAAGTGTCCATCAACAGATGAATGGATAAAAAAGTTGTGGAACATATATACAATGGAATACTCAGCCATAAAAAGAAACGAAATTGAGTTATTTGTAGTGAGGTGGTTGGAGTTAGAGTCTGTCATACAGAGTGAAGTAAGTCAGAAAGGGAAAAAGAAATACCGTATACTAACACCAATATATGGAATCTAAAAAAAAAATGGTTCTGAAGAACCTAGGGACAGAACAAGAATAAAGTTGCAGACATAGAGAATGGACTTGAGGACACAGTGGGGGGAAGGGTAAGCTAGGACGAAGTGAGAGTGTAGCACTGACATATATACACTACCAAATGTAAAATAGATAGCTAGTGGGAAGCAGCTGCATAGCACAGGGACATCAGCTCGGTGCTTTGTGACCACCTAGAAGGGTGGGATAGGGAGGGTGGGAGGGAGACGCAAGAGGGAGGGGATATGGAGATATATGTATACATATAGCTGATTCACTTGGTTATACAGCAGAAACCAGTACACCATTGTAAAGCAATTATACTCCAATAAAGATGTTAAAAAAAAAAACATTGTGAAGGTTTATCATACAGATTGTTATATGTTTTCCATTTGTTGATATTTTTATTAAATTAATTATTATATGTAAAATTCTTAAAACTTTATCGGCACATAAATGTTTAATAAACAGAGCCATAATTGTTAAAAAAAAGAAAGAAAAGAGCTTTGGCCTCAGACCAATTGGGGTTTTTGGCATAGCTCTTCCTCTTTCTAGCTTGTGGTCTTGAGAGATATTTTTAACCTGTGTTTGGGTTTCCTCATCTGTAAAATGGAGTTAGTGGTAGTATCTGTCTCATAGGGAGAATGAGAATTGAATGGGATGATTTATAAAAGGTATTTTAGGACATTGTTTGCACATGTAAAGATGTGTCTTCAAAACACTAGCCTGCCAGAACGTGGGTGAGACTGACCTTCATGGGCTTCTGCTGCCCCAGGGCTTGGGACACTGATTTTTTGCCTCTGTCCCTAGAAAGGGGCAAAGTGGGCAGGTTTGCAAAGTTGTCTTTGGGTCATAAGATCTGTTTCATTCTATTCCTCATAAGACCTGTTTCTTTCTATTCTTCTGTCTTCTCTGCTTTTAACTTTTTTCTTTTTTTTATAAAACAATGCTTCTGGAGTAAACTAAATTGTCATTTAATGAGACAATATGGTGTAGTGGTTAAGAACATGGACTCTGGAGCCCACTCTCTGGTCTTAATGATTTAGAAGCTGTATCATCTTGGGAAAATTCCTAACCTCTCTGTTTCTCAGCTTCCTCATCTCTGACAGGGAAAATGACAGTACCTGTCTCATAGAGTTGTTGAGGTAAGTACATATTAAGTGCATAGGACAGAGCCTGGTGCTGAGAGAGTACCCAGAATCTAATAGCTTTATTTACTGTCTGCAAACCCTGTGACAGCCCTATATTCTACGGTTTCAGATCTTCTTTAATCCCACAACTACCCTATGAGGTAGGAGGTATTATTTCATTTCATAGATGAGGAAATGGAAGCTCAGAGATTTGGGAACTGGCCCAAGATCATGTAAATAGTATGTGGTGGAGCCAAGATTTGAACCTTGGACTTTCAAGCAAAAAGCCTGAGGTCTTTCTTCTGGAGTTCTCAATCTGGGGTCCAAGAACACTTATTGGATTATTGGTAGGATTCATTGGGTTTGGGCCCCTGTGAAATAGTTTCAAAATTGGGTATTTGTTTGACCTAGCTCCTAGAGAAATGGAAATAAAAACAAAAATAAACAAATGGGACCTAATGAAACTGAAAAGCTTTTGCACAGCAAAGGAAACCATAAACAAGACCAAAAGACAACCCTCAGAATGGGAGAAAATATTTGCAAATGAAGCAACTGACAAAGGATTAATCTCCAAAATTTACAAGCAGCTCATGCAGCTCAATAACAAAAAAACAAACAACCCAATCCAAAAATGGGCAGAAGACCTAAATAGACATTTCTCCAAAGAAGATATACAGATTGCCAACAAACACATGAAAGAATGCTCAACATCACTAATCATTAGAGAAATGTAACTCAAAACTACAATGAGATATCATCTCACACCGGTCAGAATGGCCATCATCAAAAAATCTAGAAACAATAAATGCTGGAGAGGGTGTGGAGAAAAGGGAACACTCTTGCACTGTTGGTGGGAATGTAAATTGATACATCCACTATGGAGAGCAGTATGGAGGTTCCTTAAAAAACTAAAAATAGAACTACCATATGACCCAGCAATCCCACTACTGGGCATATACCCTGAGAAAACCATAACTCAAAAAGAGTCATGTACCAAAATGTTCATTGCAGCTCTATTTACAATAGCCAGGACATGGAAGCAACCTAAGTGTCCATCATCAGATGAATGGATAAAGAAGATGTGGCACATATATACAATGGAATATTACTCAGCCATAAAAAGAAATGAAATTGAGTTATTTGTAGTGAGGTGGTTGGAGTTAGAGTCTGTCATACAGAGTGAAGTAAGTCAGAAAGAGAAAAACAAATACAGTATGCTAACACATATATATGGAATCTAAAGAAAAAAAAAAAAGGTCATGAAGAACCTAGTGGCAAGACAGGAATAAAGACACAGACCTACTAGAGAATGGACTTGAGGATATGGGGAGGGGGAAGGGTAAGATGTGACAAAGTGAGAGAGTGGCATGGACATATATTCACTACCAAACGTAAAATAGATAGCTAGTGGGAAGCAACCGCATAGCACAGGGAGATCAGCTCTGTGCTTTGTGACCACCTAGAGGGGTGGGATAGGGAGGGTGGGAGGGAGGGAGATGCAAGAGGGAAGAGATATGGGAACATATATATATGTATAACTGATTCAGTTTGTTATAAAGCAGAAACTAACACACCATTATAAAACAATTATACTCCAATAAAGATGTGAAAAAAAATTGGGTATTTGTGATTTGGGGACAGGGTCCATTGCTTTCTTTAGGTTCATAGGATGAACGATTGCATTATTGCTGACTTTCTTATAAGAGGGAAAATTGTTTAATAAACTCCAAATATTTGAAACTGCCATTGCTGAGATCATGCAAATAATTGGACTCTAATGCAGCTGGATTCCTAGAATTAATAATTTCCATGTTCAGAGACTTCCCTGGTGGTCCAGTGGGTGGAACTCCGTGCTCCCAATGCAGGGGGGTCAGGTTAAGTCCCTGGTTGGGGAACTAGATCCCGCATGCCCCAACTAAGAAGTCCGCATACCACAACTAAATATCCCAAAATGAAGATCCCGCGTGCCACAATTAAGACCCAGCGCAGCCAAAATAAATAAATAAATAAATATTAAAAAATTTTTTTCCATGTTTATACTCTGTGCACACCACACTAGCCCCTCTAGTGCCATTTTGGCCCCAATGGTTCTGGGTGCTCTGAGTCAGAAGGATAGGATGACCCAGAAATCCTGCAGTCACTGGGTGGGGGTAGTCCTGGGCTCTGCTTCTGCCTCCAGGGCTTTATCTCCCTTGCCTGGAAAACGTGGGTATTGCCCAGATGGTCTCTGAGTCTCCCCTAAGCTTCATTTTGCTTACATCTTTTTTTTTTTTTGGGCCGTGCCACACGGCATGTGGGATCGTAGTTCCCTAACCAGGGATCAAACACATGCTCCCTGTATTGGAAGTGCGGAGTCTTAACCACTGGACCACCAGGGAAGTCCTGCTTATATCTTTCTTATATGAAGTCAAGATGAAAATTAGGAATCTCCTTCCTTAATCAAGGTGCGGTCACATTTTGAGTAGAGAGGGTAAGTGGAAACACAGCCAATTAGTCATCCATTTGCTACATCTGGGGATGAGCTAAGCTGAGCAGGAGCCTTCCATGGAACTCCTCTGCTCCTTTCACCCACTTTCACCACCACTGAGGACTGTAGAGTTAGACTTGGAAGAGGCCAAAAAGGCAGCTCTTAGTTTACCTTCTCTCACTCCTGAGCAAACAGGCCAGAGATGGGGAGTGCCTTACATATGGTCATGTGGCTAGTAAGTGGCTGGATTTGGACTTGAACCCAGGCTCTCAGACTCCAAATCCAATGTCTATTTACAAAGCCAAACTAGTACCACCAAGAGATCTAGGGGCCCTCTCAGGACCACCCAAATGTGACAAATCTGTGGGCTAGGGGGATCCTGGGACACATTTCCGGGAATGTAGTGCTCCCCTTTCTCAGTTCCTCATCACGCACATGGGAGGAGGGGAAGCAAGGAAGGAGGGAGAAAATTGGCCCCAGGGTATGTGCCTCTATCCTGCTCTCAGCCCTTTGGGGCTCTGACCATTATTGACAGCACATTCCCAGCCTGTCAGCCTTTTTTCCCCACAAGGCTCTGGGACTCCCAAGGGGAATTGGACATACCCTTTCATGCCCCATTATTAGGCAGCAGATCCCAGAGATAAGGGGGATAGACTTTACTAGGAACTTTCCTTCCTACCCTGTGATTGTTCTCAGGGTCTCTGTTTCATGCTTTGGAAACTCTGGGTATATTCTTCAAATTCTGGATGGGAAAGCTAGGGAGCTGGAATGCATGCTGGTCAGCTCTGCCCCACTTGGCCGTCTCACCCACAGTTCAGAGTGGGAAATGGGTCCAACCACCTGCCTCTGGGTTCTTGGGTAGTCAGAGCCAGGGCAAGTTCACATTCTGCTTGGGTCTGCATTGTGCAGTGGATGGGGGCACTGAGGAGGTGTGGTACCTAGGGTGCAAGGACAAGAATGACCCTTGATTTCTTTCATCCTCATCAGCGGCTTTGAAGCCCCTGGATGGAGCACTGATAGACCAGAGCATTACTCCATAAAGGCTTGTCTCCCATCATGTTGGTTATTCTGTATCTGTTCTGAACAGTCAACAAATGTTTGTTGAGTAACTGCTGGGTGCCCATGAAGGGGACCCAAGCAACACCAGTTGTTTTAGCTGAACACAAAGAAGGGATTGATCAATTTTGACTGAGGGATGTTAGAGAGAGCTTTCCAGAGGTAATGATTTTGTTTCCTTTTTTTGTTGGGCTTTGGTGTTTCTCAAGGAATTCTTGTTGTAAAAAATGGAAAAGAATTTCCAGGTAGAAGGAACAGCTTGAATAGGGGCATGGGCTTTTTCAGAGGAGGAAGTACAGACTTGGTGGCTAAGGCCAGACCATGCAGGCCCCTGTATGTCATGCAAGGGAGTCAGGCTTTTTTCTTTGGTGATAGGGAGCCAGGCAAGGGTTTTAAGTGAGAGAGTAAGCAAGGTTGGCGCTGTTTTTGAGAAGATGCTGTCACTAGGGGCCTTCCCAAGGCTGAATGTTTGTGTCCTGCCCAAAACTCATATGTTGAAAGCGAATCCCCATTGTGACGGTATTTGGAAGTGGGGCCTTTGGGAGATAATTAGGTAATCTCATGAAAGGGATTAGTGCCCTTATAAAAGAGATCCCAGAAAGTTCCCTTGCCCCGTCAGCCATGTGAGGACACAGTAAGAAGACTGCTGTCTATGAACCAGAAAGTGAGTTCTCATCAGGACCTGACCATACTGACACCCTGATCTAGAACTTTCAGCCTCCAGAACTGTGAGAAATAAATTTCTGATGTTTATAAGCCACCCAGTTTGTGGCACTTTGTTATAGCAGCCTGAACGGAATAAGACAGTGGCTGTGTTGGCAATGGCTTGTACAGAAGAGACAAGAAAGAAAGGATCACTTCTGCATCCATCACAGTTTTCTGGATGACCTGTGATGACTCTTTTTTAGTATGGCTTTTTGAAGAAGTTAGAGTTATATCTTTGAAATGAACCAACAAACCAGCCAGCTAACCTCCTCTTCTCCACCCCACCCCAGTTTCATAAGGATTCTATATGGCCAAGATTTTACTCCACTTGGTGTTTGTTAAAGGATTAAGGTTTAAAAAACAAGCTTCTAATTACCTCTGGGATTCCTTGGCTAGACTAAATGTGGGTTGTGGACAGATGTGGAAACTTCCTGAAGTTTTTCAGAAGTAACAGGGAAATGGGTTGATGATTATTTCCCTTTGCTATAAGAACAGGATCAGTTGAAAGAGCTTTGGGGTCAGACATTTTGGATCCTGAATTTAAATCCCAGCTCTGCTACTTACTAGCAAATTGCTCCTAGATAAGTTTCTTTGTCTTTCTGACCCTCAGTTTACTTAACTGAGAAATGGATATAATAATATCTAACCCAGAGGATGAAGTGACAGGTGTGTCTACAGTACCTTCTGGGGGTGTTGGGTAGGAACTCTCTATCATGGACCACGTCTGTTGATGGGGAGCAGGGATTCTGCCAGAATGACTTCTCTGTGTGTGGCATCTCTTGGGAGTGGCTCTAGGCCTGGCCTTCCAGGCCTACCTCCCAGTCCCTGTTCCTTCAGTGCATGTGACTGAGCATCCATGACAAGCCAGGTGCGGAAAGAAGTGCTGGGACAACTCGGTGTGTGAGAGCCAGTGTCCGCCCTCGGGGAACTCACAGGTTTGTACCACAGCAGGATGGGTTTTCTCTCTTAATTCTGTTTCTCCTAGTTGATTGCTAGCACTCCTTGTTCCTCCTGAGTGGGAACTGCTTAAGGGGAACTGTACTGCTAGGGGCAGCATCCCTGGGGGCATGCAGGCAGCAGGGGGTTTAGAACCAGCCAAGAGACACACGGTTGATCACCTGTGGACCCAGGAGGATTCAGCTACTCAAGAAAGTCTCTCTTTCTTGTCTCTTCTGTACAATCCATTGCCAACAGAGCCACTGTCTTATTCAGTTCAGGCTGCTATAACAAAGTGCCACAGACTGGGTGGTTCCTAGTCTCTCCAATTGTGGATTCCCTATCCCTCCTCTTTTCATTGTCCATAACTTTTTAAAATTGAAGTATAATTGGTATGTAACATTATATTATTTTCAGGTATATCAAATAATGATTCAGTATTTGTATATATTGCAATCTGATCACAGAAAGTCTAGTTAACATCTGTCACCATAAATAGTTAAAAATTTTTTTATGTGTGTGATGAGAACTTTTAAGATCTACTCTGAGCAACTTTCAAATATGCCATACAGTATTATTAACTACATCATCCATCCCTATGACTTATTATTTATTTTATACCTGGAAGTTTGTACCTTTTGACCAGCTTCACCCATTTCACCCACCTTGTGCCTCTGGCAACCACCAATCTGTTCGCTGTAAATATCAGCTTGGCTTTGTTATTTATTTATTAAAAATTTTTTTTAAGATTCCACATATAAGTAAAATCATACTGTATTTTTCTTTCTCTGTCTGACATTTTACTTAACATAATGCCCTCGAGATCCATCCGTATTGTGGCAAATGGAAAGATTTCCTTCTTTTTTAATGGCTGAATAATATTACATGGCATATTTCTACCACATTTTCTTTATCCATTCATCTATTGATGGACACTTAGGTTGTTTCCATATCTTGGCTATTGTAAATAATGCTGCAGTGAACATGGGGGTGCAGATATCTTTTTGTTTTCTTTGGATAAATACCCAGAATTGGAATTGCTAGACTACATGGTAATTCTATATTTTAATGTAAAAAATAACATGCATAGTTCAATATTCTTCTCCTAAAAGTGCATCTTGTTCTCTGCCTGTTCATCCATCCATTATAATAAAGGCTAACACATGAAGGTTTTCCATGTGCCGGGCACTGTGCTGAGTAGTTCAGAGTTAAGTCCTCATAGTCACATTGTGAGGGAGATACCACTATTATCCCTGTTTTTAAGATGAGAAAATGAGATATACAGAGGTTAAGTAACTTGCCCAGAGCCAGCCAGGAGCCCCTGCAGCCTGGTGCCAGAGCCTAAGCCCTGAGCCACTAGAAGCCAGGCTGCTTCTCTATCTGTAGGTGACACGGAGAGTTAGCTGCCTGCAGTGACTTGCCCCAAGTACTAACACTGGCTATTTCTGAGTGGTTTGATTTGGGGTGATTTGCGGCCGTCTTTTTAAAAGTCTTCAGTAGTGTTTTAGATTTTAAATGATGTGCATGTATCATTTTGATAATAATGAAATATAAGATTTGCAGATAATCCCCAAAGCATATGATTTACAGGAGGCTAAATAGGAAGCAGGGATTTGGCTTTTTTTGGTCAGGCAAAGGAAAGGGCTTTGAGAGGCAGTGTGAGGAAGCAACTTTGGTCTTGACCATCATCTTCCTGTGCTCTTTGGAAGCTGTTTGTAGTCGAATGGGTCTTCTTGATGCCTACCAGGGACACTCCACAGCCTCATGCTTTCTCTGCCACAAGATGGCAATCATGGCACATGATGAACCAGCCTATAGCCTCCACAAGGGAACACTTGAGCATCTGTCTCCCAACTACAGAGACCCTTCCCCAGTGTACAGTGGGAGGAAGGGGCTTTTAAAGGGGGACTGCAAAGTCAGCACCCCCTGTTGACCCAAACCCCAGGCAGCCGGGCAGTCATATTCAGATGCTTCCATTCCCAGTAACCCACAGCGCTCCCCAGAACAGGGCTGCATTATCCATTTTGCTTTCTGATAAAACAGACATAGAGACAAAATGACATAGAGGTTTCCCGACACAAAATAAGCGCCGGCGAGCCTGGAGAATGGGTTATTTGTGATCTGTTATTTGAATGAGTTATTTATCCTGTGACTTGTGTAGATTCTTTTTGCTCCTTGGAGAGGGATTGGTGCTAACCTTTCAGGGATAGAGGCTACAAAGCAAGTCCCAGGACAGGAAGTTGGCAGCCTTCACTGGGGTCTTTCCAGGTGAGTGGCTGTGTAGGACAGCTTCAACTGAGGCCCATCTTTAGGTCCAATCCCCAGGAAGGAAGACTGCCATGAACAAGATGGGCTCTGGTTCCTGTGGTGAAAATGGGGAGGTGCACAGTGACTGGAGGGGGGGAATTTGGAGTGGGACCACTGCATTTCTACTGCCTGAGATGCCCAATAGGAACTGGATTCAGGTGTGGGAAATGGGGGCAGGACTCCTGTATCAGGTAACACTAGCTGCTATAACAGATGCAACTTCAAATCTCAGAGGCTTAACACAATAAAAGTTCATTTCCTCTTCGTGGAATGTTCAAAATGGGTGATTCCGTGACCAGGCTCCTTCTGCCTTCTGGTGCTGCCATTTTCAGTGCGTGTCTTCTAAGGACCCTGAAGAGTAGGGGAAAGAGCATGGAAAAGCGTACATGGGAAGCTTTATGGGCCAGGCCAGCGCGGGTGGAGGCATCGCTCCTATCTCCATTCCATTGGCCAGAAATGCATCTCACAGCCACGCCTAACAACAAAGGGGCCTGGGAGATGTGGCCTAGTGTGCTCAGGGGGATGAGGAAGTGGGTTTTGTGTGTGATGAGACAGTCTCTGCCTAAGGCTCATTATTGAAATAATCGACTATAGAGTTTATCCCAAAGAAATAATCAGATTTGCACACATGGATATTTGTGCATGAAGATGCTCACTACTCTGTTATTATAAAAGTAAATATTTAGAATCAATTTAAATATTTAGCAATAAGGCATTAAAGAATTTATGATCTTTTCACACAAAGGAAGTCTATGCTGCCACTAAAAGCCGTGCTGTAGAGTGATGCGTTTTGGCCCCACAGTCATCACAGTGCTTTAGTAAGGAGTAATCCTAGGAAGCCCCAGGACCCAGGTGAGTCAAGAATAAAATGCAATCGGGCATTATCCATTTCATTAGGTTATTTTTAAAAGGGTAAGATTCAGGCAATTCACTTATTTTTGATGTACAGATAATTGGGTGTTTACCTGGTTTTAGCATATGATGTATAGTTGTTGGTTTTGTGTATTTGTTTGTTTACTTGTTTTTCAAGAGAAAGCCTTGTTCTTAGCTTGGGAACAGTCATATCTCTTGTGTTTCATGTTTTACCTAGGTCATAAATAAAGGCGATACTGTAAAAAATAAAAGTATAACACTAAAATAAGCTACTTAAAAGTTTTTGAGTGACTAGGGAAAAAAAATAAAATGCAATCAGGCTTTATCTATTTCATTTAAATGTTCTACCACTTAAGAGTCATATACAAAATATTTAAATATAACTCTTTAAAATATTTCCTCTGTAGTTTTAGGAACATATTTCTTCAAAGCAAAATTTACAGTTGGATTTTACTGCAAACTTTGTAGAAGACTTTCATTTGCTCTTTTCTCCCTCATTCAATTTCTGACCCTTCCCCTCCCCCTAACCCACCCCCGACCCCCCAGCCCCGAAGCCTCACAGGGCAGGGACTGTGTCAGGTTTGTTTACTGCTCTATACACAGTGTGGGCTGATAGTAGGCATTTGCTAAATATTTATCGACTAAAGTTGACTTGAACGTGATGATGTTAAAGGATAAAACAACTTGAGTGAAAAAAGCAAGTAAAAACCCTGAACATTTAAT
Organism: Eubalaena glacialis; assembly: GCF_028564815.1. Taxonomy (NCBI): domain Eukaryota; kingdom Metazoa; phylum Chordata; class Mammalia; order Artiodactyla; family Balaenidae; genus Eubalaena; species Eubalaena glacialis. The sequence goes on along the minus strand of NC_083734.1, from coordinate 36,964,809 downwards.
ATGATGCCAGCTATGTAAAAAGAAGTTCATAGAGGTGTATAAAAAGACTGCACGAGAACAAACCAGCATAGTAGCATTGTGTCGTGTTCTTTTATTCAGAATTTTCTCTATTTTCCATTTTTTACAGCAACTTATTTGCATAATCATTCACATCTATCATTTGCATAGTCAAGATTAAAAGAAACAGTTGTTCTTAAAAAAGGCTGCGTAGGGACTAGGACTGCAGCTCCTGGCAGTGATGGATGAGGTGTGTGGAGCTACTTAAAACACTTATGCTCAGACCCTTAGTCTGGGAGCTGGGGCAGAGCCCAGCCTGGGGGTGAGGAGCTGGGACGCATGGAGGTGGGGGACACTTCTCTCCTGTGTATTCATTCATCCTGAGACCTTCTTGACATCCCCTCTTGAAGTGTGAGCATGTCTCTCATCTGTGCTGAGTAGTGTTTAGCCTCCAGGGAGAGGGATGGCTGGGGGGAGGTGTCATCCCAGGCTCGGCAGCTGGTACTGTATCCCTTCTGAGAGCTTCCTCACTGTCCTAGGGTTGCCAGATAACATACAGGATGCCCAGTTAAATTTAAATTTCTGATAAAGTGTGAATCATTTTTTAGTACAAGTATGTCCCAAATATCGTACCTATCATATAACTCTACGGAGCTCAAGAGCCTTGTTTTGGTGAAATGCCTGCTTTGTAAGAAGTGAGGGAGTTGTATAAGCACCATCATAGTCAGGCCCCGAAGCCCTGACTTCCTCTGCCCACCTCCTTTCCCTCTTCCCAACCTCTGCCTTCCTCTTCCAGGACTGCCAGAGGCGGTATCCAAACCCAGGGCTGCATTGCCAGCCTGAGGGTATATTACTGCAGGATGTATCCCCTGGAAAATCCCTTCTGGGGCAAGTCAGACCCTGCTGACTCCTCTGGGTGACTTTTCTGGGATCCCCGCTTCGGCAGCCCCTTTCTTTGGGCGACTCTGCCCCTTTCTGGGTTGCCAGCTCCCAGGTCTCTCTTTCCTCAGGTTCTCAACAAGTTTGCAAGACTCCCAGCTTCTCCCGGAAAGCAGCATGCTGCCTTTTTAAGGTTTTCTCAAGACCGCCCACTTTTTTTAGGTGAACAGACTTGTATAAAAATGACAAGCATTTTCATTGTAATGCATTTCCTAGACCTTTAAAAACATTTGCAAAAGCTGTCCTGTGGTGTGCTGGCACGAAATGGGGCATAGCAAGGGAGTGAGGGAGGGGAGAGGGTTTGTGGAGGGGGACAGAAGCAAGAGAGAAACAATTCCAGTCTGAGAAGCCAGGGGTGGAGCTGCGGGCTGGGCCCAAACCCTGAAAGCCTTCCAACTCCGAAGAATAGGAAGCTCTTGAATCCATGGTGAGGAGACAGAAGCAGACAACAGGGTAATCTTGCCAGCAAATGAGGCAAACAGGGGTTCAGAGCAGAACATGGGAGGGTCTGACTTGACTCCAGCAGATGGTGCCTTTCCAAGGGCAGCTGTGAGCCCTCCTTCCAGGGCTGCCAGGTTACTGAGTGTAACTGGGAACAAGGCCTGCTCTGTCCTAGGCCCCTGTCTCTAACACTCGTCAAATACAAACCAAATAGTTCTTTTTGGTTGCTTGTTGTTTCTGAAAAGCAGATCTTCAGAGGAAGGTGTGAATAGATCATTCATGAATGGAATTTTCCATTTTTCAAAACATTAGGTCAAACAAGTAAAATTTCCAATAGTTCTCTGCTTTGGATCTACAAAAACAGCAAATTACATGTCATGATCATAAAACTACACACATACACAGATACACACATGCACATAAACATGTACTGTCAGGTACAGATAGACTTTTATTACCAGGGGTTGGCAAATAGGCTCAGAAAGGCCAGCCCCGACACAGTAACTGACATTATGACAGGATGTCTCCTGGAGTTTTTCTCAGGACTTTAAATTGAATTGAACAAGTTTACACAATCTCCAGTGCCTTCTTCTGGAGAAACTATGTTGCTTCTGGTTTTTCCAGCCTTGGTGGAATGTGCCCCTCTCGTCTGTCCCAGGAATCCAGGGCATAGTCTTGCTGGGGTCAAGTTCTCTTGGCCACAAAGCCCACAGTAGTTTTGGAAATGTCAGCCACACCTTGAATTACTTTGTGTATTGCTACTGTCAACTTACATATTAGCTGTAACTGTCTAGGGGGGCACCTAAACTTTCTGGTTGTCAAAAGACCTCCTGGATTTGGCGTTTCTCAATCATTGTCCTATGCCTGTGACCTTGTGACCCCCTAAGATGTACATGGGTGAGAAGGAAAACAGTAAGAGACTAGATGTCCTTGAAAATGTGGCAGGATGTGAAAACCCCATCCAGGATGGTAAAGCAGCATCAGGGCCTTTGCCAGTTAAAACAGCAGGAGGCACAAAGTTTCAATGAGACTGATTATAGAATGACCTGGAAAAGTCCAGAAATCTGGGTAGGAGAGTGTTTGGTCTATGAATACTCATGTGGAATGCAGTCTGCTGTGATGGGGTGATAGCTTCTTTAATTATCCTACCACAGTCCCTTCGTTTGCTAGCTGTGTGACCTTGGGCAAGTTACTTACGTCCTCTCAGCCTATTTCCACGTCTGTAAAATTGAGAGAACAATTCTTCCCTAATGGGATGGCAGTGAGCATCTGATGAAGAAAGGTAAGTGAAAGCATGTTATAAACTGTTCAACCTGTATGTCACTGTCATGTGTGATGAACAGCGAGAATTCTCTTCCTGGAGGGCAGTTAAGGGAGGGAAGAGGTAGTTTCTCTGAGACTTTGAGAATCAGACCATCAGGGAGTGATCCCAGTAGCCTAGGGAGGAAGAATGGACTGCAATTCTGGGTGGATGGACAGGAAGGAAGCAGGGTTGCTAGGGAACCAGCCTCAATCCTGCTGGGATGAAGGATACGATGCAGGATGCCAGATATTCATGATCAATTCAGGCTCTTTGGAGCTGCCAGCGACTGAGGGTTCCCCCTGTACTGCCAGGACCACGCGTAGCTTCAGCCTGCTATTCTCTCAGGGCTCTAGAAACACAGACACCCCAGGAGTATTTCCATTATAGACTATTCTCCCAGGGCTTAGAGACAGTATGTTGTGATGTATTGTTTCCCAAGCATTGATGACCATAAAACATTTTAGAAATCATAATGTAGCAATATACAGCAACAGCAGGTTGAACATAAATGTTCAGTAGTCAACACTGAAATCTAGAATATACATGTAAATATAGGGCAAGGCACCTCATATAACCTGTGATAGATGCTCCTGCTATAAGCTTCCATGGGACCAGGTCAAAACACTTCCCTTGTCAAAACACTTACCTTCCTTGCAAGAAAAGAATCTTAAATAAAAGTGACAGAATGCAACTCAAACTAAATTAAGCCAAAAAGAAGAGAATTTCTTGGCTCTATCACTGGAAACATCAGTGGGGCAGCTACTTTTAGGACTCAGGGTCTCTCTCACTTGCAATTTCTTGGAGCAGTTATCTCCACTGATGGGCCAGGTGACCACCAGCATCCCATACTTACATCCTACTGCTTAGCAACACCAGTGGAAAGACAGGGACTTTCAGGATAGCAATGGCAGAAAAGTTCCAGGGAGATTCTGACTGGCTCACCTTTGGTCATGTGTCCATTTATGGGGGTATCCTGATTAACCTCTTGGAAGTGGGTAGAATGATCCTCCTTTCTGTATCACAGAGAATGCACTCCCTGTGGAAAGGGGAGTTCTATTGCTAGAAGAAAGGAAGGAGTGGGTACTCGAGGACAAAAACAGCCCCCGCAGTACTTTAATGTTATAGCTTGTTAATTGTCCTCTCTGAGCTCTCCAAGGCAAGGACTGTGTCTTCCTCACCGTAGTATCCTCAGGGTAGTGCTTGGCACATAGTCAATGCTTAATATATATTTGTTAGAATTAATGAATAAATGAACAAGTGAATAAGGTACTTCAGTAAGTTAGTTGGCAAAATCTGCATCTTTAATGGGACTTCCTGGTATTCATAGGTATAACATACTGTTTCCTTTTATTAAAAAAAATTGATTTCAGGGCTTCCCTGGTGGCGCAGTGGTTAAGAATCTGCCTGCCGATGCAGGAGACTTGGGTTCGAGCCTTGGTCTGGGAAGATCCCACATGCCGCGGAGCAACTAGGCCCGTGAGCCACAATTACTGAGCCTGAGCGTCTGGAGCCCGTGCTCCGCAACAAGAGAGGCTGCGATAGTGAGAGGCCCGCGCACCGGGATGAGGAGTGGCCCCTGCTTGCCGCAACTGGAGAAAGCCCTCGCACAGAAACGAAGACCCAACACAGCCAAAAATAAATAAGTAAATAAATAAATAATAAAAATAAAGGAATTCCTTTAAAAAAATTTGATTTCAAATTTGCATAATATAACAATAGCCATCTAAAAGTGTACAATTCATTGGTATCTAGCGCATTCACAATGTTGTGCAGCCAGCACCTACATCAAATTCCAAAACATCTTCATCATCCCAAAAGAAAACCCATACTTATTAAGCAGTCACTCCCCATTAATCCCTCCCCCAGCCCCTGGTAAGCACCAATCTGCTTTCTGTCTCTATGGATTTACCTATTCTGGATATTCTTAATGAAAACAACTAAACAAATTTGTGGGGTATTTTTTGATAGTTACCAAACAAACTAAAGAAAAAAAGTTATTTCTGATATTGATGCAAACGACACAGACCAGCTTGATCCAGTGTAACTGAGAAAAGGGGGATTACCGATCCACCTGAATTCCTTCCGGAAGTCAAGTCCAGTCAGAGGGTCTGGTGCCGGTCGGAAGACTTGCCAGAACTCTGTCTTCCATTTCTGCTTCTTTCTACCCATCAGTTGCTTCTTTCTCTGCTTAGGTGGGTTCTCTGCTTTTCAGAGCCTGTGTCAGAAGATGCCCTCTCCCCAAACACCCGGTTAATATCCCTTCTGTTCTCACCACATTCAGAGGCTCTGGATCCACTTCCTAATTTCTGGGAGGGGAAATCAACTGGTCCAGCTTGGACAAGGTGTCCTCACAGTCCCATTAACTACTGAGGATCTCAGAACAGAGCCATCCCCTAAGCTGATGGAGGGGCAGATGGTGACATGGATCCAAGTCCTCTGGGGGGAGGAACAGGAGCTACTCAAGGCTGGGGCTTCTCATCTGGAGAACTGCCTGTTGCTTATAAGCCAAAGGGCTGCTCTGGCCTCCCTGAGCATGGCTGTAATTGATTTTGCTTTAGAGGATTTCATGGCCCTTCTTGAGATAATAAAAAGGACTAACATAAAATTCCCCCAAACAAAATCAATTGCTTTCCCTTTTGACCGGCACACAGAGGCAGTCTGTTGTTCCTCTGAGCGAGCAGACTCCTGAAGCATGGAGCCCAGGGCCCAGGGGAGGCAGGCTGCCTGGTTTGAAAGGCCTTCCTGCCAGTATGAGGCAGGTTTCAGGTGGCATTCTGGATCACAGGGGTCTGAGTTGCATGCCCCTCCTAGACCTTTGCTCTATTTCTTGGTCCAGGAGGTTTTCCACTTTTCCTGATGGGAGTCTTTGAAGTTGGCTGGCTTCCTAGTGCCAGAGGAGGAAAGGCTATGCACCTGGGGCTCAGGCTTGATGGTGACAGGTAAAGATGGGGACTCCCAGCTCGTCCATTCATAAAAGGCACATTCTGGACAGCAGTCAGGAGAATGGCTCCCATATCTTCAGGTGGGCAGTAGTAAGCACCTAGCTGCAACAGGTTCCACTGACACATAGGCAGAAAGAGTTCTTTGCTGTAAGAGCAAAGACCAGGTGCCTAGCAGCTTACCTGGAACCATAATTCCAAAATCCAGTTGAGCTCCAGCCTTCAGACCAACTCAACTGAGTGCTTCGATCGACTCCCCAACTTGAGGAAGGAGAATGAGCACGCTCTTTGGAGCCGGGCAAAACTCTGTGCATTCTGGTGCTGCTTCTTACCAGTTATGTGACCTTGGACAACACAATGTCAGCTTCCTGGTCTATAAAATGAGGTTAATAATGTATATCTTTTGTTTTATTGATATAAGAATCACAAGGCACAGAGCTTAGCTTGCTGGTACAAAGGAGTTATGTTTACCCTAAAGAAACAAAAACTGTTGAATATATTATTGCACAGTTGGTTAGGAACAACACCCACTGCTTTGGTTTATCCACTGTCTATCTTTATCCGTGTCCTAGCTCATACCTTAAATTGCTAACTGTCTCTGGGCAAGGGGCTTCAACTCTTTTGGCCTCAGTTTCTCATCTGAAAAATGAAGTTGTAAGATAAGATCATCTCCAAAGTCCCTCCTGGTAAGGAAGCCCAGGTACATGTGGTCTTCTGGGAAAGGAGCATGAGTCTCCCAAAGCCTAGAAGACTTGTAAGACCACTTACAAGACTGCTAGAAACAGAGGGTGGCTCCTTCTGAATCCAGTGGTGTGGAAAGACCTGAGCAAGGAGTGTTTGTGTATGAAGGAAAGAGGCCGCCCTGCCATTTGATTTTGTGCTTTGCTATTACAGCTTGAAGTTGCCAGTCCAGGAAGACTTGTGAATTACAGTTTTTCAATACCAAGTGCCTCTTGAATATGATATCATAGATGACTGTCCATCTGGCAATTTACAACTAGTACAGAGAACTATCATTTTATAATGACTTCTCTATGTAGTTTTGAAACAGAAAATCCAGTACTGTGGATGACAGTAGACCAGAGGAGCCAGAGCAGCAGTACCACCATAATATGGCCATTTCTATGGACATCCACAAACTCTTGTTAGTAATACTCAAGAAATGGGTTTGGGTATTATGTAAGAGCTAATTTATTTGCTCATCCCTCGATGAAGTTCAGCCCAGAGTAGTCATGTGACACGATCAGCTATTTTTCTCGGGACCACAGGCTGACTGCAGGTCTCTTCGAACGGACTGTGCATGGTGATGTGCCCAGGTGTGTGTTGAGTGATGGGTAATTCCAGGTGCTGGGTGAGAAGCCTGGACTGTGTAGGGGAGAGAACATTGGAGCTGGAGACAGAAATTCCCAGCCTCAGTCCTGGCATGTCTCCTTCTTTGCTGTGTGGTTTTGGGCCAGTTGTTTCAACTCTGAGCTTCAGTTTCTTGGTCTATAACATAGGGAGATAGCCCTGTGCTCCCTCCCTCCCAGGTAAAATTGTCAGAAGGGGCATGTGAGATAACATATGTTAAAAATGCTTTGCAAAATGTAAAACACTACAGTTGATGCTAGAACAACAATATAGGAGAGATATTCTGCTTATTGCAACCACCGTTGCTTATTGATTACTATAGGTACTTGTCAGTGAGGTTCAGTCTTTGGGGTGAAAGAGGAGATTCAGGGAGGACTTAGAGGGCACTAGGGTAAAGTTGTTTACTTTGTTACGCCATTTATACATGGTCACCCAGCTGAGAAGTGGTGGGGTCAGGCTTTGACCTTGTCTACACCCACGCAAACTCAAATTCCCCAATGATTTTTGAACAATGCTCCATGGAACCTTAGACTGTTTGTGGAGACTTCAGGGATTCTGCAAATGCCTGATTGTCACTGTTGTAGAAGCTGAGGATATAGCAGTGATATTATTACTTAATCTCCCAGTGACAGGTCTTGTACTGACTGGTGGAATTTGAATCCACATCCACCTCTGGCCCCAAAACCCATATCCTTGGTTATCTTGGTTATCTCCAAATACAAACATGCAGAAATGTCCATAAACATCACGCTTGGGAGAAGCCTCCAGACCTCTCTAATGGCACAGGGTTCCTCTCTTTCTCCCTTTCCTGGGGTTTGGTGGTCTACTGAGGAGCATTCGTTCGAAGTGCTGATCTAAGTTCCTTAGCCAGGCAACGTGGGGAGACAGCGGAGCACTAGCAGGACACTTGTCCTTGCAAAGTGCAAGAGTAATTAACATGGTGAGAGGGGGCGGGGGAGTAATTTGGATTTCATCACTTGGCAGCTTTGCCTCTTGAGACTACCTTATGGTTGGGAAATGAACCTTTAGGCTCACTGTAGCATTTTTCTTTGAATAAATGATAAACATCCATCATGTAATACATCTCTTGCAACATTTCAGCCTGTCACTAATGACCTTATTGGAAAGAACATTTGATTTAAGATTTAAACCTTTCATGACAACCTCTCAGCTTGGATACATACATTTGAAGTAAAATTAACATGATTCTAGCCTGTGGTCAAGTAGTAAATCCAAGACTTTTCTGGATTTAAGAATCAGCAGTCTCCTTCCCCCACCTTCAGTTCTTTAAAACTAATGTGCTTAAATCAACCCCTACTGGGTCCTGAAAATATAGTTAGATGACTTCATCGATTTTTGACCAATTGATGGTATATTCTCTGAGGTGTCAAAAGAATTATTATCTAATTTTAGGAGTCAAGGTTGGAGCAGCAAGTGTCTGTTATTTTCTCTGATAGCTGTACATCAGATTCTAAACTGATGGTCCCTATGGCTGAGGTAATGATTTAAGTCTGGAGAAAAGACAGTGAATATTGTAGTGGCATCTGACAGCTTCCATAAAGCTGAAGAGATGTTGTTGCTTCTGTTAGACCTTTCATTTAACATACATTTATCTGCAACACCTTAGTCCAAACATTTTTAACCTGTGATGGGAGAGATGTGGCCCTGACCTTGGCATCCTTTGCTTATGATGTTCAGGTATGTGTACTACTTGTTTGCTAGCTAGGCCAATTTATGCATACAGGCACACTAATGCAGCATTTCTATGCTTTTAGGAAACTGCAGCATCTTCTGTGTTCCTACCAGCTCCTTGAAGAGGTCTCTGGCACTGAAGGGCAGTGGGTGTTGAGGTGTCTTCCCTGAGGAAGAAAACTGGGTCCCTTATTGAAAAGGGGAAAAGGTGCCTACGCTTGCACCATGACATGCCAGGTTCTGTGCCAGGCCCTGCTGCAGGTGCTGGGCATAAACAGTAAACAAGACAGACGTGGACCCTGAGCTCTTGGTGGTGACACCCAGCAAGAGAAAACAGGTCAGTCAATAGGCAATTGTTAGGAAGTTGACAAACATTGAGAGAAGGAAGCATACATCCATGGGGATATATGGCAGGGGAAACTTACCTAGTCTGGAGTACATGGAGGCCCTCCTGGAAGAGGTAATATTTATGCAGGGGCTTGTGTGTGTCACCTGGAAGCATGGAGCATAGGCTATGAAGCATGGCTGGCTTCTGCTCACACCACCTTGGAGAGACTGTCATGGAACTCTTATCTAATCAACTCCTCTTCCCAGGGCTGTGGCCAGAATCACCCCCACCCCCATGAACCTTTCTAAAAAATTTATAGACCGCCCTTCCTCTTCCCTTATTAGATTCCTCTCCCAGGAGGTCCCCGTTTCCTCTTTGTACACAGATCACTCGTGGGATGGTCTCACAGACTCTTCAGATTTCCCAGATCGGCCTAAATTCTAGGGGCCCCTCAGCTTAGCCCTTCAGACTGGGGCCCTCATCCCAGATGGAGAAAGGACACATACCTGAGAGCTCAGAATGTTTTAAGAGTCAGGTTATGGGACATAGAAAAGACCAATATAAGCTCATCAGGGACCTAGGCTGGCCCTGAGCAGAGCCTTGGGGGTCCTTCGGGTCATGACCAGGCCTATGGACTGGCTGGACCTGAGAGATATGGTCAGAGCCGCATTTCCCCAGAGTCCTAGCAGGCTGAGCTTGGTCAGGGCGCAGATGCTCTGGCCAGGTGGTCCTTGGTAGTGAGGCTTTTGCTGAGTTTGGGGTGGTGTCTCTTCTCTGTAAAGAAGTATGAACCCAGCCCTTCAGAGTTAATCAGGAAATGTTTTCCCGAGTCAACCCAGGAGCTCCTTTGCATGTAGGCCATAGAAGGCCCCTCACTTTGCATCTCACTCTCGGGGAAGAGGGGATGTCTGTCCCAGGACCTCTCCCAAATTCGCTGTCTGCCTGGGTGCCTCCCCCACCTCCATTCTGCTTGGGCCCTGTTCCCGCTCCTTGCCCCTATTGGTCTGGCTCCTCCCTGGACTTCCAGTCATGCTTTTGTCCTGCAAACAGACACCAGGCCCCTCGCTCTGAATCCAGCCTACTCCCATGCCCAGCCCCTCCTGCTGAACACCCCGCCCTGAGCATGCACTGGGTCCTTGCACTAGAAAGCTTGGGACGGGCTCCTGGGGACCCCTCCTATCCCTCTAGCACAGGCATGTTGGTGGCAAGAACCCTAGGTGAAAGCAAGGACCTGCCGTGAAAACCCAGCCTGGCGTAGGAGGTGGGGGTGTGGGGCGTGGGAGGGAGCTTGGCCCGCAGAGGGTGCGGTGGCCGAGGACCGAGCCGCCGCGGAGCTCAGGCCCCATCCCCCGAGGGAGGCTCCACCAGGCGGCTGAGAGCCCCGCCCCGCCTCCCCCAGCCTTCCGGGCCTGGGAGGTGGCCGAGCCAAGTGGAGACTGGAACACCGACTGAGGAGCCGGCCGGAAGGGTCAGCCCTTGACCTTTCCCCTCCAGCGGGCTCTCCACACCCGCTTCCGCTCGGGGAGGACCACACCGGTTCGCGTGTACTGGGAGCAGGGCGTCTCCTTGACATGATTCTCCATCCCTCCCTTCCCTAATCCATCTCTCCATGGGTTCTTCCCCCCAGACACACGGGACCTGTTCACATCGCTCCAGCTGCCTCTGGCTTGGCCGAGTCACTGTCGTTGTCACTTCTCCCTAGACCGCCAGGACAGCCTCATACAAGTCTCGTCCTCACTGAGCCCTCTCACAGCTCCGGAGCGTCTTTAGGTCTTTTAAAAGTGGAAGTGTGCTCCTGCCACTTCTATGGAAAGCTTTTACGCTTATTTCACTTAGAATAAAATTTAAGATCCCCAACTGGGCCTGCGAGCCCCTTACAATCTGATCTTTGCTCACCTCTCCAGTGTCAACTCTGCCCTGGGCTGCAGATGCCCTGGCCTTCAGTCAGATTTTTATACTTGGCTTTTCTTTTTCTTTCCGGAGAAGCCTCCTCAGTCTAAATTAGGGGCCACAATTACACTCTCTTTTACTACCCGCTCCTTTTCCTTCACTGCACTTACCATAATTTACAATAAGATACTAATTAGAATGATGACGTCTGACCTACTTGCCTGCACACGCTGTGAGGAAAGGGATGAGGATTGTTTTGTTCAATAGCCTTAAACAGAGCCTGGCGCACAGTAGTCACCAATATTTATTGGATGACAGACTGACTTAAAGAACGACACTCTACTCTGCCATGCAATACGCTAGCCATTGGCCACATGTGGTTACTTAAATTTAAATTAATTTAAATGAAATAAAATTAAAAATTCAGTTCCTCAGACACACTGGCCACATTTCAAGTGCTCAGTAGTCACTTGTGGCTACTGGCTACTGTGTTGGACAGTGCAGACTGTTTCCACCACTGCAGAAAGTCTTATTGGGCTGTGTTGTTAGTAAGTATGAATATCGGTACATTCACTGCATTCTTAGGTGGCTAAGAAATGTAATTTCACTTTTTATGACTGACTTTACTTTCAATTTCAAGGCCCTGTTCTGCTGGGCGAGGGACACTTACCGGTCTATTTGAGGTCCCTCTCCCTTTTCCTGTGGTGGGACAAATTCTAGGAGCCTTATGTCATGCCAAGGTCTCAGGCAGGGACTTAGTGCCAGCCACCCTGTTATTCCCAGGGCATCCTCCTCCTCATCCCAGCATCAGCCCATGAAGGACAAGAGAGCTGAAAGTCTTATAATGAGAAGGAGCAACTCTGGCCTTCCCTCTCCCTCCTCTACTCCTTCTCATTCCCCAGAGGCATCCCTTTCAATTTTTAAAAGCTATTTCTCCAGGGTTATAAATAATATGTGTCTATGGCTCTCTTTTAATTTGTCCACTTCAGACATTCTCTGCTTAATTCCTGTTCTGGCAGAGGAGAATTTTTTTGTTTGTTTGTTCACCCGCTTCAACTCTTTCATCCTTTCAATTCGGTTATAGTATAGCTTTTGACAATACAAAGTGTTTTATTATTATAATTATACTATTATTGTTCACTATTGAATGCACTATGATCCTATGTCCTTCCTTGAACAACTCGTTTAAAAAGTTAATAATTGTGACATTTTATTTGTTTTCTTGTTTTCTTTGCATTTCTGGTTAAACCTTCTCACATCCTCCAATAATTCTGTATGACATTTTTTGGTACACATTTTCACATAGTCAAACCCTTTCCCCCCACCTCTGGATGTATTCCTCTGGGAGTTCTCTGTCCTCCTGTTCCCACCTGTCCCAGCTCGCTGGGCCATCATCCTGGGGTTCCCTTTATTTCTTGCCTGTGTTGGAAATTCTGTTTCCTCAACCCCATAGCTCTGTTTTTCATGATTTAGTCCTTCATGTTGGCTGGATACAGCTTCTAGCAGTTTCTTGAGATAAGGGTGCGTGGAGGTAAACTTTTTGAATCCAGGAATGTCTGAAAGTATCTTTATTATAGCCTCACACTTGATTGATAGTTTGGCCAGGCAGGGCAAGAATTTTAGACTGAAAGTAATTTTCAGTTAGAATGTTGTGTTGTGTCATTCTCTTCCAGCTTCCAGTATCGCTGCTGAGAAGTCCTGAACCAGCCCTTAGAGCAACTGATGAGAGAGAGAGAGAGAGAGAGAGACTGAGAGCCAGATGGAAGCTGCAGTCTGTCTTTTATAACCCAATCTTGGAAGTGACTTAACATTGCTTCTGCTATGTTCTGTTGGTCACACAGACTGACCCTGGTACACGTGAGAGGAAATAATACAAATGTGTGAACAGTAGGCCCTGGGGATCCTTGAGGGCCATCATAGAGGCTGTCATAGGGTCTATTTGTTCTTTATACAGATTTTCAAGAAGTCTCCAATTTTCAGTGCCCCACCTTTCAGGGTGTCTTTTGCTTCCAGGACTTTTTACCTTTCTGCGGGCCTGCGAGCATGGACTGGTTTGTTTCTCAAAATCTCTCTCTGGGCGCTCAGCTATGACCTTTCTCTGCTGTGTCATTTTTCATTCCTCTTTCCTTTTCTGTTTCTGTGTGTCATGGTTTGATTTTACAGATAACCTGTAGTCTCATTAATGCGGAGTTTCTGTTTCTGTATCTTGCTCTCCTTGTTATTTTGGGATGATTTTTGAGATGGGAAGGGGGTAGAAAGAGTTTTGCTTTCCCATTTTGGAATCAGAAGTCTTTCCAGGGAACCCCAGCTAGTCAGTCCAGTTTTGCCCTTCTTCATGTATCTTCTATGCCCTAAATCCACTTGGGACTTACGATTTTCAGTTCAAAAGCCAAGAATTGACTCACTTGCTTTCTGTATTTTGCTATGTGATTCCTTCCCTAAGATGGTTAGCATGGAAAGAATGCTCAGATTCATGGCTAGAGAAGGAAAAGGAAATGTATGGAGGTGGGACACCCTGGTAATTTATCAAAATATTATTCTGCTACAATAGATAAAGACTAGAAAAATTAAAGCTCAGGAACACTGGAAGCAGGAGGAGTTGGGCACTTAGTCACGATGTGTGCTTCTAAGTTGAAAACAACAACTACGAGAAAACTCCAACCTGAATGTTGAAAATCAGGAAGAGGCAGCCTTGGCAGGTTAACTAGAGGAATTCTAAGAAACCTAGGCACACCAGCGTTTGATGACTCAGGCACAATCTAGCTAGAGAGATCATCTAGACAGTCCACTCACTTTACAAATGGGGAAGCTGAGGTCAGAGAAGGAAAGGGGCTTGACCAAGGTCACTGAATCAGTTAAGAGCAGAGATGGAGTCTTGAGCTTTGGTTTTAACTTTGGTGCTTTCGTCATTGCACCATGAAGCCTTCTACATTTTTATGACATTCTCCTTTTTTAATAATTTGGGTAATGTTTTTGACAATTATCTATCCACCTCTGAAGCACAAGAACATTATTTTTACTGATATCCAGATGGCCTTTTCTCTGCCACCAGTCTTGGTAATGGCACTTCTGTACAAGAAGTAAATATAGAAGTTCAGGAAGCGCAGTTTGAAGGGAAACAGTTGTCTTTACAGCAGGCCTTCGCAGAGCCTTTACTTTGTTTGCATGCACTATAACTCTTCAAGGAGATGTATAGTCAGTGTATTAGTTTGCTGGGGTTGCCATAATAAAACACCACACGCTGGGTGGCTTCAACAACAGAAATTAATTTTCTCACAGCTCTGGAGGCTGGAGTCTGAGGTATGTTTTCAGCAGGGTTGATTTCCTCTGAGGCCTCTCTCCTTGCCTTTTGTATGGTTACCTTCTTGTTGTATCTCTTCACATACTCTTTCTTCCGTGTGTGCCTCCCTGGTGTCTCTCTGTAGGTGCAAATTTCCTCTTCTTATAAGGACACCCGTCAGATTAGATTAGGGCCCACTCTAAAGGCCTCATTTAAACTTTTTTTTTTTTTTTTTATTTCTGAGATATACATTTTAAAGTAATAACTAGGATTACGACTTATAACATTATACCAGAACATATAAGATTTTTAGAAATTTCATGTAATGTCTGAAACA